>NC_142038.1:3702256-4028922 GCF_982192425.1 Myodes glareolus | reverse complement strand
GCAACTCACAACTTCCTGAAATTTAAGCTTTAAAAGACCTAGTGCCATCCTTTTGTCTTCATGGGCATATATGGCATATGCAAACAGAAACACATACATATAAATAATAATATTTTAAAATAAAATAATATTGTCAATGTATATTATGATATGTCAGGTGCAGGTATTTTCTCCCTCCCTCCCTCTCTCTCTCTCTCTCTCTCTCTCTCTCTCTCTCTGTGTGTGTGCATGTGTGTATTGTGTGTGTGTAAGGTCAGCAGACAACTTCTGGGAGTTGGTTCTTTCTTTCCTCTATGCTTTCAGGCAATTGAACTCAGGTTGTTAGTCCTGGAAGTCCTGTGGGAGGAATCTAAAGGGTGTTGCATCACTGTTGGAGGAACAAAGGCAGGATAGAATTCAGTTTGCACACAGAAACATGCTCTCCTGATGAGTGTTTGAGTATCTTTGAGGAAATACGGGAGTTGGGTCCTCAGATGCCCCTGGAAACCCACCTGAAGCTGAGCTGTGGTGGTACAGTGCAGCAAATGGGAAGAGGCTTTCAGATATACTTTAGAACTGATGAGGAGGAGCTCAGAAGAAAGGCTCTGCACCAAGTGGACAAGGCACAGAAGAACAGAGCGTCCATCCCCAGAGGGCACACCTTCATTACACTAGTAACGCCGAAGAGAGAGACAAACCTTGATATTACTCATGGGATGCTAGGAGATGGGGGATGAGGTCCCTTGAAGAGCCAATGGCCTGCCCCACTGACGAAGGTTTAGGTCCTGATGGTTTGGAGAATACTGCCTTGTCCCTTTCAGAAAAATGACAAGTCACTGCATTCACTTCCTTGCTTTTAGGAAAGAAGCTTCGTTAGTGCTCAGGAAGAGCCTGGCATTGAAAGTAAATTATTGCTTCAGCCCATTTATCAGGTGACTCAGAAAGCTTCCAGCTTTGAATGCTTTCAGAGCAAAATCAAGCTATGCGGGAGGCCAAGCTGAGGGCACATTGCTCTGCTGCTCATAGCTTATGACTCAGCAAGGCGGACGCTGCTGGAGGAGGCCGGGAGGAGAAGGATGCTGTGGAGAGGTCTAGTGAGCCTCAAGTTCAAGAGTCAGTGTTGATCCTTGGGATCCTGGAACAACGATAGACCTTCTGTGGTAGAGAACCTCTTACCATTGGAGGGCAATGGGATGTGGGGCCCTAAAGTTTGTCAGGAGGTTCTGTGCATGACCTGGGAATTATCAAACCCATGACGTCATAAAGCGCATATGTGCCCTACCATGCCATCTTGAAACATTTGGCTCACTGGAGATCACTATTGAGTGGGTTAAAATAAAAACAAATAAAAACCTCTCAACTACAAAAATGGACCCAGACTCCTATCTCATTTATTTCTCTAATAACACTTTAGCTTCTGTTTGTATACTTGTGACCTTTAGGTGGTTTCCTAAGGGACCAATTTACAGTAGAAGAAAGAGTTGAGTCTGGGCTTAACTCGAAAGAAAACGAACCACCATTACCTCTTTGCTATCTCATTCCAGAGCTTCTGAAGAAAGAAACTAGGGGCCTCCTCCCGGAGGGCAGCAGAAAGAAAATCATTTGGTTGGAGGGAAAAATGCATGGGTGTGGATAAACAGGTAACTGTTGGGTAGTAGTGAACAGCTTGGCTGTTTGGAAGAGCCTTGAGTGAGAAGTAAAGACACCAGGAAGTTTGAGGAAGAAGCATATGGATGACCTCCTACAATGTGAGCACCATCAGACAAGGCTAACAAGGCTAAGAGTGTGTCAGAGTGAAATATGACTTCTGCTGGATGAGATGACCTTCCTGTGGATGTCAGCCAGTCTCCGTTTTCGGCACCTAGTCCCTGAGACAAAGGACCTATGAATGGCATATGCCCAAGGTGATGAGCCTAGAGGCCAGTTGGCAGTACACAGGCTGTCTGATACCCCATTAACGCTGGCAGTGCTCACTCTTGCAAGCCCAGGTCCTCGACATCAAAGCTGGACAAGGGACTGTCTCTTTAGAACCGGCCAGTCATGACTCTATAAAACCTGTCTGAGACAATTACCATTGGCTTACTCTGCTCTCAGTCTCTCCCAGCACCCTGAAGCCCAGTGGACCAGTCTATACCCCACACAAGCGCAGCCCAGAGCAGAGAGCCTGTATTAAGATAAAGAAATTAAAAGATGGCTGCATTTGACATGCTACGTGAGCAGAGTGTAGGGATGGCTGATTAAAAGTTGACATCAAGAACTGCTTAACACTAATGCCTTGCAGCACTGGGAGCTGGCCCATGAGTGTATAAGCATTGAGCCAATGGCTAGACCCCACTAGTAAGAAGTATTAAAGCCAGGAACCTGTGATTCGCGGGTAGAGCCTGTCTGAGCCCCACTCTGAACACATTTTAGGGTCCTTTCAGATAAATGTGTCAACAAAATTTGGAGAAGAGGCCAAAAGGAAAGACATTTCTGTCCAGGGCACATTACAGGAGCCACACATTTGAAAATAAGTATGCTTCTTGTTCATTTTTGGTTCCTCACAATAGTGGAGTCCCATGGTTTGTGTTTTAATGAATTGAACTGGCTAGGAGGACCCAGGATTTCTACTGCAATGGGGATAGCTAACTTGAGATTTGTGTATTGATGTCTCTAGTATGATTATATTCGCAGATGGCAAAATGCATGGAGTCCTGATCCCGATTCAGCTCAGAGCCCTCGACACTGAGAGTCTTAAGAGACAAATTAATTGCCCAAGTGTTGGACAGGTGGGAGGGAATCTGAGGAAGAAGTAGAGTAGAAGATGCTGAGTATGGATTATGGTCCAGGATGAAGGACAAAGGTGGGATGTGTGGATTATGCAACACACACATTTTCCTACGTTAGATCACTGATTTGATCAAACACCTATTTGAAGGTTTTGCATTGCATTTAACTCAGTGAAGTTTGTGTTCATCTGAGTGGTCCAAGCCATTGACTGCAACTGACATGCATGCCCAGCCTCGTATACTTGCAATCCACTCTTTAGTCTATCATTCCCATAGCAACCAATCCCCTTAGGTGTATCCATCTTGATGTCGCTTTGGATTTTTCATGGTCTGTTTCATTTTCTGACTGCAAGAAAGGACTCCTGGTCCTATCTAGACTTTGAATGGAAGGAATTGGTTAATAGTGTAGCCCTTTGCCAATGAGAAGAAAGTCAGTGGAGGAATGATCACTTCTTTTTGGATGTAGAGAGACACATTCTACATAGGCACCCAGAGGGATTGACTCCAGATGCTCACTATGTGGCCAGTTGGATCATTCGAAGGTCAATTTCTTTTATTCCTATGTTTCTTATTTGCCAGTTTCTCTCTCCTGCTCCCTGTGGTTACTTCCAAGAACAGACTTCTTGTGTGCAAACCCTCTCCTAAACTTTGCTTTTGTGGAGCAGCTGGGCAAACCAAACACAAAAGACTGTACAGTACAAGAAGGCCATCTCTGTGCTGGGACTTTAAGGTTGAGCAGAGGAAGGCTGTGGATAGAACATTCAGGAGGACAAAGTTGTTGCTCTGACTGGGTGTCCTGGTTCAGTCTAAGCCACCCTGGCTTGCTTAGAGGTGGAGTGGCATCCAGCAGCCCAGAATTGGGGACACAGTCTCTGTGTACCTCATAATAGTCCTATTATCTAGAAACACTGCAGTATATTCATTTTACCAGAGAGGAAGCAGACAAAGAGAGCAGTCAGCCTCTCTCTCTCTCTCTCTCTCTCTCTCTCTCTCTCTCTCTCTCTCTCTCTCACACACACACACACACACACACACACACACATTTGAACACACAATCATACACACACACTAGCATTCATACTCACATAGGCTCACACACTCAGGAACACACTTTTTGCTGCTGCTGTGACTCAAATCTTTTGACGATGTTTTAAAATCCCAGATTCAGTAAATATTCTTCCTGGATCCTATCCCTAGCACTTGTTTCTGAGATTTGTTATTGCAAGTAGCTGGTTAGTATGTGCTATGAATTGAATAGTTGAGAGTATCAGAGATGTATTGTTAGGTAAGATGTATGTTTCAGTAATTAACATTGACTTTTCAATTAGTTGGAATTTGGCTTTGGTTTTTCTCTTGTGGGTATTCTCATGTTTCTTTTTAATGTGTGCACATCCAAGTTTAGAGGGTTTGGACTTTTCCCTCTGTGTTAATGGTGAGTTTCTCCAGGATATACTTTCTTGTTTGTCCAGGGCAGACCAGAGAAACCTAATGGCTTCTTCATTCACAGATGCCCCACCTGGGAACTTACTTATCATTCCATCTCTTTGTTATTGACAGAACATTTATGTTTGAGTGATTTTTAAAAGAATGCTTAGAAAAGCATGGGGATTATGGTTTTGTCTTATCAGCAAAAGCATAACATTATAGTAGCTTTCTCCTCTGTCTGGGAATGACTTTCTGTAGGTCTCCTTCCACCTCAAGGGACACTGACTTCCTTTTCTTGTTGGTGACTCTCATTTCCCAAAATGTTGCCAGTGTCGGGATAATCCAGAGCTTTATATTCATATTGTGTCCTGTGATGCCAGGGAGTCTCTCTTCTTCTCGCTTTCTTTGCTTGGATTCCCGGTGATACAGGCTCTGCCTCGCTAGGTCTGGTGGCTTACCTGCTACAAGTGAGTTCCTGCAGTCTCTGGGTCAGGGTTGCACATGTGCCTGCTGAGTCCCTTTTCATTATCACTGCGGTTCCTGCCATGGGAGAGCCACTCCCCACTAGACCAAGAGCCCCCAAATCCTCTTCGATGAGATAGTTGTGTGTGCTGCATGCAGGACTCTGGTGTTTCCAGTTGTTCAGCTGCCAATCCTCCCTTCAAGACATGGAGTCAGCTTTTGTAGGCGTGTGAGAAGCAGCTATGTAGGAAGCCATGTCAAGGAATGTGCTCAGAGCCAGGCCTTCCTGATTGTCCGCGGCTGTACTCAAATGGGAACGCTCTTCTGCTGCCTGCTTTGAGCACCCTAGCTTGCTACCCTCCTGTCCAGACACTGCTCTTCCCCTTAGGCATAGAAGGTCTATTCAGATGCCTCATAACTTTCCTGTGTCTAAAGACTTCCCTTCAAGGGCCAGTGCTATGTCAGACCTGTTATAATTCCTGTCATTATTCTAATGGATGCTGAAGGAAAAGAAATACTGATAGTCATCCTGGACACAGGAAGTGTTGGGAATCTTCGCCGGAATAGGTCTTGCTCGATCGAGTTAGAACAAGGCTGCGAATTGACTGCAGATGCATCTCCAGTGTCTTCTTTGCCACATTTTACATTTGGCAAGTCTTGTTCTCACAAAAGTTTGCCAGGAAATGACATTTCTAGGGATCTCTGACAATTTTCTGAGAATAACTGACTGAATCAGCCTTTTGCAGAATAAAAAGTCCTAAAAGATGATATATCTATCTATGGGCAGGATGCAACAGACACAGGATGCTGAGCAGCCTACCGTGGACTCAAGGAAAGCACATTTTAATATATCAATGTGACAGTGGTCCTCCTGCTTCTGGGGTAATGACAACATTGATTTGAGGGTCACTGTGGTTATATGGTCTTAGGGATCTTTAGACTTCATAGGTTACCGATTTCCGCTTTGTCAAATTTGACTACCAGCATCCAATGAGCAGTAGTCAGCTTTAGTGCAGAATGTTTCCCCAAGGATTTCTTCAAGATGCTGGGTGTCTTGGTTCAAAGACATTTGAAGCTGATCCTCTAGCAAAGAGGGACTTCTAGAAGTTCTCTGACTCTCAAATAGCAGCACCCAGGGGCTCCCCAGCTTACCCCTAGAAAAGTCTCAGAATCTCATAGGACATGCAGATCGCAAAGTTGAGGCAGACTGGCAAAGTCGTTGTCTATTGCATTTAGGACCTGCAACAGATGCAGGTCACAGAAGAAGTGGCTGACTTCCTAGAGCACACTTTTGGCTTTTTATTCTATACAGTTTACCTACTGACCAAAGGGAGATCATTTCTTTACCGCAGAATTCCAGGATACCAAGGCCACCTTTCTCTCCCGCTTTCTGTGACATCATCTTCTGCTTCTCTGCTGGTTGAAATGTTTAATCCTGAGTTTTTACTTCGGGGAATTTCCTTCCACTACACCTTTTAAAAGGTAAAGGCTGTGAAGGTGGTGGGAAGGAGACAGTTGTCTAGACTGGGGGCCAGGTGGTGTATGGAGCTTCTCATGGGGCATGTTCGAAAATCTCCTTTCCTCTGTTAGTGGACCTCAGTGAAATCATAGTTGTCATAAATTTTCAGTATCATCCATAAACTGGGAACTAGTTTTGAAAGAGTTCTGTATTTTAACTCTTCTTACTCATCTCTTATCCTACAAAGTGGTAAATGTACCTGCATGGTTGTAGACCTGGAGGTTACCCAGCGGGAGGGAAGCAGCCTGGTGTGGTGGAGCCAGACCAAGGGAAGTCAGGAAGCGGGAAGAAAGAACCAACTAGGAAGACATCACTAACAAGGATCAGAGACGGAGATGGAAGAAGGGGGAAAAAAGCGATCCCAGATCAAATCCAAGTGACATCAGGGGAATGGAAGACGGTTCAGTGTTGGGCTAGTCTTGTGGATGACAAAGTCAAGTGTTACAACTACTTATGACAGTTTGGAGTTAGAGAGTCCATCACCTACTGCTCTGACTGTCTCTAAAGACAGCCATCTTGTAATGATGTCGGGTAAACCTTTCCCCATGATGCTGTAAAGTTGAGAGCAAAGGTAGGGATGTCACTGACTGGAGTTCATGTAAAATATGGAGTCAGTGGAGCACTGGGGACTGAGCTTTCCCTCTAAGTCATTTGCCTTCTAGAATCCCACATTAGGAATAGTGAACACATGCTATACACTTATTCTTGTGGCCTAAGGAGGCAGCGATCATCACTGCTCAGCTTAGCAGGGTGGTTAAGACCCTGAGATCTAGGGTCACTCTTGGGTCTCAGAATTTGCCGCTGCATTTACCAGTGGATAAATGATCACAAGTTACTCTATAAAGCAAATCCCTTCGTCTGTAAATTATATTTCTTTGAACAGGTTTTATGAGCAATGCATGAAAGGCTTTTATGAAGAATGCGCATAAAATATTTATCACAGGGCCTAGTATACATTTTATCGTGAATAAATAGCCCAAACTGATAATAAAATACTTACAAAATATACTACATGTGAATTCAATAGTAGTAAAATTATGGATAGCATTGTCATAGTGAGTAATTAACTCTCCCAGACAAAGGGATGATTCTCAACCCAATCCTAGGGGAAGTACCTCCCAAACTGTTGGGATATCCTGAGTGTCAGGAATGCCTATGTTATTTATGAGGCCTCCTTGGTAATATCTGAGAGTATATGCTTTATAGATTACTAGTGTTTGGAATCCCTATAGGTTGTTATCTGATCAGTCATGTAACAGACACTAGAGTCATGGGAGCTTCATGAGTTGTGCATTTTCAGTGTATGCTTTGGGGTGTGCCAGTCTTGGGAACCGGGCAAATGAAGCCTGAGGACATAGAAGCTCTGTGTCTCCATCTCGACCCCCAATTTTACCCCATGTACCTCTTGACTAGCTCTAATTGGCATATTGTAATAACACTTCTGGAGTTCTGTGAGTCACCCAGCAGATATCAAACATGAAGGCAAATGCCTGAAGTGGGGTGTCCTTGGCAACTGGGACCTCACAGCAGTATCAGAAGTGTGGGCAGACTCACACCTTTGCACTTGAGTCTGGCTGACTTTGCCATCTCTTGATCCCAGGCACAGCCTGCAAATAAGACAGCTGCAACGTTAGTCGAACTGCCCTTGAGGAAAAAAAATGCATTTACCTCCCTGCTTTCCAAGAATTTTCATGCTCAAAACCTTCCTCAAAGTTGCCCATCTTCTTTCTCATCCTCTGTGTATTCTAAAAGCACACTGTGTTTCTGGGAAATTGGATATCTGTAACATCTTCAAGGATACAATGGACTCTTAGATTTGCACACACACACACACACACACACACACACACACACACACACACACATATATTCATCTACTCCTAGGGTACTCCATGAGGTTGGATTAAGGAGAACAACTATGTATT
Organism: Myodes glareolus; assembly: GCF_982192425.1. Classification (NCBI taxonomy): domain Eukaryota; kingdom Metazoa; phylum Chordata; class Mammalia; order Rodentia; family Cricetidae; genus Myodes; species Myodes glareolus. The sequence goes on along the minus strand of NC_142038.1, from coordinate 4,020,844 downwards.
AAATATTGGGAAGTAAAAGGCAGTTGATGTTATCTAGAAAAGACCCACATATGTGATAACAGTTTGGTCTGTGTCCCTGAACATTTGGGCTATCCCATTCCATCCATCCATCCATCTATCCATCCATCCATCCATCCATCCATCCATCCATCCATCCATCCATCCATCCATTCCTCCCTCCCTCCATTCACCCATCCATCCACCCATCCACCCCCCACCCACCCATCCACTCACCCATCTACACATCCATCTATCCGGCCATCCATCCATCCATCCATCCACCCATCCACCCGCCCACCCACCCATCCACTCACCCATCTACACATCCATCTATCCGGCCATCCATCCATCCATCCATCCATCCATCCATCCATCCATCCATCCATCCATCCACCCATCCACCCGCCCACCCACCCATCCACTCACCCATCTACACATCACATCCATCTATCCGTCCATCCATCCATCCATCCATACACCCATCCATCCATCTACCTACCTACCAATCGAGTGTGTGCTCCTGTGGAGCTATGAGGACAAATGTCCAGGAATTGATTTACTCCTTCCACCATGTAGGTTCCAGGGGTAAGACTCAGATCATCAGTAACAAACACCTAGGGTTTAGTATGTGGCCCACACAATGAAGCTTATATTTCAAGGGACCTCTGAGTTTATTTCCCAGCCTTCCTTGCATTGAGATTTGAGCTACATATTTGGAAGTCTTCAGCTATTTTATGCAGCCTTAAAATTTTTTTACTCATACACATGAGGGGTCCTTGTGTTATAGAGAGCCTGAAATACAAGTGGGGAGCTCCTGGTGACATACGTGTTCATGCATTTGTGTGGGGCAAGGGCCAATGCTTCTTTTTTGAATATCGTGTAATGCAAGGGAGGAACACGCAATTGTTTTGCATTGGGTGGGCCAATCTTTTCTTGATCCAAAATTCTGCCTTGTGTTTGGTCAGCTCAGCTGCAAATCCAATACCTAGCGGTGACTGCAAATTTGACTGCTGGATGTAGGGGAAAATAAGAAGCAGGAATGTATTGTATTGTGATCACGTGTCAGATGTTTTGTTACAGCATTTGATACGCACCAGTCTAGGGTACCAGTTTTAAAATGTATATTTGGGAAACCGGCTGATTCAGAGAGATGTTTCTCAGCCTTGGCTTCTTGAGAGCATGGTATGAAAAATCCGTTGTATGGAAATTGTCCTCTATGTTGGAAGATTTGTGCTTACCTGTATCTACTAGGTGCTAGCAACACCCTCTCTCCCCTTGAATGTCTCATTATTTCCTGCACCTCTGGGTACTACATTCACTTGCAGAGGCCCATGGGCCTCAAGGAAGAAAGAATGCTTGGCTGGTAATTGGAAGTCTAACCTTGCTTCTTATTACTGCTGCTCCCTAACTTTTCAATTGTGGCAATAACATTTTATGAGTTACAAGGAATTACACATGGCTAAGTTAAGTTCTTCAGATTGGATTCTGCACAGAAAAATATTTTCAGTAGAAAAAAAGCTCATACTTTATTTTTTCCTTATGGCGTAATGATTTTGGAAGAGTGGCCCTTACTTTGTTTGGGATGACTCAGGCAGCCGGAAAGGACTGACTGGTGATGTGGGGTCACCCATTTATGGGGTGATACACTCATGTGGGATGTTTCCTCTCTCCAGTGTTGTATGCCCTCCTTCTGAGGTCAGTATTTGTTTCTGTTCTTGAATTCCTTCCTCCCCTGTCTATTGCTTTGAGGAGTCATTAGAATCAACACAGTTGTTAGCACCATACTTTTCTCATTTGCATCTTCCATGCCTCCCTGAGCCAGACATTTTCGCTCAAATTAAGCCATTTGTTTCCCCCACTCTAGAAGTATCAAATCAAACCCTACTGCCTTCAGCTTTTGCTCCCAGCCACATCCAAAGGGTAGAGCATCACACAGTGGTCAGACTGAAGGCTCTGATGGTAAAAGCTGATTCTGTCTCACACTTATCCTGAGAACCGCATCTCGGCAGTTTCACCAATTTGCACCCAGCGTCCGGTTCTTCAGCCCTCTGTCAACACTTGGTGCTTCATTCTCCTTAATTTTTGCTGCTTCAGTGGGCATATATTGGTATTTCAAGGTGGTGTTTAACAAGATATCCTCTGAGATGTGATGTCTAACCAAAAGAAAAGACTCCCTTCCTTTGAAAGACTGCGAGGGAAGGCTTTGAAGGAGCTTTGGTGCCTTTTCATTTACTAAGCACTTGCTACAGGTTAAGGCAGCACCAGGCCTTCTGACCACCCGTGTGCATGCGGTACTTCCAACCATCTGATAACTAAGTTTCAATTTTCAGAGAAAGAAGCAGATTTCATAAACACTTAATAATTTACCCTACCTCATATTTATGAGGAGTTGGCTGGTGTAGGTGGCTGTGGATTTCTTCCAGTATTGGCACTGGCTTTAAAAATCATTTATGCCCTTTGCAAGGAGAGAATGCATGCAGAGGCTGGGGTTGGGAGAGAGAAGACTAAGTTAAAGAAATTCCCAAGGATATTATGGGATTTCTGTGGGAAAGAAAGGCATTGACTTGACCAGTCGTTTTACTGAGATCACTATGCTGCAGATGTTCTGGGAGCATTTCGCTTGCAGCTGAGCATGTTCCATGGTATATGCACACTCAGATGCACAGCCTGTCCATCTCTCGCACTTGCTTCTCCAGGGCCTCACATCTTTAATCTCTTGCTCTGCTCAGCCGCATACACAGAGAGAAGGTAGATGGTGCCTGTATTTTTAGGATGTGCAATTGATGCTAGGAACACTTGGGTGACATATTCAAGGTCGCAGAATGGTTGGAACGAGAACAAGAATCCACATGCAGGGTTGTTTTAGCTGCATGCACATTTTCTGATTTCTTCAGATCAGGTTTGACTGCTCTGAAATCTTCTGCTCTTTTGAATACAGCGTTGGGTGTAAGGGAGATGCAAGGAGTGCAGCTTCTTTAATGATAGTGTTGGTAGCAGAGGAATTTATGGGCAGGCTTTCTATGAGACTAGCATTAATCTGAACCTTTAGGGCCCTAAACCTTAGTGACAAGTAAGGAGATGGATGGTATCACTGTCGATGAGATGCCGCATACCAGGTGTCCTTGTATAGAGTCACTGACCTAGAAACCTAGGATGCTTAGCTCCTGAGTCATTGGGTTCACAACACAGCCTTCTTTTCTGTGAAGCAAGCCACCAGAGGGCACGATTTTAACAAGTGAGTCACATCAAGCCACAGATTCACAGTCATGAAAACAACCTCCATGGTTCACCATAGCCAACAGGGCTCCATCCTGATCCTTCTGACTCTCCCTTCTCCCTCCAGCAGGCCACTGGTCTCTTTGGTACTTCCAGGGTCTAGCTCACTCCTCCCTGGGATCTCTGTCTTAGGGCTCCTCTGACTTCTGTCCCGCGCTACCGTCTCGCCAGCAAGAACCACGCGGTACACATAGGATCCTTCTGCAGAAAAGCTTTATGTCTCTTGAGAGGGAGAGCATAAGCTTCCAAAGCGGAGACCCAGATAAGATGGAACCCATCCCTTATATAGGAAACAGACCCTGCTCTGGACGTGTCACTCTTTGATTGGTCAACTGCTCCCAGTCCCAGGTGAAACCTTGGGAGTAGTGGAAAAATACCAACACATGTGAGCTTTCTAGCTCACCTGGCGGTGCAGCGCCATCTATGGTGGAGAGTGTGGTTGCGGCCCTCTACAGACTTCTGCTTTTCTTCACTCAGGTTTGTGTCCAAAGGTTGCTCCTTTCTGAGGGTACCTCTAAAGTGGTCCCACAGCTTCCCTGACCTCTGTGTTTACAACAGCAAGGTCATTTTGCATGCATTAATTTGTTGTCTGACTCTTCTACTTCCTCTGCCCTGGAATATGAAATCTATGCATTTGCTGTGTTTAGACAACACTCTAAGTACCTCTGGCAAGAGGGAAGTGATTCTTCCAACTTCGCTAACAGGGTGTGTAAATCTCAGAGATTGCATTCTTCCAAGAGCAGCTATGGAATGAAGGTTGATTTGTACTAAAGTTCCTTCTAATTTCTTGTGTTTATCAGATGTTATGTACTCCGATGGGTTTCATAAAAACCCATGTTTGAAACTTCCCCATAAATGACATCGTGTGATCCATCACTTCTTCGCTTGTCTTTCTTCCCAGTGTTTTCACGCTCAATCTCTATTCCCATCGTTCATAGTTTAATTGTTAAATAGTGTTGTATTGAATAAATAAACCTGGTGTTATTTGCTTCCATACTGGACTAAAGTTTTTGTTAATTTCTGAGGTTGGGAGAAGGTCTCTTTAGTTGCACATGAGAATTTAAAAAAAAAAACCTAATAGAAATGTAATTTCTGTCCCATATGCTATGAATCCCTTCTGCTAGACCAGGCCCAGCTAGTTGTACCAAGTTGTTTGTGCCATCTGATAAGGGACATGAATTCCTTTCCCACATCCCAAGTCAATGTTTGTATTCATGATGCTTATTTTTACCGCCTGATAGGCGTCTTACAGAGTTCATTGTTGTTTTATCTTGGACTAGATTAATATCTTCTCCCTGCCAATAGGCCATTCATGCTTTTTCCTTGTAATTACTTATTGATGAACTTGCCTGATTTTCTCTGGGGTTGCCTTTCTGTTTCTTACTGGTATGAAGAGATTCGTTATGAACTCTGTAAAGACAGGTTATGACTTATTCACATTGTATAGCCATCATCTCGGAGTCTGAAGTTTTCTTTCCAATTCATTTATGTTATGTTCTTTATCTACACATTTTAAATTTAATGTCATCTTTTTCTTCGATTTTTTACTTCTTTCTACAGATATTAAGGAAATTACCCCAATGTTACGCATGGTTTTTCTCCCCTGTATCTCACTTTGAAGTTTACTTTACATGGATTTAACATTATGTTATTTAAATGTTTTCATTAGAACATATTCATTACACAAAATAATAGATCATGTTGCAATAAATAAATTGTATCTTTTAAGATCGCTAATTTTTTTTCATTATTTTTTAAGAGCCACATACAAAATAGTGAGTTACCAGAGGTACCAAGCAAGCTTCCAAAGGAGGAAGGCAACCAGTAGGTCTCCCCAGCTTTTATGGTTAGAAATCAACATGGCAATATAATTCCAAGGATGTAATAGTGGCGTGAATACCAGATTGTAACCAAGTTGAATTTAAGGTCACCAAGATGGATTTAAGACCCACCCAATAGAGGAAAACCATGTCTGATACTGAAAATGAGCTAACAACTCAGGAAGGGTGAAATCATGGTTACTGAGGAAAATCTACAACTACTAATTTACTAAACCAGCATAATCTACCTCCAGACGACAGACGATGAGTGTAGTCTTCACCCTCATCACAGAAACTGTCTTTCTGCACCTAAGGCGCAGAGGATATTATGGAAGGGAAGGTGGAAAGACTATAAGAGGCGGAGGATCAGGGAGTTTGCTGCGAGACTGTGTGTCTTGGTAGCATCAGAAGCTGTACCCATAAAATCTCACCAACAAGACTTGCTAAACATGAACTGAACAAGGACGACACTATTAAATACGCCAAGATGGATAGGAAAAGCTCAGGAGGCCTCAATGCTATTCCTAAGACTGTGCTGTTATTTCTGAATAGGAACTCATCTATATTTTTTTATTTTTTTATTATTTTTAAAAAGAAAACCAATTATCTTTTTCTTTATATATACTAATCCAAGTTCCCACTCACTGTCCTCCCATTCCATCCACTTACCTCCCCACCCCACCCACATTCACTTCTCAGAGAGTGTAAGGCACATTGCTTTGGGGAAGGTGCAAAGCTCTCCCTACTATATCTAGGCTGAACAAGGTATCCTTCCGAAGAGAATGGGTTCCCAAAAAGCCAGTACAAGTTGTAGGGATAAATTCTGGTGCAACTGCTAGTGGCCCTTCAGTCTGCCCCAGTCATGCAACTGTCAACCATATTCAGAGGGTCTAGTTCCAAAAATGCTCAAACATACTAGAAAGACATTTGTTCAACTATGTTCATAGCAGCACTATTTGTAATAGCCAGAACCTGGAAACAGCCTAGGTGCTCCTCAACTGAAGACTGAAGAAGGTGTGGAATATATACACATTAGAGTTTTACTCAGCAGTAAAACACTGACATCTTGAAATTTGCATGCAAATGGATGGAACTAGAAAACACCATCCTGAGTGAGGTAACCCAGACTCAAAAAGTTGAATATGTTATGTACTCCCTCTTAAGTGGAGACTAGCTATAAACAAAGGATATTGGACCTTATAGTTCATGATCCTAGAGAAGCTAAGTAACAAGTTGAACTTAAGAAAAACATAAAAAGATCCATCTGCAAAGTTGAAATAGACAAGATCACCTGACAAAATTGGGAACATAGGAGTTGGGGGAGAAGGGAGAGTATAAGGGGAAGAGGAGGAAAGAAGGGGAGAGGCAAGGAGAATTTGAGGGAATGGGATAGTTGAAATGGACGAAGGACAGAGATGTGAGCAAGGAAAGAGATATCTTGATTGAGGGAGCCATTATGGAGCTAGTAAGAAACCTGGCTCTAGAGAAATTCCCAGGAATCCACAAGAATGGCCCCAGGTAAGGTCCTAAGCAATAGAGGTGAGGGTGCCTGAACTGGCCTTGTCCTGTATTCAGACTGATGAATATCTTAAATATCACCATAGAGCCTTCATCCAGAAACTGATGGAAACAGAGGCAGAGACTTGCATTGGAGCCCTGAACTAAACTTCCAAAGTCCAATTGAAGAGTGGAAGGAATGAGAATATGAGCAAAGAGATTTCATGACTCTCAAAGACATGAAACATAATATAAATAGGAAGGGTCATATACAAAGAGACTATATACTATGATTCCAAGTGAATATAAATACAAATTGGCTGCAACTAACAAGATTATAGAAATGTGTGTGTGTGTGTGTGTGTGTGTGTGTGTGTGTATGAAGGATTCACCCACTGAAAGAGTCTACCTGAGCTAATGGGAGCTCACCAACACCAGCAGGAACTCATATATTTAATTGAAAAGTAAATTAACACAGCAAAATGCACTGAGTGGTTTTATTCCTATACTTGTAACATCTACTCATTTCCTTTAAATCAGGAAACTACTTCTTATGTATCACACCATGTGTTTCAAAGCAAATAAGAAACCAGAAAAATATCTGTCATTTTCTCTGTCCGTAGCCCCAATATCATGTTTATATATACTGTTCTTGGCTGGCTTCTCTCACTTAACTGCTTGTGCTAAAGTTCTCAATTCAAGTCTGTAGGAGTTTTATATTTATTTAACATGTCTCCAACTGAATGTATCCAGCATAACATGCCTCAACAGTTTTCTGTAAGTCGGCATTTTATTTGTCCACAGGATTGTTTTCATCATCATTACCCATGCTGCAACAAACACATTCTACACACACTGCTTCATTTATGATGGATTCCCTTTCAGGTTAAAAGGTATGTGCATCTATATTTGAATTTGGAATAGATAATGCAAATTAGCCTCCAGAGTTATGGCTGTAATGTACAAGAGTATCTCTTTCTATGCAGGCTTGTCAGTATAATGTTGCTAATCATAGCCATGTGACAGCTAAGGAATAGCCTCAAGAGTGTTCTCTGCATTGTCACTGACTTCTTTCTCCTTTCAGGTTATTATTTTAGACTGAGTTATAACTAGAATGGGATACATAAGCCTAAATTCTACAGTTACCTGGCACTGTGTTTATATATGTGGCTGGGCAGTGGTGGCATATAACTTTAATTCCAGAACTCAGGAGGCAGAGGTAGGAGAATCTCTGAGTTTGAGGCCAGCCTGGTCTACAGAATGAGTTTCAGGACAGCCAAGACAATAGAGAAACCCTGTCTTGAAAACAAAACAAAATCTTAAATGTGTATATAAATAGTGTGTACTGTATTAGGGAAAATGACATGGTGCTTCAGTTAAACTCAATGGTCCTCAAACCAGTGTCTCAGTCAAGACAACCTTCACAAGATAACACACACACACACACACACACACACAGACACACACACACACACACACACACAAATTTCTATAATCTTGTTAGTTGCAGCCAATTTGTATTTATATTCACTTGGAATCATAGTATATAGTCTCTTTGTATATGACCCTTCCTATTTATATTATGTTTCATGTCTTTGAGAGTCAACTGTGCTCATTCATATACATCAGTAGTTTATTTTCTTTGCTGTGTTATAAATACATCGCCATTCACTTGGTTATTCTGTGTTGTCAGACAAATTTGCTGTTTCCGGTTTGGATGTTAGGAGTGAAGCTGCCATGAGCAGTTTCTCACTTATCATTTGATGTTGTTGCCTCTTATTTTCATTGGGTAAATATCCCATGTGAAATTTTCAAGCTATGCCAGGCTTCAGAGAGACTGCCCGAACTACCTCTCTAGAATTCTAAAGACTCCAAGGTTTGTGTTATTGTGCTAGAGTCTCACCTATGAGGCCGCTGTACTGGAGCAAAGGGAGGTTTTTAAGTAGCAGCAATAAGGTGACTATCAGCATTGTTTTGCTTTGTCTCTGATTCTCATTTTCCATATGGTTATTGTGAAGAGTGTGAATGTCCAAGACACCACACACAGAAATTCGCCTGCCTCTGCTTCGCCTCCCTGAGTGCTGAGATTAAAGGTGTGCACCACCGCACCCAGCTACCATGCCAATTCTAACACTTCATCTCAGTGGTCTTTTGAGGTCTGTTTCGTGGGTAGATTGTCTAGTATTGCCACACCTAGAACCACAACATTGTCGCGCAGAAGCAAGGACAGTGTGTATTCTGACTTCAGTGATCCGTCTAGTCTTAGTCCTTCATAACTAAGTATGCTTTGGATTATATGATAATTCTACCCCGATTTCCTTTAATAGTAGTATTTATGAAGCAAGGGCTATATGTATGTATGTTTAGTTTACTGAGACGGTTAAGATGAAGATTGAATGGTGGCTTGAGTTGAATAATTTTCTACTTCTGTTGAAAGCTAAACATAAGATTTTTGTCTTTTCATTTGTAAAGTGATGGATTTTATTGACACGTTGTTGTAATACATAGCCATCCTGGCTTTCCTGTCACAAATCCTAGGATTTGATTTCAAGGAACTTAAGTGCTTGAATCTGTCATTAATAGGCAACTTTTTGAAAACGATTGGAAAGTGAGATCTCTTTTCATTTGCTCCTTGCATATTTTGTCAGTTTCAGAGCTGCTAAATTATGAAGTGAGTTGGGTGAAGTCCCTCAAGTTCTGTGCTAGAGTTTTATCCTGGAGGAGAAAACACATTTCAGTGAAATCATCTGTCTCCAACTAAACAATTAAGAACTGTCAATGGTTCAATTAAAGCAATACATAGATATTATCTATTCAAGCAATATAAGGTTGTATGTTAAGACTCCATAAAGCTTCAACCTCGGCACTGTTCACAGTAAGAACTGTATCTTACACTTAAAACGAATATGTTACATGATACAGAAGATGTTTCTAGAATGCTGTCAGACCACCATTCTCAGTGTTTGCCTCTCTTTTTGACTGATTCTCTTCAACAGAAGCCCTCAGCTCCTCTGACATCACTGTTGCAAGCAGCTGCCTAATAGGTCTGTATTGCAAGCTATCTGACTTCGAAGGGCATCTACATCTTGCAGCATTTTGGCAACTTTAGGGTGATTTTGAGTGTGAGATTGAGAGTCGCTGTCCTGGTGGAAGGTTAATGACGAATCCGGAGCAGACGCTGGGTAATTTGGTGAGCAGAAGCCATTCTGCACGGTGGCGGTTAGTGGCGGTTACTATTCTTTTTGCACGCAGTGGAGTTGCAATCGCCTTCACAGTGGCAAGCTCAGTTCATCACGACGGCATTTCTTCTCTTAGCACACAGTCAGAACAGCACTCTTATCCATCTTATCTCTGACACTGAGAGTTTGTGCCTTGTATAAGTCCTTGTCATTTACATTGAATAATTAATTAATCACAATGGAGAAAAGTTATCACTATTAAGCCTTGAATTGAATTATTTCACATTTTTTGTATAAAATCTTGAAAAGTATCCTCCTTTTACCTTCTCTGTGGCTTCAGAAATGACCTATTAGGAACATGCTCTCTAATTTAGACACAGCTATGATGTGTCACACCAGGTTGTATGTCCCTGCACCAGGTAAATGTAATTCTGTGATCATTCCTTTTTCAGGTATTGGAGGACAGGACCAAAAGCTGTCCAAGGGAGGGACAGTAGTATATATGGAATGTCAGTGAATAGGGCACAGCTGCAATCTGATGATCCTTCATGTCTAACGAGGTTGGACGTGATTAGGGGCACATGCTATCCTTGGTACCCCATATCCTCAAATAAATCGGTTCACTGCTGTCTGTTCTTTAGCCCAAGGGGCTGGAAGCTTCTTGTACCGTATTTAAGGTATTGGCAATTGGCACCCTCTGGTGTGGCAGGTTTTTTCTTTCTTCTATAGCCATTAGTGCACATTTCCTCCTGACATATACTTATTCAAAAGCATGTTCTGTTTTCGGACCATGTTGTCTTCTTTTTATTGAGTTGTAAGGAAGGCCCGGTCTTGGGTCTCGACTTCTTCACAGATATGTGGTTTACACTTTTCTTAATCTGGAGGTTGTCTTTCACTTTGTTCTGCACTGCTTTTCACTGGGCTGAGGTGATGTCGTTTGCTGTGATAGTACTTGTCCCTTTCTCTTTGTTTGCTTGGGCTTCTGGAGACATAGCCAAGATATCACTGCCTAAAACAAACCTGTGAAGCCTGCCCTGTATTTTCTTTAAAAGTTTTATAGATTCACTTCTTACATGTAAATTCTTAAACAGTGTTGAGTTTATGTAAGGTATGAATTTTGGGTTTATGGCTAGGTATGATGTGAGTTTTGAGTTTATCACTATATATGGTGTGGGATAAAGGTTGAATATCATCCTTTTCTCATAACAATCTTTCCCCAAGCTTCTCCTTCTCCTAGTTTGTGCTCTTGGCTTCTTTATTTAAGACTAGCAGACCGTAAGTACTTAAATCTGTGTCTGGAGTTTCTCAGTGCCAGTCCCACAGTGTTTTGATTGCAATAAATTTGTAGCATGTTTTGAAATTAGGAAGCCTGCTGATGTGGAAAACTGCACACAGATTTTTTTTGTAGCTTTGTTCATTATTGTAAAAACTTAGGCGTCTTCAGTATGTTAATGGGTACATTTTTGAGACAATGGAGTGAAATTGAGCAATGAACTATTAAAAAAAGAAATGAGCTATAATCAGTGAAAAGACATGGAGAAGATATAACACATATTAAGTTTCTGAAGTAAGTAAAAAACTTTCCATGGTGCCATGATAAAAAGAAAATATAGGCGCACAACTAAAGGATTGGTGATTGACAAAGGTGAGGGAGAGATGAACAAACACGTAGCACACAGAGGATTTTAAAGCAGCTAAAACTCCTCTGACAGTCATGTGGATACAGTAGTACAGATTCATAAACTTTAAAACACTAAGCATGAAAGTGAACCTGAATTCACGTTAAGGTATTTGGGTAATAATGATATATCAGTGTGAGTTCATCTCATAACAAATGAAGCTTTCTTATAGAGAAATAGTATAAAGGGAGAGGCTTGTGTATGTGCACAGAAGATATTTGGGGACTTTGTACCTTCTTTTAAAGTCTTCTGTAAATGTGAAAACAGATCTGAAAATAAAATCTCCTAAAAATGTGCTGGAAAGGAAATGGATAAAACAGAATCTTTGTATATATATGGAGAGTATGTAAAGTGGTACAGGCACTTTGGAAAACAGAAGTCCCACTGAAAATTAAAAATGTAAGTATTTTATGTTTTGGTAATCCCATTTCTGTGACTATGCCTACATAATATCTGTGCTCACGTGTTCATTGCAAGATTCATAATAGACAAAGAAATTTTAAATTACTTGGATGAGAATCTAGCATAACACTTGCTCACATACTACATACACGCATGCACACACATATGCACACTCACTTGCTCACACATGCATACAAATGCATAAACAGACACATGTATGCTTGCACATACATGCACATGCATGCACACACATGTTCACACATAGTCTACACATGCTTATCTAGTTCTGAGTTTTTAGTAGTTTAACTTATCTTGCCATTTTCTGCTTTTGGTACCTTAAGTCCTAGATTGTAATGACAGAGTATGAGGATGGGATTTCATGCATCCCATAGTGCGTTGTTCTTGAAGATAATTATGAAGAGATGTGACCATGATGTGTGATTAGCCTGTCTAAAAAGAGCAATAAAGACAAAGGAAGTAATTTGACAGCTCATCAATTTGTAAACAATAAAATTAAAAGGTTCTATTATATTTTCTTTCTGGGCAAAACATGAATGGTGATAATTAGAAAAAGTAGTTTAAAATGCCCTCTTGTCTGAAATCACATGTTCCATGAAACCTCTCTGAGGAAGACTGGGATGAGAGCAAGCCAGAAGCTTTGGTTTTGTTCGCAAAGAATTTAGTACATAGCTTTGGGAGGAAAAAGATGACAGCAAAGAAAGAATGGACTACAGTAAGACAAAAACTTGGTGTGGGAAGTCCTTATGGATATATCTTGCTTTTATTGGTTAATAAAGAAGTTTCTTTTGGCCAAAGGCTTAACAAAATATACCCAGGCTGAAAGATATATCTAAGATATATCTATCTCTATCTATCTATCTATCTATCTATCTATCTATCTATCTATCTATCTATCTATCTATCTACCTACCTACCTACCTACCTACCTACCTACCTACCTACCTATCTATCTATCTATCTATCTATCTATCTATCTATCTATCTATCTATCTATCTATGTATCTATCTAGAGAGAGAGAGAGTAGGCAGAGTCAGGGAGAAGCCATGTAGTTGTCCCAGAAGACAGCCGTCTCCTCTGGAGTCTGCCGGAACTTTGCCAGTAGGCCACTACCTTGTGGTGATGCACAGATTAATGGAGATTAATGGTTAGTTTAGAATATAAGAGCTAATTGAATCATGCATAAGCTATTAGTCAAGCATTGTTTTAAATAATATAGTTTCTGTGTGATTATTTCAGGTCTAAGTGACCAGGAACGAAGTAGCAGCCTCCGACTACAGATTAGCACACAGATTAGTCTTTCACACCCCCCTTTTTTAAAGGCTCCTACACACACACAAAAAAATCAGAGCCAAGCACAGCTTCTTGGTAGCAGCATTTTTTTCAGATAGGCTCTGTTTACAAGGGAAGTGTAGTAAAAATTGCATGGCTTCTTTAAAAACTGCAGTTTCCTGATTTGCCAGTAGAAATAGCTCTGACTGGTTAGGGAGCATTTAAAAGGGATTTGGAACAGAGTGCTACAGCTTGCTTAATGGCAACATAAATATGCTGTGTGCCTGAAAATGGGGCAATGTGCATGGCTTTCAGAGGCGGTAAACATGCCTCCGCCATGTTGGGCTGTGCAGAGACAGCAGGCAGGGCTGGAGTTAGTCCTAGCCATACTTGCTTAAAAAAATGCTTCTGATCAGAAAATAATTACAAATACACAATAAAGACAGATTCAGAATTTAAAAAACAAGACCTCTAAATGGATCACAGTGTTGGATAAATGTACATATGATGGGGCGTGGTTAATCGGTAATTAAACTTTAACCAGACTAGTTTAATATAAAAGATATATGTTTAATAAACAGAAAACTTACACCAGAGTCCCAACGATCCAAGAGCACAGGGGCCAAGAGAGGGTGGGGAAGTGCACCCACCAGGTTTATAGGTGAATTTTTGCCTTAGGGCAACACGCCCCATGCACAGAATGTGATTGGCTGAACTCACCTATCATACATAGGCTTGGGAGAGAGTAAAAAGAATTATAAGAAACATAAATCATTTAAAAAATAAAACAGAGTATTTAAAGGGACAGAGTACAGAGAGTCATAGATTAAAGGAATAAAGAAAATAAGCCATGTAAAGATGGAATATACAAGTCAGGATTATGTATACTATTGTGTTTTCTTTGAATTTTTTGACTGTGAATGAGCTAAGCACAGAGAGACATTTCCTTGTACAGACTGCTAAGCTAAACCAACATATATATTTAAAAGGTATCTTGACCTTAAAATTTGAGTTTAAAGTCATGTTGCTTTGGATAAAAGGTTCTACTTTTGTTTCCACAGAGGATGAGAGTCTGTGAATTGCTTCTAGATTAATTTTGTTTGATGGACCAAGAGTCCCTGAAAGGTCGCCATGAACACCCCCTAAAATTACTTTGCCTAACAAAAAGCAGGAAGCAGTTTGGAAAGACCTATGCCCAAATTTCTAAATATTGTTTACAAACGTCTGCTTACATTTAAAGGGAGATATGCTATAGAGATGGATACTTTACATTGGTATGGATATTGGTTTATTGATAGAAATTTAAGGTCAATTTTGTTATATGTATATTTTTCCTCTTGATTAAGGTATTGTGTTTGTCTAACTCATTTAAAAATGTAATGTATAATTAAGAAATACAGGTTAATAGATAGTCCTCTTTAATAGTCAAGTTTGTAGTCATGTTAGTTAGGTTTTCTAGATATACAGAGATGCATTTCAGTTAGATAGGTATTCTTCAGATTTTTCAGAGACATTCAGAATATGGCATTTAAAATGCTTTAAGAAGTTAGGACTTTTCATGACAATGAGACACATCTGCTCCTGGAAGCACCAATCTACTTCAAGAGGATGATGGGCATTGAAGAGGCTCCTTATAAAGTTGGGTAGCCATTTGGGCAAGAAACTGCTTTTGCCTGGACTGCTGGATGGTATGTTGTATGAACTGGACATGCAGGACTCTCAGAAAAATGATTGCCGAACTTGCCTAAAGGTGAGACCATTCTTCAGGGTTCCTGCTTCATGAAAGAGTCTGCCAGACATTCTGCGGGGCAAAAAAAAAAAAAAAAAAAAAACAAATGATGGACTTTGCCATTACAAGGCAGAATGAATCTCCAAATTTACATGGAAAAGTCTGCCAGATACTATGGGCCTATAGGCTGAAGATGGATGCCCCAACGTTACAGAATAACTTTGGTTGGCTGTCCGGGAAGCGAGATGTCTCTGTCAATTCTAGAGTTTTGTAAGTTGCTTACAATGCACTTTCTGTTTACTTAGGTAATATTATATCCTTCTGGAGTCTTTGATGAAGTTGAAGAATAGATAGTATAGTTATAGTTTTCCTTAGTTATGATAAAAGATAAAGTGGATATAAACATCGTAACTATAATTCTTGCTTGATAAAGTTTTATTATATGTAATTTTACTATGTTAAAGTTAAAACTTTCCTTTTTATTTAAACAAAAAAGAGGAAATGGTGTAGGAAGTCCTTATGTATATGTATTGCTTTTATTGGTTAATGAATTAATAAAGCTGTTTTGGCCAGTGGCTTAGCAGAATAGAACTAGGAGCAAAAACTAAAATGAATTCTGGGAGAAAGAAGGCAGAGTCAATGAGACACCATGTAGCCGCCCACAGGAGACAGACCCACCACAACATTGCAGGTAAGCCACAGACATGTGACACTCCACAAATTAATTAATTTAAGATATAGGAGTTAGTGAGAAATATGCTTAAGTTACTGGCCAAATAGTATTGCGAATAGTATAGTTTTTGTGTGATTGAGTCAGGCGAGCCAAGAAAGGAACCAGCTGTCTCTGTGTACAGAAAGTCAGTAGGGAAAACATCACAGAGCACAGCTCCACACCCAACATCTAAGCCTCATGTCATGGTACCATATGGACTCCAGTGGGATCAGACCACACTCACCATGGCCCTCTTAGCTGTAGCATATGTGGCCTCTACATTGGTTCGGTTTTACTTGATGCCTACGATTGCCCTTAACAGAGATATCTGGTGAGTGTGAAACTCCCAAGTCTCTGTCGTATTTACTTTGAACAGCTTCACACATTGGCCTCTCTGAGCCTCACAGGCTATTTTGTTTCGTTTTGAATCTTGGCACAAGATTGTATAACTCTGTACCTATTACAGCCTGCATGTTTAGAAAGTCAGTGCCATGTAGATGACGCCAAGTTCTGTTCTCAGCTTGCGGTGTAGCCTGACTCCATGATCTATGTTGACAGTAGCCTTTGACTGCCTTAGTGGCTTCTCCAGGGGAACCTTTGCCTTAGGCAGCTGTTTACAAGGGACCCCGATGTTATTCCTTTGGCTCTGGTCCCTTTAAGGGCAAGCCACGCCCACTCCCAGCCACTTCTGACCTCCTGGTTGCCATCTTAACTCTTTCTCTTCTGTCCTTCTCTCTTGGCGTGTGCACATGTGTTTTTCCTCTCTCTGTCCTCTTTTCTATTTCTGCCTTTTTTCCTCTCCTTCTTCTTTAAATAATAAATGTTTACCTTTATGTTTAGCCTTATGTCTATTTATTACGTCCTATAAGTCTTTTATCTGCTGCATTCGCCCGCCTGCTCTCCAGGCCGCATGACGGGACCAGCTCTGCTGCTCGCCGCGGGAAACCTGCACCCCTCTGGCCACAGCCTCTGCCTCACTTCAGGCCGCTGGGGGAACATGCCAACATTATATTTTTAAACAACAATTATACCTGGTATTTCTATCGTTTTAGGACTCTATTTTCAAATGAGTTTGCATTTTTATATCCTGGAGTCTTTGATGGCTGTGGTTCTGCCATTAAAGAACCTTTCTATTTTCCCAGTGTAAAGTGCTTAACTTATTTTTATTAGCATTTATCATTTTAACTTTAACGATTGTAGCAAATTTATCTGGAACTGTCTGGCCTACAACCTTATCTTCATACATGTTCCTTCCCACATCAAACTGTTCATTTTTACATCATCTGTTTAACTCTCAATGCCCCCCCCTCCAGAGTGTGTGTCTGTTTGTCAGTATGTCTATCATTGTAAATCTGGCTGAAGACAGTGAACAGCGATCAGAAACTATTCCACATTTGGAACACTATGTTGTCTTGAAATTTTACTCACCAAATTAACTTGAATATTTAGCCTTTGAATTTAGACTTATTCAAAATTTAAGGACAAGGAAGAAAACAGCCCTTTCTTTTCATTTCCTTTCTTCCTTTTTCTGTTCTCTTTCCTTTGCTTCTTCTTTTCTTTTTCTTCCTTGTACCATTCTTGAAGCAAGAATGGCCTATAGTCAAATTCCCAATAAAGTCTTAATTTCTTTTGAACCTGTTGTGCTGGGCCTTCACTGCCAGCATTTCTTTCGGCGTTTGGCTTTTCTCATCTCCCACTGAAATGTTCTACTGCTATCTGTTTACAGCTTTCTATGGCTTTGATACCACACAGCTCCTAACTCTTCCGTAGTTTCCCCACAAACCAATTCTCAAAGCCTACAAACTCCATGGTCAGGTTTCTAACAACAACTGCCCCTCTTCTGGTTTCCTTCTTATATGTCATTTACTTTTTTCACCACAGCATGAAATATCTGGTTTCATGGTCCATTAGTCTGTCACTATTGAGAAAGCATGACAGCAGAAGTGTTCACTGCAGTGTGCTACATCTTAGCTGCAGATATACCGACAATTTGGGCCAGAAACAGATCTATATCCCTCAAAGCACACCCTCCGGACACTCACTTCCTCTGTAGGCTCTACTTGCCGAAGGCTGCACACTCTGCCAGTGCAGTGCCTCCCTCTTGGGGACAAGTGTTCACATATATGAACCTGTGGGGATATTTTACATTCAGACTGTTGTCACACTCTTAAATGCTCAGAGGATGCATGAAGAAGTTATTGCTTTTATTCCGATTAGGAAAGATGAGGGTGGTGTTTATACAATAGTTTGAGCTTAGACCACTAGAATAGGTTTTCAATAGGCAGAAGCACTTTAACTACTTTTAGGTTTTTTTTTTTTTTAAATTTATACATTGACATTTTGCCTTCTCAGGAATGTAGAACTAGAAGAAGTCCTTATGACAGTTAGCTTTGATTTCAGCTGGACAGTGCTAAGGGTGCTTGAGAGCTGGCAGATCAGGAGTGTGTCTGTGAAGATGTTCCGGGGGGGAGATCAGGACAGGACTCAGCAGGCTGAGGAAGGGTTACCTTATCAATGTGTGTGGGCAGTCGTGAAGTGTTTGGAACCTGAGTAGGACAACAAGGCAGAGATAGAGGTGTGGAGATTTGATTGAGAAGCCTCCCCCGTGGGCTCAGGCATTGGAACACTTGGTCCCCAATTACTGGTGCCTTTTGGAGAGGAATGTGCAGGTGCGGCCTTGCTGGGGGAAGTGCGTTGTTAGGAAGAGTCTCTACTTACAGTTTGCACTCTGCTTCCTGCTTGCCGTGAAATATGTAATCTCTTAGCTTCCTATTCCTGCCATGCCTCTGCCCACAAACGAGGAATTCATCCTCCACAAACCAAAATAAACTCTCTTCCTTACTTTGTCTTAAAGTCATAGCATTTTTGTCAAAACAAAAAAGGAACACAGTACAGGAAGGTTTACACTCTTCCTGGACTAGAAAATCCACCTTCTTCCTGCTAAGGACCCTGGATTTCCTGGACTTGGACTTGGGATCTTTAACAGCAGATGGAGAATCCTGGGTCTTTGGCTTGCAGAAGGCAGATGGAAGCTACTTCAACCATATGAACCAACTCTTTACCTTCTGAAGACTTCTTTCTGTGTCATGATGGCACCGTTCATCTGGACAGCGCCAACTAACACAATTTGTAATTCCTTTTGCCCCATAATGAGAGTCACATCACACTCCTGACATTTCCAGCCATCTGAGGCCCAAGGTGAGGTCAGTCAACTCCATCCCGGCTCACTCTGAATAAGCAATGAACAATGACAATCATCCGGGGTCACAGTCAGAAACACTGGCCTGCGTTTGTCTTATCTGTGCTTCTAATGAGCCCCACTGTCTCAGTACTTCTGCCATTTTACCAGAGTCATAGGGCAAACCAAATGGCATTTTGTGATCTCTTGTTTTATATAAAACTTGCTTTTGAAGACTTCTTATCACCTAGAAGGATTAGTTTTATTTCATAGTGACTTCATTTTGCACAGCCTTCCCACAGACTTTTATTATAAAGTCTATTCTTCTTGTTAGGAAAATGTTTTGATTATTAGTCACCGAGGTTGTGTGCTAGCAATGAAAGGAAACGCAGAGGACACGCATTTTATTTGAAATGCAAATAGATATCAAGGATATCTGGGGAAGAAAGTTCATTCGGATGGCAGGGAGACCAAAAGAGGAGCTTGAAACAGTTTTTATCTCTCATACTTTATGTCAACAACAGTCAGTTTTATGCAAACTGTTACACTGATTATTTTTCTCTGTCTTTTTTTGTGTCTAAACTGCTTTTTTGCCAAAAAGATAAAGTAGCTGGTAGAAAGAATAGCTGATACTTTTACCCTAAGAAGCATATTTCTAATGTTAAGTAACAACAAATATTTATTCTTTTCCAAGGTCTGTTTTATTTTTAGTCATGTTTATGTGTATGCTCATGGGTGGGCTTGTGGGAATGAGTGTGCAGGGGCCTTTGGAAAGCCAAAGGGAACACTGGAGCACCTGGGGCTGAGACTACAGGGAGCTACAGGATCCTGAGGGGGATCCTGGGACCTGAACTCAAGTCCTCGGCCACAGCTGTGTGCTCTTAAGTGCTAAGGTTTCTTTTCAGTCTTATTTGCTCTTTTTAGCCATTATTACAATCCTCATAAAGAATAGCAAAAATGTGAATATTTAATATTGTAAATTATATAATTTATAAATGCGAAGTTTGTAATAAAATGTATATTATTTATCCAATCTTTTCAATAATATATACATATCTCAGTTCTTATCTCTTGAAACTTACATTAAGTTAACAGAATTTGTATAATATTCTGACAAAAATCTATGAAACATAAAAATCCCAAAGTCACTCAAATGCCAATTAAATTTCTTAAAATTTAATTTGGAATTAAGAAAAAAATCTCACTTTGATCCTAACTTTCACAGAACACTGAGGTGATCTTGAATGCCCACAAAATCCCATGCATTGCAGGCTTGGTCTCCAGGGCAGCATAACTGAGCGGTTGTGGTACCTTTCAGAAGTTAGGTTAGGTTCCTTATGTGTTTAGTGGGGTAGCTCCAAAGCGATGCTGGGTCTGTGGTCCCTACTTTCTCTTTTGTTGCTTTTGTGGCTACTTTTCTTCCCTGCTCCATGTTCTTGGCATCATGTTCTGCCTTGCCACAGGCCCAAAGCACCATGGGAAGTCAATCTGGGAAGTTCTGTGAACCAAAAATAATAAGCTGTTCTTTATAAGCCAACTGTTGGACTTTGTGACAGTGATGGCACTGACTTGCACAAAGCAAGTGAATGAAAGAATGAGGGGGAGAGAGACAATCTTATTCTCTCAAGTTCATTTGGTTGGATAGAATCAGCAACAATAGATCTAGTTTCAAAATAACACATTCTTCATTAATACTGTAAAGTCAAAGTTTTTGGATGTTATCAGCCATGCCACTTTTCTCCAACTACTTAGCCTGTCCTAGGCGAGGGCTGCAAGATAAACTTCCTAACAAGAATGGCAACCATGGTGATGATAACTCGTGTTCACTAGTACTGGAGACAGGGTGAGGATATGGATGATTAGGCATTTTCTTAGGGCACTAAACTTAAAACTCCTTCAAGAAAACCCAGCAGTCTTGTCAAGCACATTGTGAAGAGTGCCTGGTGAGTGAGGTGGGGACTCGATGAGCCCTGTGAACATTCTTGGTTTTTTCCATTCAAAAATTTACACTTCCTCCCCTCCTCCTATTTCCCTCCCTCTCCCCCACTCACCCTCTTCCCTCCCCCTCCCTCCTTAAGAGAGGGCAGAGTATCCTGCCCTGTGGGAAGTACAAGGCCCTCCAGCTCTTTGGACTGGAGAGGGAGGGGGAGGGGGAAGAAAATGGGAGGAGGTGAAAAATTTTAATAATAATAATAATAAATAAAAGTTAAAAAAAAGAACATCTACTTGGCTCACTGAGTCCCCACCTCACTCACCAGGGACTCTTTACAAGGTGCTGGGCTAAGAATTTATTTGCCTTTTCCCTAAAACCCTAAGACTTTTCTCAGCAAGATGGTTGCTGTTTTGAAATGAGGGACTCACAACCAGTCTGACATGTCAGAAAGTGATTAAATTGGCTTTGGAAGCAAACCCAGGCTCCATGCTGCGAACCATTTCCTTCCCCTCTTCATCCCATGTTGTGTGGTGGGATTCCACCTCCGAAGGGGCCAATGAAAACTGTGCTCCATTTTCCCTCAAAAGGGCCACGCTGGTAAGACAGCCCTGTATGGCTTCCCTGTTAGTCATAAGCATTGTCACAAACGTCTGAGCTTTCTTAAGAACTTGGACAGGTTTTTATCTTTTTATTCTCTATTCTACTGGAAGATAAAATTAAAAAAAACAAGCCCATCCCTTTCTCTTTTCTGTAAGTTCAAGTACAAACAAAACACACCCCTCCTGCACCCCTTTGGGTTTCTTAAGCCCTCAAATGAGTTTGCTCCCTGTGTTCTTGCAGACTCTTCACTCACCCACAGAGAGTCTCTGATTAGGAGAGGAATCTTAAAGGCAGAAAGGTTCTGAAAACCAAGTTCTGGCTGATTATTTTCTCCACCCTGTCGTAAGGGTGCCTGTCAGAACAACCTAGGAAAGAAAAAGTTGTTTTTCTGGAGAAAAACACAACGTTCTATTCAAGTGAACAAGGCAAAAAGGCACTTTTGTATTTTACTCCTTGACAATTGCAGCATTTGAACATGATTATTGATTTCTTTTTTCTTTGAGGAATGCTGCATGAATTGAATGATTAAAGAAAATCTTTGCAGCTTGTGCTGTTTTCTCCCGATAATCAGAGTCAAAATTACATTCTACAATAACAAGGTTTAAAGCAATGGATTCTTTCTTGGTGATTTGCAGCATCTAAAGCCATCTAAGAGCTCTGAAATGATAAGGCGACCTGCAAAACAATGGTGCTGACGCTTGGCTCATCTGGCACTCTCTGTTCTAAATGTCTTGCCATTGAGTGTTATCTTGAAAAAAAAACCTAGGCTCAAAAGAACAAAGGCCCCACAGTTGTCAGTGTTTCATCAGGTGCTATTTGCCCCCACATATAACAACATTGTTGAGGAAAAAAATGTTTGAACTTACACGTAGCTTCAAAATGTTATACATAGGAACATTTGTTGAGTGGAGAATGCCTACATAAGAACCCAGAAGCTATCGTATGTGAGACAAGGTGAACTGACTGCATTTAAAAATCTATCAGGCAAGTTTGCTGTGTGTGAGAGGACCTCTGTTGAGTTCTTCATGACCGAGAATCACAGTTGTGGGCAGATGACCTTCTGTGCCACTGTGTTCAGGTTCTACAAACACTGCCAGAAAATGGTGTCCTTCCAACCTACGAAACCCAATGTATATAAAATACATTGTTAAATTTGAAGAGAAGGGCATAGTAAAGATAGGATATTCTGATCTGATTCTTATTCCACTTATTTTTTAATCAGCCAATAAAGCAACAGGGTTCCTTTGAATTGGTTAACCAACTTATACACAATCCATCATTGAGGAAGTCAGGGCAGGTTGTTTTGCTTTCTGGCTTATAGATAGACTGATAATTAGCTAACTTTCTTCCACAGCCCAGGAACATCTGCCTAAGGAATGGTGCCACCCACCATGGGTTTGTCCTGCTCTAGCAACTAACGATCAGGATAATCTAGAGGTCATAGCCATTCCTACAGGCCTCCATTGTAGAGGTCACAGCCATTCCTACAGGCCTCCATTGTAGAGGCAATACCTTTGCTGGATGCTCTAGGGGGTCTCAAACTGACAATGAAGGCACAGTAGAATACCCTTCCTTTCTCTGAGAACCTCTCTTTCTACTCTCTCATGGTCCTCTTTCTAGTTTCATGAATGTTAATAATTTCATATATGCAACTGAATTTATTCTGTCTTGAAGGGAAATCGAGTTATTTTTATAGTGTTTCTAGGCAGAATTCATGCACAGCCTAAGCTCTGCCAGAACCTGTGATCATCATGCCGAGGCCTCCAAAGTGATGTGATTGGAGGCCTGTGCCACCACTGCTGGGAGAGTTTGCTTCTTATTCATCTTTCTTAGGCAAATTTAGATGGCAGGCTGACCTCCAGTACTCTCCTCTGTAAACCCAAATGCAAACAAAAAAAACCTGAAGTCTCTGGATTGTGGGTTATTGTGGGATTAAGGGAAGATAAATAAGCACAAACTACTTGCGGTAACCTCTAAATTCTTTTTTTAAATTTTTTTATTATTTATTTTGTTTTTTTTCAAAGTTTATTAAATTATAAAAGTTTCCATTTCCGCCCCTCCTCCCAACACCCTCCCACTCCCCCCACTTCCTCTTCTCCTCCCTCTCCATACCTAAGAGCAGTCAGGGTTTCCTGCCCTGTGGGAAGTTCAAGTTCCTCTCCCCTCCCTCCAGGTCCAGGAAGGTGAGTGTCCAGACGGACTGGATCCGCAAAATCCAGTATATGCAGAAGAAACAAGTCCCAGTGTCATTGTCAATGGCTTTTCAGAAAGACTCCAGGCCAGCCACATTCAGAGAATCTGGTTGTATCACGTGCTCGTTCAGTCCCAGTCCAACTGGCCTTGGTGAACTCTCATTAGATCAGTCCCCTTGTATCAGTGGGTGATCGCACCCCTCGCGGTCCTGATTTCCTTTTTCATGTTCTTCCTTCTTCTGCTCCTCATTTGGACCTTGGGGGGCTGAGTCTGGTTCTCCAATGTGGGTCTCCGTCTGTATTGCTATCCATCTTCAGATGAAGGTTCCCTCTGGTCTTGCCTTCTTTGCTCACATTCTCTTTCCTTCTGCTTCTCGTTTGGACCTAGGGAGTTAAGTCCAGTGTTCCAATGTGGGTCTCTGTCTCTATCTCCATCCATCGCCACATGAAGGTTCTATGGTGATAAGCAAAATATTCATCAGTATGGTTATGGGCCAAGGCCAGTTCAGGCACCCTCTCCTCTGTCCAGTGAACAATCTGGGGATCTCTCCTTGGACCTGGGATCCCATTTATAATCAAGTCTCTTGTAAACCCTAAAATGACTCCCTTAGTTGAGATATATTCTTCCCTGATCCCATATCCATCCTTCCTCCCTCCCCCCCATCCCAGTCCACCTAGCTTTCCCCATTCCTCCCCTACTCCCTTCTCTCTAACCCTCTCCCCTTCCAACAACCCTCCCACCCCCCATGCACCTGAGGTTACCTGGCACTCTTGTCTATTTCCAATCTCCAGGAGGATAACTACATGATTTTCTTCAGGTTCACCTTCTTATTTAGCTTCTCTAGGATCATGAATAATAGGCTCAAAGACCTTTAATTATGGTTAGAATCCACTTATGAGTGAATACATACCATATTCCTCTTTTTGGGTCTGGCTTACCTCACTCAATAAAGCGTTTTCCAAGTCCATCCATTTTCATGCAAAATTCAAGATGTCATTGTTTTTTTACCGCTGAGTAAAACTCTAATGTATATATGTTTCACACCTTCTTTAACCATTCTTCTATTGAGGGGCACCTAGGTTGTTTCCAGGTTCTGGCTATTACAAATAGTGCTGCTATGAACATAGTTGAACAAATGCTTTTGTGGTATGATAGGGCATCTCTTGGGTATATTCCGAAGAGTGGAATTGCTGGGTCTTGAGGGAGGTTGACTCCCAGTTTCCTGAGAAACCACCACAAAACTGTTTTCCACAGTGGCTGCACAAGTTTGCATTCCCACCAACAATGGATGAGAGTTCCCCTCTCTCCACATTCTCTCCAGCATAGGCTATCATTGGTGTTTTTGACTTTAGCTAATCTGAATGGTGTAAAATGGTATCTATCTCATAGTTGTTTTGATTTGCATTTCCCTGATCGCTAAGGATGTTGAGCATGACCTTAAGTGTCTTTTGGCCATTCGACGTTCTTCTGTTGAGAATTCTCTGTTCAGATCAGTACCCCATTTTTTTCATTGGGTTAATTAGAGTTTTCGTGTCTAGTTTCTTGAGTTCTTTGTATATTTTGGAGATCAGGCCTTTATCTGATGAGGGGTTGGTGAAGATCTTGTCCCAGTCAGAAGGTAGCCTTTTAGTCTTACTGACGGTGTCCTTTGTTTTACAGAAGCTTCTCAGTTTCAGGAGGTCCCATTTATTCATTGATTCTCTTATTGTCTGTGCTACTGGGGTTCTACCTAGGAAGTGGTCTCCTGTGCCTATGTCTTGTAGACTACTTCCCACTTTCTCTTCTATCTGGTTCAGAGTGGTCAGATTAATGTTGAGGTCTTTAATCCATTTGGACTTGATTTTTGTGCATGGTGGTAGATATGGATCTACTTTCATTCTTCTACAGGTTGACATCCAGTTATGCCAGCACCATTTGTTAAAGATGCTTTCCTTCTTCAATTGTATACCTTTAGCTCTCTTGTGGAAAATTAGGTGTTCATAGGTTTGTGGGTTAGTATCCAGGTCTTCTATTCGATTCCATAGGTCGACTTCTCTGTTCTTATGCCAGTACCAAGCTGTTTTCAATACTGTAGCTGTGTAATAGAGTTTGAAGTCAGGGATGGTTATACCTCCAGAAGTTCCTTTATTATATAAGTTTATTTTGTCTATCCTGGGTTTTTTGTTTTTCCATATAAAATTAATTATTATTCTCTCAAGGTCTGTGAAGAAGTTTGATGGGATTCTGATGGGGATTGCATTGAACCAATGATTGCTCTTGGTAGAATTGCCATTTTTACTATGTTGATCCTCCCAATCCAAGAGCAAGGGAGATATTTCCTCAATTTCTTTCTTCAAAGACTTAAAGTTCTTGTCAAATAGGTCTTTCACTTCCTTGGTCAGAGTTATCCCAAGATATTTTACGCTATTTGTGGCTATTGTGAAAGGTGAAGTTTCTCTGATTTCCCTCCCTGCTTTTTTATTCTTTGTGTATAGGAGGGCAACTGATTTTTTGGAGTTGATCTTGTATCCTGCCACATTACTAAAGGTGTTTATCAGCTGTAGGAGTTCTTTGGTAGAGTTTTTGGGGTCGCTCATGTATACTATTATATTGTCTGCAAATAACGAGAGTTTAACTTCTTCCTTTCCAATTTGAATCCCCTTGGTCCCCTTATGTTGTCGTATTGCTATTGCTAGAACTTCTAGCACTATATTGAAGAGGTATGGGGAGAGTGGACAGCCTTGTCTTGTTCTTGATTTCAATGGAATGGCTTTTAGTTTCTCTCCGTTCAGTTTGATGTTAGCTGTCGGCTTGCTGTAAATAGCTTTTATTATATTTAGGTATGATCCTTGTATCCCCAATCTCTTCAACACCTTTATCATGAAGGGATGTTGGATTTTGTCAAATGCTTTTTCAGCATCTAATGAGATTATCATATGGTTTTTTTCTTTCAGTTTATTTATATGATGGATTACATTGATAGATTTGCATATGTTGAACCAGCCCTGCATCTCTGGAATGAAGTCTACTTGATCATTATGGATATTTTTTCTAATGTGTTCTTGGAATCGATTTGCCAGGATTTTGTTGAGAATTTTTGTGTCAATGTTCATGAGTGAGATTGGCCTGTAATTCTCTTTCTTGGTTGTGTCTTTATGTGGTTTTGGTATCAGGGTAACTGTAGCTTCGTAAAAAGAGTTTGGCAATGACTCTTCTGTTTCTATATTGTGAAATACCTTAAGGAGTGTAGGTATCAGCTCTTCTTGGAAGTTCTGGTGGAATTCTGCATTGAAACCATCTGTCCCTGGGGTTTTTTTTGGTCGGGAGGTTTTTGATAACAGCTTCTAATTCTTCGCGACTAACAGGTCTATTTAGATTGTTCACCTGGTCTTGATTTAACTTTGGTAAATGGTATTTATCTAAAAACCAATCCATTTCTTGTACATTTTCCAACTTTGTGGCATATAAACTTTCGTAGTAAGATCTAATGATTCTCTGAATTTCCTCTGTGTCTGTTGTTATGTCCCCCCTTTCATTTCTGATCTTATTAATTTGAGTGCTCTCTCTCTGCCGTTTGATTAGTTTGGCTAGGGTTTTGTCAATCTTGTTGATTTTCTCCAAGAACCAACTTTTTGTTTCGTTGATTTTTTGGATTATTTTCTGTGTTTCTATTTTGTTGATTTCAGTCGTCAGTTTGATTATTTCCAGTCTTCTACTCCTCCTGGGTGAGTCTGCTTCTGTTTTTTCCAGAGCTTTCAGGTGTGCTGTTAAGTCTCCAATATGTGCTTTCTCTGTTTTCTTAAATGGGTACTTAGTGCTATGAACTTTCCTCTTAGCACTGCTTTCATTGTGTCCCATAGGTTCGAGTATGTTGTGTCTTCATTTTCATTAAATTCAAGGAAGACTTTAATTTCTTTCTTTATTTCTTCCTTGACCCCGGGATGATTCAGTAGTTGACTGTTCAACTTCCACGCGTTTGTAGGCTTTCTGGTGTTCGAATTGTTATTGAATTCTAACTTTATTCCGTGGTGATCCAACAAGACACAGGTGGTTACTTATATTTTTTTGTATCTGTGGAAGTTTGCTTTATTACCGAGTATGTGGTCAATTTTCGAGAAGGTTCCATGAGCTGCAGAGAAGAAGGTATATTCTTTCCTATTTGGGTGGAATGTTCTATAGATGTCTGTTAAGTCCATTTAATTCATTACCTCTAGTAATTCTCTTATTTTTCTGTTGAGTTTCTGTTTGATTGACCTGTCCATTGGTGAGAGAGGTGTGTTGAAGTCTCCTACTATTAGTGTGTGTGATTTGATGACTGCCTTGAGTTCTAAAAGTTTTTCTTTTACATAAGTGGGTTCTTTTATATTAGGGGCATAGATATTCAGGATTGAGACTTCCTCCTGATGAATTGTTCCTGTTATGAGTATGAAATATCCATCTCCATCTCTTCTGATTGATTTTAGTTTGAAGTCAATTTTGTTAGATATTAGAATGGCCACACCCGCTTGTTTCTTAGGTCCGTTTGCTTGGAAAACCTTTTCCCAACCCTTTACTCTGAGTAGATGTCTATCTTTGTGGTTGAGGTGTGTTTCTTGTAAACAGCAGAATGTTGGATCCTGTTTTCGTATCCAATCTCTTAGTCTCTGCCTTTTTATAGGTGAGTTGAGTCCATTAATATTAAGTGATATTAATGACCAGTGGTTGTTGATTTCGGTTATTATTATTTTTTTGTGTGTGTGTGTGTAGTAGAGTTTGTGTTTTTCTCTTCTTTGAGTTGTGGTTGTGAAGGGTTCCCAAATGGTCTGAGTTATTTTTGGCAGTGATGGCATTGTTGGATTACTTGGGTTGCGATTTTCCTTCTATTACTTTCTGTAAGGCTGGATTTGTGGCTACGAATTGTTTAAATTTATTTTTATCCTGGAATATTTTGTTTTCTCCGTTGATAGTGAATGATAGCTTGGCTGGGTATAGTAGTCTGGGTTTGCATCCATGGTCTCTTAGTTTCTGCAGTACCTCTATCCAGTATCTTCTGGCTTTCATGGTTTCCATAGAGAAGTCTGGTGTAAGCCTGATAGGTTTACCTTTATAGGTTACTTGACCTTTTTCCTTTGCAGCTCTTAATATTCTTTCTTTAATCTGTATGTTTTGTGTTTTGATTATTATATGGCGAGGGGATTTTTTTTTTGATCCAGTCTATTTGGTGTTCTGTATGCTTCTTGAACCTTCATAGGAATATCGTTCTTTAGATTGGGAAAGTTTTCTTCTATAATTGTGTTGAATATATTTTCTGGGCCTTTGATCTGCAATTCTTCTCCTTCTTCAATCCCTTTTATTCTTAGATTTGGTTTTTTTTATTGTGTCCCAGATTTCTTGAATGTTTTGTGAAGAGAATTTGTTGGATTTGCCATTTTCTTTGACCAGAGCGTTTATTTTCTCTATGGTATCTTCAGAATCTGAGATTCGTTCTTCTATCTCTTGTATCCTATTGGTTATGCTTGATTCTGTAGTCTCTTTTCATTTATGTAGGTTTTCCATATCCAGCCGGTTCTTGGTTTGTGTTTTCTTCATTGCCTCCATTTCAGTTTTCAATTCTTGAACTGTTTCCTTTACCTGTTTGATTGTTTTTTCTTGGTTTCTCAGGGTATCATTCACGGATTTACTTATTTCTTCAAAATTTTTGTTATATTTCTCATCAATTTCTATACTCATTTCTTCAAACTTTTTGTTATACTTCTCATCCAATTCTTTAAGGGAGTTATTCATATCCTGTTTAAGGGACTCTATTGCTTTCATAATGTCACTTTTTTCCACTTCTTCTGGGTTAAGGTGTTCAAGTCCTTCTATTGTAGGGTCGTTGGGATCTGGTGTTTTCATTCTATTTTTCAGATTGTTGGACAAGGTCTTTCCTTGGCGTCTGCCCATCTCTTCCTTCAAATGCTCTCTATTGGATCTTCTGGTACCGGGTCAGGTTCCCTTGTTGGGCAAGGACTTCACTGACAGAATGCCCACCTTTCCTCAGGCAGGCTATTGAAGCACAGGCACTTCCTCCTTCCGGGATGCACCTACAGCCCAGGCCCAGTGCACAAGGCAACTGAGCTGGGGAAATTTTATGGCCCCAGGGGGAAGGGAGAAATATAGGAATTTTTACCTGGATGGAAGCTGGGATGGCAGGCGGGAGAGCTTAGCAGGGTGGAGCCAGCACTGCAGGGTGACCTGGGAGTATATGGGGTTGGGGAAAGTCTGAGCTCCTCCTCGCTGGGCCCCTGCCACAGGCCAGAAGCAAACTCACCCCTCCAATGGCCCTCTGCTAGAAGTCAGGGCCCCTTGCTGGTCAGGAATGTCGCTGAGCTGACACCAGGTCCACCTGTCCTCAGGCAGGCTTTTAAGACACAGGAACTGCCTCCTGCCGGGATGCGCCTACAGCCCAGGCCCAGCGCGCAAGGTAGCTGAGCTGGGGAAATTTTATGGCCCCAGAGGGAAGGGAGAAATATAAGAATTTATACCTGGATGGAAGCTAGGATGGCAGGCGGGAGAGCTTAGCCAACCTCTAAATTCTAAAGAATTATATTGATGCTATTTTGTAATTAAATTCTGCTCTAAAATGAACCTCATGAAGCATATTCTTTGAATGGGTGGGGCCATAGAAGATATGAGTTCTTCTCCAGTTGATCTTTATTCTAATGAAAAGAATGTTCATGCTATATATATATATATATATACACACACACATACATATGTATGTATATATATACATACATATATATGTATATATATGTATGTATATATATATATATACACACATATATATATATATACATACATAAAACCTAGAGACTAATTAAGATGAGCCATTTTACTTTAACCTTACCCAAATTCTGACGCAGAAAACAGAAGTGTTGCATTGTTAGCCTTCATTCATGTGAACGAATGCCAAGGGTTTTGACTCTTACTGACTCAAGATTAAATACTAGAGGTATCTATCTTGAGACAGAAAAACTTCTTTTACTAATCCTTGAAAAGATGTATCTGTATGTAGAGAAGTAGCTAATCAAGGTTTATAACATTGATTTTCCATATGGCTCATGGGGCAACCTTCATGTCCTTTTTGAGTTTGAACTACCTATCGCTAGATTATGTCAGGCTGTACTGTCTATATGTCTGCATAGTTTCAGAGGTTATATATTCAGGGGCTAATACATTGTCAAGTTTATAAATGGCTATTTCCAAATCATTGCTATCACAATGCACATCAGGAATGAAGATTAAAAACAAGGAGTTATTCATTCTTCAGCTGTGTTTCCATTCCTGACCATTTTCTATGGCTAGTCCCACATCATTGTTAGGGTGGAAAGGTGAGTTCATTCCCATAAAATAATAGAATTTGTTTCCCTTGAGAATATATTCAATTAAAGTCACATAGTGTGTCACATGATTGTTAGAAGAAGGCAGGGGGTTGGTGAGCTTACAGCTTGGCAGAGGCATAAAGCAGGGTCACTATCATGGCTCAATGGGGGTGAGTTTACAGCATACAGACTTCAGACCAATCTCACACACTGCCTGCATTATGCTTTCAGAGAATTTATACTACCCATACTGCAGCTCACTGGATTTACTTTGAAGCTATTTAATTTGCCTTAGCAGCTATGAGGAAACCTAGAACAATGGAAAATCTCTGGAAGCTATCAGAGTAACTCCAGCAAAGATGGGGACACAGAGCCTGAAACAGCCATCTTCTGTAACTAAGCAACACCTCAACTGGAGGGATTAGGACACCAAACCAGCCACAAAACCTTCAATGTACAGTTTGTCCTGCCTGCAGAGTGTTCTGGGACCTGAGCCTAGTGGAACTGTCATCAAAGAGACCAGAGAGAAGTCATCCTGCAGCTGCTGGGAACAGATAGATGCTGAGTCCTAGAGCCAACCATTAGGCAGCATTGAGAGAGTCACAGCCTAGAGGTCAGGCCTTGTTACAGTTAATGCCAATTTCTTTGTTGTCGACATTGTTATGTTATAAAATGAAAAAAAGATCGGGAAGAGTGTTGTGAGTCACCTTTTGAGGGTGACTTCTGCTGCAGTGCAGCCACAGTGGGTTCATATCTTCCAGGTAGAGGTGTGAGGATTAGAAACTTTAGGTAGGAGGAACAGAGATAACAAAGAAACACAAAGATGTAGGCTAGTATCAGGAGGGCAGTTCAGTGCATACTGAATGTGCAACTCCTGAGTTCACCTGTGTTTAATTTACATATGCTTTTATACCCCAATACAGAAGGGGGGAGGAGGTAAAGAAAACTGCTTTAACATGACACATAGAACTATCAGAAAAGTGTTTGCTTCAATATTTGAGACATTTCCTGAGTAAAGCCTTTGATATTTAGGACAATGAACACACCACAGACCAAATATCCTGTAGGCAGCCACTCCCTATGTCAAACCTCCTGTTTTAAAAGAAAGAGCAGAGGAGTATGCTTGAATTCTCCGACCTTTGGTCAGGGTGGAGTGGATCCACTTCTATGGGTCATCAAAATACCAACTAACCACAGACTAGGTCAGGATATCTTGTTTGTAGCCATACCAAAACTTTGAAAGAGCAAAACTAAACTCAAACTCCCTGACCTCCAGAAAAGGTGGAACAGGTTCACATCTCTGTGTGTCCTGACAGAAAGGATAAGGATAGAGAAAGCAAGAAGTTATCACAGAAGGTCAGCTTTTGAGAGCTGGGTTTCCAGGTGACTTCTGCTCCTCTTAGTCATGTGTACATGGGCAAGTAAGAGAACAGCCCCAACCTTTTACTTCCTAACCTGTGCATGGGTGATAGCAGTGGTGCCAGTTCTGGGGTATTAGTGAGGGGAAGGGCTAACTCTACAGTGCTTCGTGCTGTGCTTGGCATGTGCTACCGCAGTCCCTACTTCTGTACCAGCTACATTGTTCTCTTAGCACTCGCAGAGTATTTCTGATGTAAACCTCAAAGTGAAACTCATTGATTCACTGAGAACATCTGAGTAGTTTCCTTTCAACCACACACAAAGGCTGGTACATATGGGCCATGGCAGATGGAGAGAGAAAGACCCTCTTTCAGGTGTGCCTTTCCCTTCTTCTGTCTTTCCAGGGTAAACTTCATTGAAGGTTCTTGTATCACAGAGACTATTTGGCCTCAAGGCATATGCCATGGGTCACATGCTATTAGGAAGTGATTATCTTTACCCTCTGTTTTAGTTACTTTTCTATTGCTGTACTAAGATATTGCAACCAAGGCAACTTATAGTAGAAACAGGCTACTGGGGGCTTTACAGAGTGAGTCCATGGTCATCATGTGAGGGAGGGGAGGTCATGGCAGGAGACAGGCAGTCATGGTGTTAAAGCAGTAGCTGAGGGTTCATGTCCTGATCTACAAGCACAAGGCTGAGAGACCAAAGTGGGAGTGGTATGGGCTTTTCAAACCTAAATGTCCATTCCAAGTGATACAATTTCTCCAACAAGACTACCTCTTCAGATCCTTCCCAAACAGTTCTACTAACTGAGGATCTAATATTCAAATGTATGGGTTTGGGGGGCATTCTCATTCAAATAACCAGACCATTTCTTTATTACTTATAATTTATTGATCAAATAAGGACACAGATATGCTAGGATTCCTAAGCTTTTCCCTTCTGACTCCGACTTATATTGAAAAATAAAGACTGATTTTGGTACTAAGCATAACACCACAGCCTGATGTATACATATAATTACAAGCACACAGATGAGAGCCAACATGGTGGGCCACCATGTGAGGTGAAGGCAGCTAAAATAGAAGGTCAAATTGGACAGAGTGAACTATATTTATCATAGTACTAAGGAAATCAAATCTTTAAGAAAACCTCAATACTGTGTGTTGGAGAGATAGCTGTGAAGAGCATGCTCTATTCTTTCAGAGGACTCACATTGTACTCCCAAGTCCCATATCAGGTGGCTCACAACTGCCTTTGACTTCAGACGCCAGGTATAAAATGCTATGTACTGGCTGTTTAGGACACCTGCATCTAAGAGTCACAAATACACAGACACAGCGACAAATAACACATGGTCATATACATATAAATAATAATAAAACTAAATCTGAAAAGAACAAAAGCCTCATGACTGAGGTTGAACCCACTGAGGTATATAATGGGAAAGATTTCTTGTTCCAGGATTAGGAACTTGTCATAAATGTACCCAATCTGGAATGAATGTGAATGAACTCTACATTAGGAACCCGACAATTAGCATTGTCTACTCAGGGATGCAAAGGGGACATTGACCACAGTTGTTCTGTAATAAGTTAGGTGAGCTGTGAATACATGTTCACAACAGAGAGGCTACATGTTGACAAGATAGCCTACTGTTACAAATTTTTGGAAAAAATGCCACTGCACTACTAAATATCTGCAATGTGTTCAGAATGGTTTCAGATTTCAGAATCTTCCAGTACTAGTGATAGTCCATATGACTACTGAAAATGAGAAGTAACTATTCTCATGGAAGGCAATATTTTTAAATCCCTCTGTTGTTTTCTCTATGAAAATGAGTAACTTGACGGGTATGCGATTGTAACAGAAGATATGTAAAAGTCATGTGGATTAATGAATTTTTGTTTAAAAAAAACAATGAGATCATAACAATCATGACCCGTTCTTAGTTCCATAGTTCTCTCCGATCCCTCAACCTAGATATCATTCAATTCTTTCCCCATGAAAATTTCCCTATGTTCTTTTTCCCTAAGAACTGTGAGAAACAGCCATAGAGGTACCTTTTACAATGGAGGTAAAAAGAAAATATGTGTCATTCACAGAAGATTTTCAGGCAGATCTTCATATGAGGTGAATTGAGGTCAGCAAAAAGAGTAAAAACTCGCTGTGTTGTGAAATGTACATTTAATGCCCTCGTGCGGACTCTGACCCAGAGGGCACAGTTATTAAGGAATTTGGAAAATGCCTGTTCTTGCTGTTCCCAAAGGAAAACTCATGCCCAATATTCTATTGATTATGTCTTTTTAAAAGCACAATTTCTTCCATGTTCTTAAGGAGTCAAAACTTTCATTTCCTTTAGGATGGGAGCTAATTATTTTGGAAACATTCTGTTAAAATTACTTTTTTTTAAAAGAATTTCATGATGTGGCAAGTAAGAGTAGACTCTCAGAGAATTAAGAAAATGAGAAGAGAGATCTAATTAAAGCCAAGGGAAGAGTCTCGCCTTTGCAGAAGGGATTCTGACATGTCATAGTACTTGTTAAAATGGTATTTTTTGTTAATATAGACTAAATTATTCTTTCAATTCTTTTATATGTCTCTCTAAGTCCCATGGATTTCTGTGAATCTGAGATGCTGTGGGCATCTCTGAGGAGATAAACGATGCTCAACACAGCCCAGCAAGGAGCTTTCATTCTCCCCACCCTTTTCCTTCTCAGAAACTTTATTCACCTCTGCATTTCACTTTTTCTGAAATTTTTGTCAAGTATGTACTTTGTGTTCAGTGATACTACGAATGTTCTTTACAGGGAAGCTGTCCACAGAGACCAACTTTTTCCTTCATGAATTGTAGGAGACAAGGAAGTCAGCAAATATGAACAACAAAACCAGTGAAGGAATAAGAAGCCACGAGAGTTCTTAGAATCACTGCAAGCATTTGGGAGCATCACATACATATCTCTTTTGCATAATTTATTCTAAAGTTTCCTATCCTCACAGGTAAACTGTTGGCAGAGGCTGCTTGTTTGTTTCCCAGCTTGAAATAACCACACAGAAACTATATTATTTGCAATACGGTTTGGCCAATAGCTTAAGCATATTTCTAGAAATCTCTTACATCTTGAATTATCCCAGTTCTATTATTTTATATTTTACCATGAGGTTTGTGGTTTACCAGGAAAGTTCTGACCGGGGGCTCACATCTTTCTCCCTCAGTGGCTACACAGCATCTCTTTTACTCTGCCTACTCTCTCCTCCTCTATCTGTTTGGAATTCCCACCTTGCTATTCCCTGCATTGCAATAGGCCCAAAGCAGCTTCTTTATTAACCAATGATATTCACAGCATACAGAGAGAAATCCCACATCACCTCCCATTTTCTGTCTAATTAAAATGGAAGGTTTTAACTTTAACATAGTAAAATTACATGTAACAAAACAGTGAACAAGCAAGAATTGTAGTTACAATATTTATATCTACTTTATCTTTTATCATAACTAAGGAAAACTACAGTTACAACTATCTATTCTTCAACATTATCAAAGACTCCAGAAGGATATAATATTATCTAAGTAAACAGGAAGTGCATTGTAAACAACTTCCAAAACTTTAGAATTGACAAAGACATCTCACTGCCTGGACAGTCAACCAAAGTTCTTCTGTAACATTGGGGCATCCAATCTTCAGTCTACAGGCTCATAGTATCTGGCAGACTTTTCTATGAAGCAGGAAATTTCAAAGACAGTTCCACCTATATTGGCAGTTTATCAGTTTTTGTCTGTGTCTTGCAGAATGTCTTATAGATTCCTTCATGAAGCAGGAACTCTGAAGGACTGTCTCACCTTCTTTAGGCAACTTCAGTAGTCACTTTTCTGTGGGTCCTGCATGTCTAGTTCATACAGCATAACATCAAGCAGTCCTGGCAAGCGCCGTTTCTTGTCCAAATGGCTAGCCAACTTCATAAGGAGCCTCTTCAATGCTGTCATCTTTTTAAAGTAATTGGTGCTGCCAGGAGAAGATGTGTTTCATTGTCATGAAAAGTCCTAAGTTCTTAAAACATTTTAAATGCCATATTCTGAAGGTGTCTGAAAGTGTTGAAGAATGCCTACCTAACTGAAATATATCTCTCTATATCTAGAAAACCTAACTAGCATGACTACAAGCTTGACTATTACAGATGACTGTTAGTCTGCATTTCTAAATTAGACATTACATTTTAAAATGAGTTGCACAAATACAATACCTTAATCAAGAGCAGAAATATACATATAATAAAATTGACCTTAAATTTTTGTCAATAAGCCAAGATCCATACCAAAGCAAAGTATTCATCTGTATAGCATATCTCCCTTTAAGTAGGAACAAACATTTATAAGCAATACTTAAGAATTTGGATGCAGATACCTCCAAACTGCTTTTTATTGGGTTAAGTAATTTTTGGGGTTTTAGGAGACCTTTCAGGGGTTCTTGTTCCATCAAATTACATTAATCTGGAATAAATCCACAGGTTTTCATACTCTGTGGAAACAAAAGCAGAATCTCTTTTCCAAAGCATATCCTTAGATACCTTTAAATATATCTGTTGGTTTAGCTTAGCAGCCCATGCAATGAAATGTGTCTCTTTACTTAGCTCAATCACAGTCAAAAAATTCAATATACATAATCCAGACTCTCTGTGTACATTCCATCTTTACATGGCTTATTTTTCTTTACTCCTTTAATCTATGACTGTCTGTACTTTATCTCTTTAAATACTCTTTTATTTTTTTCTATATTTTTTTCTTAACTCTCTTAAGCCCACGTACATTTATTCAACACTGTGACTAATTTAGAGGTCTTTTCCTTCTGGATTTGTCTTTATTGCATGTATATCTGTAATTATTTTTTGACTAGAAGCACTTTTTTAAAAAATGCTAAGTGGTGTGGCTAGGACCAACTCTGCTGTATTGCCTGTTGGCTCCACCCAGTCCAACATGGTGGAGGCATGTTCACTGCCTCTGAGAGCCATGCACATTGGTCCAGCTCTAGGGTTGCAGTGGGTCTGTGTTAGTATTAAGCAATTTGTAACATGCTGCTTACAGACCCCATTTATAATGCTCAGCCTCCTGAAAAGACCAGATCTGTTTGTGAAACTAGCAAGAACCATAAAGCTGCCATATCGAAACCATGTGGGTTTTTTTGCTCCTGATGCTGAATCAGGAAGACCCCTCTTGAAGAAACCACAGTGCTCCTGCTCACCATTAGCAAACAGCCTATCTGAAAAAAAATTCCGGCTACCAAAAAGACATGCTTAACTCTTTTCTTTTGTGTCTAGAATTCCTTTCCAAGCTTTCTCAGGATTTACATGGATGTAGTCAGCCCCATGTTTGCGCACCAATATGTTGGTGGAGACTGCTTGCTTTTTTCCCGGCTGCCCAGACCCAAAATAACCAGGAGACAGACTCCAAGTAGAACCCTGCCAGTAGGCCATGACCTCATGGTGATACACAGATAGGCAGGTTAACTTAAGGTATAAGAGTTGGCTAGCAATACGCTTAAGCTATTGACCAAACAGTATTGTAATTAATATAGTTTCTTTGTTATTATTTTGGATCTGGAAGCCAGTAAATGAATGATCAGCCTCTGCCAGCAGTAAGCAAATTCATGTTTGTGGTTTTCTATAACATGCTCTCTAATATTCCCATTAGAATCTTCAGTCCTTCTTCTATTCAAAAGCTACGTTTCTTCTTTGTAGTCCTTGAATTTTGAGAGCTTGTTTTCACCATCTTTCTTCTGCTGAAGTCTTGGGGTATAAGTATGGAGAGCTGCGTGGAGCCGCACCTTGAAAATGGTGCTGGCTTCTGCCCCCCCACCCCCCCACCCCCGCTATCTTGAAAGCGGATGCTCTCCAGGGTAAACAACCCCATATTTGGAGATGGTCAGGCTCTTGCGTTTCTCACCCGATGATCACAAGATGCTTGCGTGTGTGTGTGTGTGTGTGTGTGTGTGTGTGTGTGTGTGTACCTATGGACAGTGCCTATGTGGCAATCCAGGGTTGGCGGCCCAGGCCTACTTAAGGGCTGGGAGGGTCTTGCCCTGTGAGAGAAATGAGAGAAGCAAGAGAAGAAGAGAAGCGATTTGTAAAAGGTCCTGAATAAAACTGCGTGTAAGAAGAGTTCTGGTGTCTCGTAGTCCTTGCTGGTCGAGGTGGCAGCAACAATTGGTGCCGAAACCTGGGAACACTGTAGGAACAAGTGATGTACGAGAATTTCATCCACTTTCTCTCCGCGGAGCCCAAAACTTGCAGCAGTCAGGGGGTGCACCAATAAAGTCCTTGGTAAGTTTGGGGATCTGCGATAAGAGCAGGATTAGTGACCACATCCAGAGTGGGGATCAGGGACCGCGTCAAGAGCGGGGTTAGAGTTTCATGAAGCAGATAGTCTAGGTAGGGAATCAAAGGCGAAAGCAGCACTGCAGGCTGTAAGAGCGCTGCTGCGAGCTGTCAGACCGAAGCGGTTTCACAAGCTGTCAAACCGAAGCTGTCAAACAGAGACTGCATGCGGCTTCAGAAGCTGTCAAACTGAGAGTAGCGAGTCCGCAGGTAGACAAATCGAAAGAGAAGAAAAGAAGGGAGATAGTTTGATTATGGGTGCTTCGTCTTCGCACCCAATTTTCTTAGCTCTCAATGAGCTGCTACACGCCAAGAATTTAAAACTGAAAAGG
Organism: Myodes glareolus; assembly: GCF_982192425.1. Classification (NCBI taxonomy): domain Eukaryota; kingdom Metazoa; phylum Chordata; class Mammalia; order Rodentia; family Cricetidae; genus Myodes; species Myodes glareolus. Next base: position 3,981,970 of record NC_142038.1, on the reverse strand, counting down.
AGCACCCTTGAACAATTTTTAGGGGAGGTAGATGTGGCTGCTCCTTGGTTTGCAACCTCGGGGCATCTCAACTTATCGTCATGGGATAAGTTAGGTAGAGATTTCGATTTTGCGTTCAAGCAGGGAACGTTGAAAGGTGGGGTTAGACCAGTTTGGAAGCTGGTATGAAGCTGCTTGAGTGATCAGAGATGCATTGCAGCAGTGGAAAATGGACGGGTGACATTGGAAGTGCTACAAGAGGAAAGATCTGAAAAGGCAACATCTGAAAAAACACATTCAGGCAAGGATCCTGGAAAAGGGAGAGCAAAATTTTATCCCAGCCTTTCCGAATTAGATGAATCTGATAGCCCTAGTGTCAGTCAGTCCGAGAGAAGTAGTGAGAGTGAGGATAATCTAGAGGCCATAGAGGCAGCTCGAAAAGCCTTTGAAAGGATAAAACTGTGCCGTAAAAGGAGAATGAGGAAAGGCTATAAACATAATACTGAAAGGGATCCCACTCCCGCAGCTCCTCCCTCCTATGTGGAGACTAGAGGGGCTGCGGCAGGAGGCCCTTTTACTCCCGCTGGAGGAAATTCCTTTAATCCTGCAGTGTGGAGAGAGGTCAGAACTGAAATGATAACTCAAGGAGGGGCAAGAATGATGGCGGCTTTTCCAGTGTTCCAGGATCAGCAGGGAAATAGACACCATGAATTATTGGATTTTAAAACAGTTAAGAATCTAGCTGAATCTGTCTGGACATATGGCATTACAGCCTCCTTTACCATGGCCCAGGTGGAATCTTTAACCAGATTTGCTATGACACCCACTGATTGGGCAAATGTTGCCAAAGCTTGTTTGTCTCCTGGACAGTATTTGGAATGGAAGGCTTTCCTATTTGAGTTTACGCATGCACAGCCCACTATAAATCAGGCCGCAGGAGGACCCCAGGCTGTCTGGGATGCAGATATGTTGCTAGGACAAGGCAGATTTGCTAATAATCAAAATGGATATCCAAATCAGGTGTATGAGCAAATTAATGCTACCTCCATTTGAGCCTGGAAGGCAGTACCTAACAAAGGAGAGGTGAGAGAAAATTTAACAAAAATTATTCAGGGCCCTACTGAGCCTTTTTCTGATTTTGTGGCATGAATAATGGAGGCTGCAGGTAGGATATTTGAGGATTTGAACTCTACTCTGCCCATGCTAAAGCAATTGATTTATGAACAGTGTACAAAAGAATTCAGGGTCGCCATTACCCCACATAAACATAGAGGAATAGAGCACTGGATGAGAGTATGCAGGGAACTGGGAGGGTCAGTGACAAATGCAGGCCTTGCTATGGCAGTACATTATGTGCGGCCATAGATGATTGGGCAATTTTACACTGTACCTATGAGGGACCCATAGATTGTCACTTCCCCAAGCATCCCTTAATGACTTTTTAAAGGAACATCTGGTGATTTTTCCCAGGATCACCGCCTCCCATCCCATTCCCTGTGCTAGTGTCATATTTACCGATGGGTCAAAAACTGGGTGTGGAGCATATATGATAGACTCCAGTGATCCTGTTAAACATCAGTTTTCTCCTGGAGCTCCTCAACAAGTAGAGTTATTGATTGTAGTAGAGGTTTTTAAGTCTTGCCCTTTTCTGTTCAATTTGGTTTCTGATTCTTGTTATGTGGCAAATGCTCTCAGGCACCTTGAGTGCGCTGGACCTATGAAAGCCTCCAGCCCGGTGCATTCGTTGTTTGTTCAGTTGCAGCTGCTGACTTGTCAGCGGAAACACCTTTTCTTTGCACAGCACATTCGTGCCCATACAGGTTTGCCAGGACCCATGGCTGCAGGTAACCACAAGGTCGATCTGTGCACCAGACAAGAATGGATGCTTCTTGCATCTGCCCTACAAAGGGCCCAAGAATTTCGTAAAGAATATCATGTCAATGCCAAAACCTTACAGCATAAATTTGCCCTCTCTCGTGCTGATGCACGTAAGATAGTTGTTGACTGTCCAAGCTGTGTGGTACATCACCATCCTCCTACGCTTGGAGTGAATCCTCGAGGTCTCTTACCTCTAGAGGTTTGGCAGATGGATGTTACTCATATTTCAGAATTTGGAACCCTAAAGTATGTACATGTTTCAGTGGCTACCTGTTCTGGCATCATCCATGCCACACTTATGACTGGAGAAAAGGCCAACCATGTTATTGCCCACTGCCTAGAGGCTTGGGCAGCATGGGGTAAACCTTCTCAACTTAAAACAGATAATGGGCCTGCCTATACAGGACAAAAATTCACATCATTCTGCCAACGTATGGGTGTACAACTCATACATGGCCTACCCTACAATTCACAAGGACAGGGCATTGTAGAACGTGCCCACTGGTCCATAAAAGAGATGCTTCTAAAACAAAAAGGGGGAATAGCACATGCACAATCCCCTAAGAATAGGCTTTCCTTAACCTTATTTACCTTGAACTTTTTAAATTTGGATTGCTCTGCCCAATCAGCTGTGGACAGGCATTCCTATTGGTCTGGTCCCTCCAAAGGCTTGGTGCTTTGGAAGGATGCTCTGACTGGGGTCTGGCATGACCCTGATTCCGTGTTAGCATGGGCACGAGGTTCTGTCTGTGTTTTTCCACAGCATCATCTGGACCCTATTTGGGTACCGGAGCGCCTGGTGAGAAAAGTACAAGTGCAGAGGAACGACAAGCAAGATGAAGCCTCCGACTGCGATCCTGTTGATGATGACGGTCCTGATGTCCCTGTTGCTGATCCAGGCCAATGAACAATCAGATTATTTCCATGAATGCCACACGACTGGAACTATCTACTGCTGATGCTTTTCTTAATATGCTGAAATGGACTTTTAGTTATTTTAAGGAGTGGGTGGGAATAGGAGCCCTGACAGGCCTAATGATGCTTGCCTCCCTGGTGTGTCTGTGGTGCATTTGTCGCATGAGAACCTCACAACATCGCAATGCAGCCCTGATCATAAAAGCCTTCGTGGCTATTGAAGCAGTACAGTCCCCTCAAGCTTGGTTAACTACTTTAAAAGAGATGTAAGCACAGGATGCGAGGTTTGCGTACTGCACTTGAGGGTAATTACATCTACCTCAAGGGGAGCAAGTCTGATTGCACGTGGGTCGGTGCCTATGTCCCACCTCTGTAAAAAGGGCACCAAGCGGGTCTAGTGTTTTCTGGGTGGAGGACACCTGGATAGACAATAGTACATGCTTCATTTTTAACAGAGATCAGACCTCTACTCTCGCCTGCTGCTTTGCAAAACAAAAAAGGGGAGCTGTGGAGAGCTGCATGGAGCCGCACCTTGAAAATGGCGCTGGCTTCCGCCCCCCACCCCCCCACTCCCCACAATCCCAAAAGCAGATGCTTTCTGGGGTAAACAATCCCATATTTGGAGATGGTCAGGCTCTTGCGTTTCTCACCCGATGATTGCAAGATGCTTGCTTGCTTGTGTGTGTGTGTGTGTGTGTGTGTGTGTGTGTGTATCTATGGACAGTGCCTACGTGGCAATCCGGGGTTGGCGGCCCAGGCCTACTTAAGGGTGGGAGGGGCTTGCCCTGTGAGAGAAACAAGAGAAGCGAGAGAAGAAGAGAAGCGATTTGTAAAAGGTCCTGAATAAAACTGCGTGCAAGAAGAGTTCCGGTGTCGCATCGTCCTTGCTGGTCGAGGTGGCAGCAACATATAAGAGTTTCTTGCACACTTTCAGATAGTCCAGATGCCTTGTTCACAGACATACCCTTGATTCTCCCACTCAATCTCCCTCCTCCTGTGGCTCTCACACTTTTCTGTCTCATGTCTCCTCAGAGCACCTGCTCTTTCTGAAGGTGCTTTTGTCTATTGTCTGTAGCAGGTCCTCCTGCTAAGATCCAGGCTTTCTGAGAACAAGGACACACCCGTGCTAGTGTGTATTCACTACTCTGTGGTTCCTGACGAGAGTGGTGGCTGGCGTATGGTACACAGTAAGATCTGTACTTAGGGCAGTGGCTGGCGCATCAAGCCGGCCAGTAAATGCTCAATGCAGCAATGAAGACATTTTTAAAAATAAAACTGAAATTTGATGAAGAAAACTCATGACCCTTCTGAGTCTCCATGTTGTTTGTTGGAAGTGTTGAGCTCACAGTAGTGTCTGTACTCATGAGCACTGATGAATATATCTCAGCTAGCACTTGTGAGTTGAGTGAGAAACATTCTCCAAAGCCCCAGGTAACTGAACACTGGTTTCTGTGTTGGAGTTTTGTCTAGAGCAGCTTATTGAACTGTTATAAAGTTATGCTGAAGAAAATACACCAACTGGGGCTGGGCCTAATGGTTTCTAACTTGTCCCCTCTTACTGTTCTCCCTTCTTCTACTTCCTGCGTGTGGAGGGGTGGGGTGGGGTGGGTGCTGAGACGGGGTTTCTCAACTCCTACTGCTGGTGCTTGCTGCCATTCCTCCTCGTCATCATGGGCAGTTATCTCTCTGGACCTGTAAGGCAGAAGAAAGAATTTCATCTACATGAAATTCTTGGTCATGGTGTTTTATTGTAGCAACACCATTGTAGAAGAATAACCAATGCAGCATCCAAATATGAACCACAGTGTTAGAATCAGTCTAGGTTGTCCTTTAAGTAATAATTTACACAGAAGAGTGAGCAATACAGCATTCAAATTCGAACCACAGTGTTAAAATGTCTAGACTTACCTTAGGTAATAATTTACACAGGGTAAAGAAGACTCTGCTCCCTAACTCGAATGTCATCCTAAATGTTTAGTCTCTGAAAGCTCAAGTGACAAGACTTCCAATCTGCGGGTTACAGTAACATGACAAAACTGTAGACAGTGTCCAAATGCAAATCTTCACACATTCCAGGTTCTTTTTAAAATGGAAAAACAATGTTTAGAGATTTAATCTTACTATAGAAGATAGATGGATATTTTTTCAGATTTTTCTTTTCCAAAATACACTGCTTTAATATAGAAAAAAATAGGCTGTTTAACATGGGAGTGACCAGTATTTGCATAAATGGGCTTTACACATTTACGAATCTTAAAAGATACTGGGAACTTCTGTATTCCCAATTTTATGTTGAAAACAATTTTGCCAAAAATGGAAGACAACCAACCAAATTAAATCACCTGAAGGAAAAGGATCTTTCAGAGTTTTAACTATTAAAAAATAAACACTATTAAGTTTTTTGTCAGGGAATTCATTTGTGAGTCATGGCAAATCATCTGAAAGTCTAGTCTGAAGGGTCCATATTTCTGTTGCTGTAGCATCTTTGAATTCTGGTATTGTTTTTGCATGCTAAATATACTCAGGAGAGTCACACAGGGAAGCGTGTGTGCCCTGAGAGTCTACTGGGAGTAGTCTGTTGTGTCTTGGATACATAGCTCTGAAGACATTGCTGTAGGTATAATAAGTCTTTTTATACCTCAGGAATATAGGAAGAAATAGTCAGAGGTATATAAATATATAAACTTACACATAGTTGTATAGTTATATATAGTTGTTGTAGACAAGATTTATTCTTCTTAGTCCTATTTAGAATCATTTTATCTCATGAGGCCTCTTTAAATTCCTGTTTCCAGAATAAATGAATGCTTATCTTTATAAAAATGCAGGCTTCATTCAGTCACAAGGAAAGTTTGTTTATTTGGAATAATCTCTAAGAAGACTATCCCCAGAGGAAATCTGTGGCACCACTGGATTCTTTATATCAATAGATTTTTATTGTTTAGACAAAAAGAACACATCTCTCTCCCCTCCATTGTAGGTTGGACAGTACTCTAGTGTGGATTTTAATTTCCTACTTTGTGAACTGTGATGGCAGGGTCTTCTTATCCTCTGACCTAGCTTTGATACAAGTTCAGCTAGTTCCTTCATAGTGATGCACCTGCTAGCCACCATCAGTGAAATACTGCGAAATCTATGGCCCCCAGGTGGCCAGCCTTTTTGTCTTCAGCTGCATTTATATGAATGGTGACCCTCGTAGAGAGTTAAATCAATTATTTTAGGTCTTGTTGACTCTTGAGGTAGGCTTGTATTTGATATTGGGTCAGAACTGACTGTTTTGTTTACTGCTAGTTCCCATGTTCTTTATTTTATAAAGATCAAATCTGTTTCTAATTGGGAAAATTGTGCAGCTATTGCTGAATTTATGGCATTTGCAAGGGATGTTTTTTCCTCAATAAATGCTTGTTGTTGAGGTAATTGAATTTACTTTTTCATCTTTACAAGTTGGTGCTGAGATACAGGCTCTGTTTGCCTTTAGTGCCTGGAGAATGTTTCCACTCTACTGTTTTCCCTTCCTTTTCTCTTCTGCCTTTTTGTCTTATTTGATAATGGCTTCTGCAGTTATCATAGGCTCCTCCTCGTTTCTGTAGCTCACACTAAACCACATGGATTGAGTCCAGGAGTTGGCTAAACTTCTAAGTCCAGTTCTTATGATGGAGATCCCATTTTTAAACTGTGATTAAAATAAGGTGGCAAACACATCAACGTTTTGCGCTATCAGGTGCAATGAGGAAGTCTTTCTACATAAAATTCTTAGAATATGAAATAGATGTAATTTCAGGAACATCAAAGTCAATAAATGTTTAATATTCTTTTCTGATTCTAGTCTCTCTAAGTGAACATTAGCTGAGTTGATAACTTTGAATACAGACAAAAGAGAAGGGTAATAAATCTAAAAATCAAAATTTGCAAAACAATGAAGACAATGACAAGTTGTTTAATATATTTTTGTTAGAATTCTTTAAAGGAAGTACCTAATATACAATGTGTACCTTCTGATGAAGATTTTAATACGGTCATTAACTTTCATTTAAGTTACTAACTGATGATCAACCCCTAGCTGTTTTAAAACTTAAATTCACGAACTGTTTTGATCTCTGAATTAACTTATATATGCATGAGAATTGCACTCCAGTGTTGAAGGTGTAGAATGTCAGGAATGGAGTAAAGTACTGTGCACAGCTTGCAATTGGGCCGATAAATGTTCTAATTACTATCCATAAGTATAGACTTTTTTTCTGTACAAGCTTGGTGGAATCATTAATTACAAGTGGCTTACTTAGCCATTGGGGACACTATTGGATGGTGAGGACTCTGATAGACTAGAGAATTAATAATTTGCTGAAGCACATTCCAACTAATTGAAAAGCAACCATGGTGCTGATCACAGAAGCAATAACAGAAACAGAAAACAGAATATCAGGTCATCAGCTTGAAAAACTTCTCAGTTTTGAATCTACAAATAAGATACATTTAGAATATAAATACTTAAGACAATTTCTATCTAAAAGAAGTTTAAATAATGCTGAAGTTGATAAGATAATGAAATAATTATCAAATGTTTTTGTTGTTTTAAGATGTGGTTGAGAGCTGAATGTGGTGGTGCACACCTTTAATCCCACACTTGGGAGGTAGAGACAGGCAGATCTCTGTGAATTTGAGATTAGCCTAGTCTACAGAGTTAATTTCACGACAGTCAGGCTACGCAGGAAAACCCTGTTCTGACAAACAAAACAACAACAAATACATGGCTGATAGTAAGTGATTGGGTGTGTAATCCAGGCAGAAGCTCAGGGGAAGATTCTGAGGATCTGAAGACTAAGTGGTATTGCAGGTAGCAAGCTGGTTCTCTTGGAGTAGGCACAGACTCCTGATATGGAAGCTGTGCCCACTGGCTGGTAGATGATAGCCTTTATGACGTATGTTTTGTGTTACAGATTGCGTTTTTGGAATTCCCAGGTAAGAAACTCTCCAGTTTCTTCTGGATCTGTTAACTCTGCCTATTTCTAAGCATGCTGATTAATTTTATGTCAGCTTGACTCAGGCAGCCCTCATCTGCAAGGCAGGAACCTCTGTTGAGAAAATGTCTCCATAGATCAGGTTATAGGCATCATGTAGGGCCTTTTCTTAATTAATGATTGATATGGGAGGGCCCAGCCCATTGCTGGTGGGGATATCCCTGGGATGGCTGCCCAAGGTTCTATAGGATGAGCAAATCACAAGGAGAAAGCCAGTGATCAGCTCTCCTCCATGGCCTCTGCACCAGCTCCTACCTCCAGGTTCCTGCCTGCTTGAGTCCCTGGCCTAATTCCTTTCAATGATGAACTATAATATAGACATAGAAGCAAAATAAACCCTTTCCTCCCCAGGTTCCCTTTGGTTATGGTGTTTCCTCACATCAATAAAATCTCTAACTAAGACACTCAGGACTGGGATTTTTCTCATCAATTTCTTTTTGTGTATATGGGTGTTTTGTCTCTATGTGTCTGTGTACCACATGTACTCGTACCCATTAAGGACAGAAGAACCGGGTTACAGACTGTTGTGAATGATTAGATGGGTACTGAAAGTTATCCACAGAGCCTTCTCTCCAGCCTCAAGGAGTTTAATTCTTAACTATGATCTCTAGCTTATCATTAATATTTGTGTGAGTGGTAAGAGCATTGCACATTAGTTTGTGCAATGTGCAAAAACAACGAGATTTGCAGATCTGAAGAGAAACTTGAAGTATGTTTGTGGTTGGGGGGAGAGTATAAATTGAATTTACTATGAATGTATTTCCAAGATCGAAGTATTGAATTTCAGAGAAAAATTGGTGGGAAACAATAAAAGTTCTTTAAAAATCCAAAACAGGCAAACAAAGAACAGAAAACCCTCAAACTGAACGTGGAAACAAATTTCTAGTAACACCAGAGAGTTTATGTGACCAGAATGCTCCAGTCTTCCCAAAGCACAGTTGCTCTCTTCGTGTCAAACAAATGATGTATTATAAACACACTCATGAAGGTTAAAAACACCAACATGCATCTGTCTGCTGTCTCCCTTCTCCAGAGCTATTTATGAAGAAAACCTGATGAAATAATAGAGCAGTGTTCAGATTGCTAGAAGGCAGTGTAGAATGAGAGTGCGACCTTAGTAATGCTTTACAAAGAGTGTGTGGGGGAGGGAGAGAAGGCTAGAAAGGGAGGGAGGGGAGAAAGGGAAGAAGGAAAGGGAAGGAGAGAGAAGGAGGGAAAGGAGGAAGGGAAGGAAGGAAGGGAGGAAGGAAGGAGGGAGGGAAGGGAGATTGAAAGAACTTTAAAACAGTTCTCTTATATGGATAGTTTGTATTTGTGCTTCTTTTCTGAAAGAGGAGCCTCAGGAAAGCACCTCGGCATTCAGTTTCTGGGAAATTTCATGTCCTGAGGTCTTACTACCATGAACAGACTTCCTGGGAAGTTCCCCTGTCCATGCTCCTCACTTCTAACTATGAGAACGGCCTGGACTCCCAACTGCTTTCTAAGTAGTGTTTTTTCCCCTGTTCCCCTATCTGACACCCATGGCTAAACCCTTGAGTTTGAATCCCAGTCACATTGCTGGGTGCTATTGAGCAACTCACCAACCTCTCTGTGGCTTTGTTTCCTTCTCTGCAACCCATGTTGGTAAAGGCACAGTTGTAGGAGTGGCTCAACGAGTGCATGCACTAATAGCTCGTTAGATCCAGGACTGTTGTTATTGTGCTTTTCGGATGGGCACTTGATGTCCATCGGCAGGAGGTACTCTTTAACATTACTCTTTCTTCACGGAAGCTAGCAAGAGACAGAAATCACCAATAAATTAACACTTAACTGGTTCAATCTGTGACAATAAGTGGTTGTTGAATGCTTACCCCTAAAGATGACATTTATCTCATCCCCTTCAGCAGTCAAGGACCTTTTCAGGAGAGGGCAGAAAGAATGTAACGGCCAGCAGAAGGGGAGAAATGCTACAGTGTCTTTGGGACATGGCATAACTGTTTCCCACCAATTTTTCTCTGAAGTTCAATCCTTCTATCTTGGAAATACATTCATAGTAAATTTATACTCCCCCCCACATACCTCGTTTTTCTTCAGATCTGCATATCTAGTTGTTTTTGCACATTAACTGACATTCAGTGCTCTTACTACTCATACAAATATTAATGACAAGCTAGAGATCATAGTTAAGAATTAAATTTCTTGAGGCTGAAGATGGCTCTGTGGATAACTCCCAGTACCCATCTAATCATTCACAACAGTCTCTAACGCAGTTCTTCTGTCCTTAATGGGCATGAGTACAAGCAATACACAGACACATAGAGACAAAACACCCATATACACAAAAAAATTAATGAGAAAAAAATCCCATTCCTGGGTGTCTTCGTTAGAGTTTCTATTGCTGTGAGGAAACTCCAGAACCAAAGGGAACCTGGGGAGAAAAGGGTTTATTTTGCTCCTATATCTATATTATAGTTCATCATTGAAAGGAATTAGGCCAGGGACTCAAGCAGGCAGGAACCTGGAGGTAGGAGCTGGTGCAGAGGCTGTGGAGGAGAGTTTATCTCTGGCTTGTTCCTTGTGATTTGCTCAGCCTGCTTTTTTCATAGAACCTTGGGCAGTCAGCCCAGGGATGGCCCCACCAACAATGGGCTGGGCTCTCCCATATTTTAAAAAAAGATAAAAGTTTCATCAAGAGGAATGGGTCAGATGGGTGAATAGGGGCTAAAATGACCAACATTCATTACATATGTGTATGAAATTGTCAAATAATTAAAGCCAGCTGTTCCCTTAGGAACCAAGTAAGGCATGGTCACGGATCCTTCAACTCTTTAGCCAGTTGATGATAAAGTTACTTTCTTCTCGTGTCCTAGTCACACGCCTCTGCAGGATCCCCCAGCGCTGGGAACCCTGGAAAGCACAATCGCAGCCCACTCTCCTAGAAGTCTTGAGCAGTCCTGACAAAGTCTCCTCCTAGAAACGTCATTGAGACTGTATTCAGTCTTCTAGCCTGAGCCATTTTTTTTTAATGTGTGTGTGTGTGTTCAACTTATTTCTTTTTGGAATTGAAGGTGACGGCAGGGGACAAGGCTCTGAGTTACTTTTTCCTGTCAGTGCAAATGACAAAGTGACTTTTTCACACTCTGGGAAGCGGCCTGTGCTGTGCTTACTTAGCAGTACTCAGGAGAACATGCTGTCAAATGAGCAGGTAGGCTCCACTCCAAGACTCTCGTAGAGGAGCCTCAGAATGTCCTCTTTCCAATGCCCCAGAAGCAAAACTCCTTGAATTGTCAAGTAGAGTATGGACCCAAGGATCTCTACTGAAGTGTCCTTGGTTAGACCATGATGAGTGAGGGAAGGCTCAGAGAATTTAGCTGTGGGCTTTCAGTACTTTGTATGGAGTATGTAGAGACTGACATGGGGTGTTTTGTGTCTATTTTTTATATTTTTGTAAAGGAAACATGGCATCTGCCTTCATACCTTGCCTTGAGGAGTAGATGGGTATGGTTAGCAAAATACTAGGGGAGGTCGAAGACTGAACCCCAGGTCCCATCACTGTATAACTATACTGCTCATGAGGAGTTCAATTTTTTTTTCTGGCTTAATTAGATGCTTACTTTATATCTCCTCAACTCCGGCTCTTGTGTTATCAGCATTTCAGGTAATGGCTGAGAAAAGGAAACTGGCAAAGTGACCAGTTGCATTTTTTTTTTCTACGTTGTCTAGGATCCAAGACCTTGAGATAATTTGAGTGGTGTCTCTCCTTCTGAGGTCTGCGTTTGTAGCTGGCAGGTCGCTGCCATTATCGTTGAGGTGAGGGTGCTCTTCTCTATGGCTTTCTTTCTTCGTCACCATCTTTCCATTTAATTAATTAGGGAGTGCAGAAAGTGGTGTAATTATTCAATGAGCTGAACTTTATTGGATGTGGCAAGCATACGTCTAATTTTAGAACATTTCAGCTGAGATGACAGACAGTTCAACTCTGAGCCAGGAGTTGAACTGGCAGCCAAGACTGCCACTTGAACATGAGTTTAGGACAAACGGAGGTGAAGTTAGCTTAATGCTAATATGTGAGATTCAAGTAACTGAGGTGGATCCAGGTGAGGCTAAAGGAATCCCAGAGAATCAGAGAACCCGACAGATGGGCAGTGTAAATCCATTAATGAACCTAGTTTGTCGGGCTTTTATGATTTTTGTGCCATGGCCTTCTTACAGAATATATTAATTATAGATTATACTCCACGTATCTGTAAAATAATTGACCCTTCCAAGTCTGTTATTTAGTCCTAGTAATTCATGCGGAGCTTTTTAAAAATACATGGAAGAACATTGACTTTTAGCCTTTAAATTATACAGTTTCTCACGTATTCTCTACGAGATGATTTTAATCTGCATGCACCAGGTGCACTACTCCACTTCACGGTTTTCAATCTCAGCTTCCCTTTACCTGTCATCACTGTGTCTGGTGACACAAGTGCCCTCTGGGGGGGTCCTAGGGCTCACCTTTGGGAGATTGTTTATGAGTGGATAGTGGAGTTCCTAACAGCTACGCAACAATAGCCTGAACCCAGTCACAGGCCAGCAGTAACTCTGAACCCATCAGTTGGAAATCAGTGTCTAGATGTAGAAACAAGAATAAAGGTCTAACCCAGTGATTCTCAGCCTTCCTAATGCTGCAACCTTTTAATATAATTCTTCAAATTCTGGTGGTCCTCCAAACCATAAAATTATTTTTATTGCTATTCATAACTGTAATTTTGCTACTGCTATGAATTGTAATGTAAATATTAGTGTTTTCTGATGGTCTTCGGTGACCACTATGAAAAGCCCATTTAACCCCTAAAGTGATCATGACCCACAGATTGAGAACCAGTGGTCTAAGAAAATTTTAGGATAAATTGTAATTTGGTCAGGTATTATGTGTGAAAAGTTAAGGTGCTTGGGGATTACTATCATTTTTCATGACTTGTGTATGACACATGGCATATTTGCATATTGGTTTTTATCCTTTGAAAGAATTACTGCAACTGAAAGGCATGCAATTTGAGAAAATCCTCAGGAAACGATATGGCTCTTGTAATTGCTCATAGCGTCTGACTCCCTTTCCCATCCCTCGTCTTGTTCCTCGCCCTGACCATGTCATCATGTTTTCGCCCACATTTAGGCCACTGCCTGTATTAATTACTCTTCCTGCTGCGTTGGTAAAACGTCCCCTGACAAAAGCAATTTAGAGCAGGAAGCATCCACATTGTCTCACGGTTAAAGTGTACCATCTGTGGGGGGAAGGGAAATCTGGCAGCCAGCCACAGTGCATCTGTAGACGAGAACCTGAGAGGGGCAAATACTAGTAGTCTGCTAGCTTCATGCTTTTTCTGCAGTCCCAACCTTAAACCCAGGGAGTGATGTTGCTTATGTGCTGACTGGGTCTTCCCATGTCAAGTAACTTGGACAAAAGTTAACTAATCTAGAACATCTCTCAGATGCGTGCCCAGAGGCTCATCTCAAGAGAGATTCTAGAGCCAGTCAAGTTAACAGTCAATACTGGCCACCAAAAGACCATAAAAACATAAACAGCCATGTGTACCTGTGTTGTTCATAGTAGTGAATGGTACACACTCCCAGAGGATAAAGGTAAACCCTAAACATGCTTCAAACTCTTGCATCTACAATAATGAACTGTCTGCAAGATACACTCATACAATAGTGGCACCAAGGTTGTGGGAGTAACCAACCACCATTTGATTAGAACTAAGGCCCACTCTGTGAGCTAGAACTTATGTCTGATACTGCCTAGGTGACCAAGACTGAGACCATATAGGCAATAGATGTAGGGGAAAATAAAATACTACTGCTGTTCTGCTAAAGGAATGTAGCATTAAAATGACTCCTAAAGACATTCTGCCATAGTCCTAGATCAGCGCTTGCTCAGTCAACATCAGAGACGCTCTCTCCTGTAGCACATGGGAATAAGTACAAACACTCACAACTGGACAATGTGCAGAGTGACAGACCTTGGGACACTTAGTCCTAAATTGTGTGTTTCCATCAAATCCTTCCCCTCAGGGTACAGGGAACTCTGTGGACCAGCAGGCAGAAAGATTGCAAGAGCCCAAGAAGACAGAAATGGCAAGAAAACAAGGCCTTCGAGACACAACAGGAATGGTGCACACACGACCTCACAGAAATTGTGGGAGCATGCACAGGGCCTTCACAAGTCTAAGCGAGATGGGGTTCCAATGAGGAAGGAAGTGGATACAATGCCCCATTGCTGACCCAGAAGCAATCTCCAGTTAATAACTGCTAACAAATGAAACAATAGCTTTCTCCAAGGGAGTCTCACTGGGTACACAAAATACACTTAAAGGCACGCCCCATGGCCAACAGAAGATGACTAACACAGAACAAACACAGTGGTAATTTTGGAGGACCTTTTCTCATAATACTTTGTCAGGGTGTTTTTTTTTAACCTTATAAATATTTTTGTTCATATGTTTTGTTTTTTATTTTGTTTTTATGGATTTTCTGTGTGTATAAATGTATCTCAGTGTCTGTACATATATATTGTGTTTTTCCTTTGGCTCTGTTCTCTGTTTGGTTCTTTATTTTGTTCTATTTATTTTATATAATTATTAATATTATTATTACTACTACTAGATGACTGTTTTCTAATGAGAGACAGAAAGAAAGGAGGAAGATCTGGGGTGAGTTGGGACAGGAGAAACTATAATTAGAATATATTGTATGAAAGATAAACCTATTTTCACAAACAATTCTGGGTGTTTATCTACCTGCAGCGGAGTGCTTACAGAAGCCCCCAGTTCCTTTTAAGTACAGAGATTGGACCTAAGAAAGGTAGAGGCATATACAGTGTGGGGTGTGTGGATTCCATCTGATGTGGCTCTGAGACACATAAAGTTTGGTAATGCATAAAGCCCACTTCAATTTATTTAAAGAAACCACATCTATAGAACCACACTGTCCACTACGGTATCTACTAGCAACATGTTGCTAGGGTGCTTGCCTCATGGCTAGCTCAAACTGAGAAATACTTTAAGTAAAACATGTGCTCATGACAGCCAAAAATTTACAATGAAGAAAGGACTGTATCTTACCTAGAAATAATTTTAAATTAATTGTATGATAAACTATGGTATTCTGGCCATACTGGGTTAAACAAAATATGTTAGTGAAGTTTTATTTCCTGTTATTTTTATGGTATAGGTACTAGAAAATTTAAAATTCTGCATGTTGTTTGCATAATATGGTTATTAGATAACACTGTTATATATGTATTTAAATGATTTATGGAAGTCCCACATATTTATAAATGGTTAGTTTATTGCATCAAAAACTAAGAAAATCCTCACTTATTCTGAAAGAGTCAGTATAGAGCCCCTGCTTGGAATTAGGTAAGAATTTTTTTCACACGATAAGTTACCTGGGAGTCAGCAGGGCTGAGGTCAGCAGAAAAAGACTAGAAACATCGGGACCATCTGCTTTATTCCAGATAGTATACTAAGGCTGAGTTGACATGACGACTTAATTTGGGCAGTGCAAATATTGCTCTTCAGTTTCTCTTCACTGAGAGAAGACAGTTAAGTGTGGCTAATATTGAGATAATCTGATCCACTATCAATATTCAAGAAATCTCGAGGGTCACCTGACATGGAAAGGAATGAAGATCAAAAGTGGTGGGAATGTGCTTCCATTAGTGATCCCCGAGAGCGAACAGTCCGAACGGTCAGTTTCCTTAAAGATCTTGTCGCAGCCTCAGGTGAGATTTAGAAGAGAAGGAGGGGAACTGTCCATCCGTACAGTTGGGAAGTAGGATAGCATTTTCCCGAATGTGTTTGCTGTCTTCAAGAAATCGTTTGTGCTGTTCCTTTCCCAAGGACATGGTGGTTATTCCTTAGACTTCCTGCCAAATAGACGATTTTTCTGAGCATTCATGTAAGACCCAAACCAAAAAGTAGACAATTCCTTGTTGACTCTTCCTTTTAATATGTCTTAAGCTGTAAAATTTTGGTGTTCTTTCAATGTATTTTTTTTAAACTGGTAACTTACATAAGAAAATTCTTTGAAACACATTTTAGTGTACAGTTGGGTTGATTTGACAATAAATATATGTCAACATCTCTGCCACTTATGATTCTTATTCAACAGCTGTTTCATGCCACTCTGAGCCCTTACCAATCTGATTTGTGACACGTTTGTTTCACTTTTTTTTGGGGGAACTTCATGTAAATGTACATTTTTGGTATCTGGACCCTTTTGCTCTAAATCTCTTTTTTGAGATTCACCCATTTACTCATGTGGTGTACGGTTTTGATTTATTTTTTTTTCATTTTAATTCCATGTCCAGATAGAACACATTTGCTTTATTCTTGGTCAGTGGGCATTTGCTATTAACACTCACATGCGGGTTTCTTATGGATCAAAGCTTTCAAATTAATTGAATAAATATTTGGGAATATGATTGGGGGATTCTATGTAAAGTCACTGTGTTCTATTAAGAGTTTTGGTTTTCTGTTTGTTTTTGGAGCAGAGTCTCACTGTGTTGCCCTGGCTGGCTTTAAAGTCTGTTTGTAGACCAGGCTGGCCCCAAACTTCCAGAGATCTGCCATTATGAAACTGTCATGTCCTAAAATTTGGGGGCCAGTTTCAATTCTCATAAGCAGGCACTGAGAAATTCTATTGGTTCACAGCCTTGTTAGAACCCAGTGCTGCCTGCTTTGCTGTGTCTTAACCGACTTTAGCTGTCATCCAATGCAGTGACATGATCACATACTGTAGGTCACATCTCTGTTGGCTGGTTTTAGATGTTTTGAGCATAGAGCACGAGACCACATTCCTGCTAATCCGTGTTCTATACCACACAGTCACCCTCAGCCCACACTGTTATTCTAACTTGAAATTTTAAAAGTGTTTCATTGATTCTTTTTGGATTTCACAACCTGTCTCTGATCCCATTCATCTCCCCATCCCATCCATTTGTATCCACCCTCTGCCTTTGCAACTTCTTCTCCCAAAGTAAAATAAAATAGAAATTAAAAGAAAAACAAAAGTAAAAACAAGCAAAACAAAAAAAAAATAAAACAAAACAAAAACAAAAATATCTCATGGGGCAGCTGCAGGGTGGCCCAGTGAGTCACACAGTACACTCTTTAGCCCATACATCTTTGTTTATGCTCATTACAATGAGTCATTGATCTGAGTCTATGCTTCTGGCTTATGTTACTCTCTAGGTACTGGGCCCTAACAGGGACTTGTCTTGAATATCCTGTTGTCTTCTGTCATGGAAATCCTGCTACTTAGGATCTGCAGGTCCAGCCCATCACATGCTTCAGCAAGCAGTTCATAAACGAGGGTCTGTGGAGTGGGTTAACTCCTAGTCCTGGTTCTGGGTTGGTCAGCCCACCAGCTTTTCCTCATGGTCACCATCAGAGCAAGCTCTGCAGCACTGCCCTGGCTAGCTCACCCAATGCAGCAAGCAGCAAAGGGATGCCAGTTCCCTTGTTCACATGCCCTTGGGTCCTACTCAGTCACACCCATCCCACCATGATGCTTTTGGTGAGGAGCAGGCCAATTGTCCTGCTCTCATGCCCCTCCCCAGGCCAGCTCCCCTACCCACCACAGGTGTTCAGGGGTGGAGAAGGGGGGAGGGCATATCTCCCTTGCCCACTTCATCATATGACAGATAAGGGGTGGGGTCGGATCTCCCACACATGTTCACAGTGTTGGGTCACCACCTGCTTCCTATCAACAGGGTCAGCTCTATTGTGCTGCCCTTAACTTGAGATTTTTTTTTTGACAAGAAGCATCTGGCCAATTTAGAATTTACTATATAGACCAGGATGGCCTTGAACTTACAGAAATCTGCCTGCTGCCTGCCTTTGCCTCTTGGATATGTATTTAAAAGCATGTAACCACTACATTTGGCTTAACTTTTAGTCTTTAAATGAAATAAATTTTTGAGACTCTTCATAAGATAGTCAATGGTTTCTGTAACTTTTTTGATTCTTCTTTCCCAAAACTGCTTTTGGGTGCAAAATTTATTTCTTGATGAATTTTAAGAAATTCTTGGTGTCTTCGATAACAATTCTTTACCAGAGATGTGTTTGTAAACCCTTTCTTCCAATCTGTGTTTTTTCTATTCAGTCTCTTTAAATATCTTCCATAAAGTAGAAGTTTTAAATTTTAATATATTCAAGCTTAATGTTTCTTAGCACAGCATTTTAATTACTTTTGTAATTTTTATTAACTATATTTTAACTTATTTTCTTTGCTGAGCATCAGAATTTTATGAAGATATTATTTAAAAATGTAAATTTCAATTCTCTAGTCAGCTAAATTTGCATCTAGTGAGCCAAACTGAGAACTTTAAATTTGGGATTGAAACAAGATCCCATGGGGTTAAAGTAAACCTAGACTTTATCGACCTGCAGGAAGCCCTTTCATTATCTTGATAAGGAAGAAATTTAGTTATCTTTATTTTGATTTTCTTTATCTTGAGATTACATGGCTGAGTGATGGTGTTTTTCCACTGTGGTCTTTCTATTGAGGGGCAACAATGAATTATCTGGAAGTCCATTATGAAGCAGAACAGGTAATGATGTAAGGTTGATCTTCATAGATGGGTCCTGTGGAAATGTTTTTTCTCAAACCTCATGGATATAAAATGCTCTAGTGGTCGATCTCAGCAAGCTTTCCAAATAAAGAATATCTTGTTTTTAAAGCTTTTTCCGAAGTCCAGTGTTTGGAAATCGCAGTCACCTGTTAATAGTATTCTGGGGATGAGTGGCAGCGATGTCCCAGATGAATAAATCTATTCACTGACTAGCAAATCAGTGAAGTAGCGGGCTGTCATGGGATCGACATTCCCATAGCAGCTGGCTCTCCCTGGCATCCCTGCTGTGTCTTACCTGACTCTGCAGGAAGGTCTGTAATTTTCTATGGGTGCCGAGCAGATTCCAAGTTTACGCTTCTGCACACATAACAGCCATAAGTCAATGAAACATCTATTCCTTCTAGAATAACAGAAAACCGCTAGGATAGACTGTGACTCGCAAACCTTTCAAATAAAAGCAGAGGGCAAGCGCTAAAGAGAACTGCCAAGCATGCAAAACCAGTCTGAGCTATAGAGTGGGAAGCCATCCCCAAACAGAACACAAAACAAACAAAAATAGAAATGTGAATGTGTTATTTTTTTATCCATATCAGAAGAAATCAAAATCGAAGGGGTTTTCTTCAAAAGCTCAGGTGAAATGGCAAAGATGTGAATCTCTGGTCCAGAGGGCAAGCAGGGGGAGGCAGACCGACTGACTTAGAAGTTATGTATCTTGCAATCAAAACAGTACTATACATGACAAAAGAGACTTTCAGGTGTAGTTATGGGCTTGATTTACTGAGAACTCTGCTGGATTATACAGATGGTTGTAATTTAATCATATAAGTCCTGGAGTCGTGTTGCTGTTGAAGGCAGAAGGGTCAGGAGGGATTTTACCCACCACTGCTGGGAGGACTACCAGGAAGCGTGAGAAGAAACGTGGTCAGCTTCTGGGGACACACGGAGGCCCTCATGGCATGCAGGAAATAGATCCTACAACCTCATGGAAGTGACTGTGGCAATGACTTAAATGCATTTAGAACCCAATTCTTCTTCAGAGTTTTGGGCCTTTAAGCAAAGAAGCTCCTCAACATAACCATACTCTTGAAACGTGGAGGGTCATACATTTGCAATGCTCCCAGTTGTCACACTGCTATTTATTTTCCATAGCAGTGAGAGAAAACCAAGGCTCATAAAGAGATGTGTGCTATTTTGCACTGTGAACGGGGGACTTGAAAACTTGCTTCTAGCTACTCAAGGATGGATGTCTGAGGCGCATCCACACGTAGGAAGAATGAGAAGCAACAACTTTTGAGAAAAAAATAGAGAGAAGGCAGTTTGCTAACTAAGACTTTATGTTAAAAAATAAAGCATGGTCGTATGCTCAGAATGTATCGAATGAATGCCTATGTCTTCTGACTTTGAGGGAGGGGACTGTGAAGTGACCTTTACTAAATAATGACCTTGACACCATCTAAACACAGGCTTGTACTCATGTTCAGACACTGAGATCCCCATGCACTTAACTGGGAATGAAAGAGGTCATGGAGCTACAGAGATAAGATTTTTCTGCATCTATTCTAATAACTAAATATACAAACATGGAAAATTTAGTCAACTGGGGGAGGTGCTGCCTATTAATAAGGGCAAGTTTAATATTCACTGCTTCCTATCACTCTAGGATGAAAGCAGAGTCTAAAAAACCTGGTTTCTCAAAGACATTGAAATTCCCAGTCCTTCTCACTTCTGCATTCTATAGACTCTTGTCAAATGGGTTGGAGTGAGTTTTACAGTAGCCGCTTATCAAAAACATTGCATTAATCCTCAGTCATTTTACCTCTCTTGGTGACTTATTCCATAAGCTCGTAAATCAACTGAAAATGTAGATCTTGACATCTTTCTAATACAGTGTCCACCAATGACAAAAGGGGGAGGAACTCAGCTAGAATTTAAGGGCTACGGTAATAAGTCCTACTGGTTGTGGTCGGATAATGTGATTAAATGCACAGCACCCAAGTAGATCTCCTGGGACTTCTATTGGATGCAAGGTGAAGCGATTTCTCATGCCTTCCGAGCATTTGTCTCCACAGATGGCTGTGTTGGTTCATCAATCCTGAGAAAGTTAAAAAGGATATTACTCAAAATCTGGCATGGAGATGCAGAATTTCAATAAGCTATTATGTCACTGAGTTTATGGCTTTTAAGGTGAGAGTGACGATATTCAAGCCTTTCCTCCAGGCCTCTTGTTTATCAGCCTCCCAAACAAGTGCTATAATTAAAGGACCCCATTTACTTGCGACCTCATCTCCTTCCTTTCTCACTTTCTGCAAATGAGTGTGCAATCAGTTTCTTTGACTATGAAACTTTGCTGCTATTGTCTCGTGGCTCTCCTTGAACCCAGTCTCCTTTTGAAATGGAAATAGCATGTGTTCGTCTATAAGATGCCTCTTGGTTATTTATGACCAGCTTAACCTCACTAAAATATTTGCACATAATCTATTATAGAAATCCTTTCCACGCCAAGATTAAATGTCAGTGGATAGAGGAAAAAAAACCTTATTTTTCTGTACTTTTCCCAGAAGAGAGTTCCTTGAATTGCAGGGACCTGTGGAACCAGAGTTCTTTTTGACACTTAGGGAACCTTCACTTGGGCAAATTCATATCATGGCCAATTTTAACTAGCTAATACATTTATTGTATATGTTACACTATAATACCATCAAGAACAGGTTCACATCTGTAAACCATGATTTGAGGTTTGCCTAGAGTCTCTCATCTAAAATATTTCCACTTCTATATGGTTTCTGAAATAATACCATGATCTCATTTTTCCTGGTTTGAATATAAATACTGGTGTGTGTGTGTGTGTGTGTGTGTGTGTGTGTGTGTGCATGTGTTAACAGGCAGCTTCACTTTTGACCTAGGCCTAATATGCTTGCTGTTAAGGTGAAGAGACGCCTTAGCTCATCTCCTTAAACAAGACCTGATGCAGAGGTGGAAAAGCAAAGGGTTCTGGATATTGGTGAATTCAGATAAACCTCCAAGAGTTTATCGTTTTCCTTGGCTTCCTATTGCCTTAAAATCAGATGCCTTGCTCTCCTCTATGGTTTAACCTTCTCTTTTTAAGGTGCAATTTACTGGATAATATGAGTCAACCAATCAATGAAGCACCTCTACCATTCACATTTAGAGGAATGAATCATTACCATTTCACTATTACTTATTTTAATGGAAAACAGTGGCTTCTCTTACAGTGATCCCGCTGCAAGCCAGAGTGCAGTCCTCACAGAAGCTCAAGCCTGGTCTGAGCTAGCCCCCCACCTCTATCTGCTGCTCTAACAGCATTGCAGAGCAGCAGGTGTTTCTCCCTAACTCAGTTCTTGCTTTGACTTCCCTTACTTATTTCTGGTCCTTATAGTCGTCTAAATTTCTGTTCTATAGCGTTGGACTTATGTGCCATGGAAGGCCTATTGCTTTCAATTTTTAAATACTTGAATTATGAAGAGGCAGACACACGCACGCAATCTTTTATTGTGGAAAGTCAATTTTTATAGAGGAAGATTTTGAGTTTACAAATATTCAGGTGAAGATTTAGAACCCTAAAGTTCTAAAGACTTTAAAAACTACAGAATTATGGTAAAGATTTAGAAGTACAATGCACATACTTTGTTATGAAAGATTGCAAAGCCTCCAAGAGATATCAAAGATATAAATTATCTTCTGAATTATTAAATGAAAATAAGCTTAATACTATGCATATATAGTGCTTCTCTTAGAAACTGGTGCATGCACAGAGTTTGCTAGGTGGATAACTGTCCAATGCTGGCTGTTACTTTTTCCCCATCTTTCTCTCTACCCTTTTTGCCTTGGGACATTTACAGGGATAGTGATGATTTTCTTGGAGGTGTTCAGGAGTACCCCCAGTTTCTTCTGTCCATCTTCTCACTGTCTTCTCCTCACTAGGAAGGAACACTTCACTTGATGACTTGTCTTGACTCTCTGACAAGACTACTCAGGCATTGTGGATGTTTCTGTCTCCTCTCCACCAGCACTGAACCTCTGTCTATGAATACCATCCTTGCTCCTCCTGGGTTGAAGTCTGCTATCTCCAGGGCACCAGCCCCTGATCCCTGAAGTAAGCTTCATGTCCAACACAGCATTTCCATAAGTGAGGTTGACAACTTGTTTCCCAACTCCTATATCTGTTCCTTAATTGCTCCTAAAAAGAAAAGGTGATCAAAAATTCAAACTCCCATAAGAAATTTGGGACTATTTGCTTATGGTTTTCAGAAAAAGGAGTTACTGTAGAAACTGCAGGACATTGTTGGTCCACCTAAGGAGCCTGGGTTGTTGAGTGCATGCCACTGATATAGGTGAGGGCATGTAGTGCGCATGCCACTTGCGTATGTGAAGACATGTAGCTTTCAGGTGCACATTTGAAATCACTTGGCTTATTTTTGTTATAACTCCTGCCCTGAAGATGATTCCAAGTTTGTTTGTTGTTGGTTTTGATTTTCTCTAACTTCATACAGATCTTAGGAGTCCATACTGCTTGGCACGCTTGGTATTACTTGAGTGAGGCTGAAGCCTGATGGTGTCTGATCATTCTGCATTGCTCTCACAGAATACCTGAGCTCAGTCAAGTAACCGAGAATGGAGTTTTATGTATGACAGGTCTAG
Source organism: Myodes glareolus (assembly GCF_982192425.1). NCBI lineage: Eukaryota > Metazoa > Chordata > Mammalia > Rodentia > Cricetidae > Myodes > Myodes glareolus. The sequence goes on along the minus strand of NC_142038.1, from coordinate 3,958,918 downwards.
AGCCCAGAAAAGTCTCCAAAGCAGAGAGGCACATCTGGGGAGGGACTTTATATTGCATCAGCCAATGGCAGAAGGCAGAAGGGAAGATTTCAGAACATCAAAAGATAGCTGAAATTTTTCTTTAACAGAAATTTGTATCTGCTTGCTGTGATTACACCACCAGCATTTTCACAAGGAGGCAGAACTCTTCATGAACTGTTCACCCCTGCTGCTTCTGACTTATCAACACTATTGTACTGGGAACAAGAATGGTGCAGGCATTTCCAGATCCTAGCAGACTAGATTGTTGCAAAGACATGAGTCATCAGACTGGTGACTATGTAATAGCATAGAAGACTGTTGGGAAAACTTCTCAGGGGAGTCGGAGATCTGCAGCCCATTTAAATGTATCCTCAGGTAATCTGAGAATCTCTCCAACTCTCTGTTTTTATGTAACTCTGCAGAAAACCTTCATCTTTGCCAGGCACAGAACTAGTTACTTTTCTTGTTGCAGCAACAAAATGACCTAATGGAACAATTGAAGGGGAAAGAGGTCTACTTGGCTCCCAGTGTCAGAGGATATATATATATCTATATCTATCTATCTATCTATCTATCTATCTATCTATCTATCTATCTATCTATCTATATAGTATATATATCGTTCAGGATGCTTGGGAAGGCATGACACCGAGAAGCTCATGGAGATGAAGTGTGGAGGATCTTCATACAGCTTGCTGGCAGCTCAGGAAGCTGAGATACTGAATGGGATAGAACTTGCAGTGGATAAAACTCCCCTTCAGAGTTCTCGCCAGTGACCTGTTTCTATGAGCTCAATCAGAGTTTTGAAGGCTTCATAGCCTCCTGAAACAACTCTACTGCCTGGAGATAAAGCATTCAAACCTATGAGCCAGGATGGAGCATTTCATTTGTAAACTATGAAAGTACTTCTTGTGAACACACACATACATACATACACACACACACACACACGCATACCCCCACACACACGCAGGTGTACATACACAGGTGTACATACACAAAGGCACACACGCATACATATATAAACACATGCACATATGCACACACACAGACACACATACAAACATTCAAACACACAGGCACACACACAGGTGCACATACACACAGGCATACACATTTACACACACAGACACATGCACACACACTCACACACATGCATTTACACAAACACATATACAGGCATACACACACACACACACACACACACACACACACACACACACACACTAACCCTTCCATCAGACTTGGCCAGAAGACTGACCCATCTCTAGCAACTTCACAAGTTTGCCCTGATCCACACATCAAAAGATGAAGCTGTCCCTGCAAAGACCCTAAAATTAAGGAATATGCCCTTGCTACTTTGGCAAGTACTGGTTCTACCTGTACCTAAAGTGCCAGCAGAAAGCCCCTGTACCTCCCTCAAGGGGGACTTTACATGTTTCCTATGGTAGAAGATTCCCAACATCTAGTGAGACTCTCACAAGTGATTGATAGTTGTGGAGATACCATTGATATCCTGGATCCCCTCCCAATGACAAGAGAAAACTTCAAATTTGACATATACAATGCCATTGGATCTGAACCAATGTCACTTTGAGAAGAAATTTGTTATACCACTACTTGGCTCACTTCTCTCGTCTTGTTCCCTTTCCCTCTTGTTTTGGGAAGAACATATCCCCATGTATAAAAGACATCTGTAAATGTCAGGTGTGATATGAGGATGGATGCTATAAAGTAATCCCACACTAGCCCAGAACTGAGTATATTAAGGGTTATTTATTTAGAGTTACAGATCACAGTCCTCTGCACAAACGGGAAACGGGAACCAAATCCAGCAGCTGGGAGAGAGAATGCACACACAAGTTTTACCGCTGAATTTATAGTGTAAAAGATGATGCCCAAGTGGGCTGGCATCTTTAAGGCTGTTGGCTGAAGGAGTTTCCACAGCACCTCCCCCTTTTGTCTAAATAAGAGCATTCTAAGCCTAATACAAAACTTTATACAATAAAAACAAATACCAAGTATAAAAATTAGAATTACATCCAGCACAGACAATATTAAGCAAGAAACATACAACAAACGTTTAAATAATTATTCTATCTTAAGGAGCTAAGCCTTGTATTAGAAATAGCTTGGCCAAGTTATGAGAGGAAAGTAACTATGACGATCTAGTCTTCAACCCCAGTAAAGACCAGAGAAGGGAAATAATGTTACTTGAATAAATAGGAAGTGCAATCAAGCGATTTCCAAAATGTGCAATAAATAACAGAGACAATGGGCTACCTGGGCAGTTACCCAAAGTTTCATCTGCAGTGTTGTAGCACAATGCCTGCTCTACATGCTAAGTACTTCAGTATGGTTCATGAGTTAGGCAAGGACCTGGAGATTGAAACACACACACACACACACACACACACACACACACACACACAGAGAGAGAGAGAGAGAGAGAGAGAGAGAGAGAGAGAGAGAGAGAGAGAGGAGAGAGGGAGAGGAAGAGAGAGACACGTAGGTGCCAAGAATGCTTCCAGAATGCCCTCTTTATTGTGTTCGAGGGCAACTTATATAGGGTCTCTTTGACTAATGGCCATGCCCTAACTCTCAGCTGCAAGCCCACCAGAAATCACTCCCTGCCATCAGGAACTCCTGAGGATCTCATGCTCAGAGCAGCTGCAAAACAAGTTGTTTGCTCAGAGCAGCTGCAAGCATGGGAAAAACAAGTTGTTTACTCCAGCAGGTGGGGGGGGCACGCACAGGAAATTCAGGGTTTGGGGGTTCATATCCCTGAATATAACACTGGAACAACCAATGTTGGCTAAGGCCTAGAGCTACAGACAGGCCATTTTCAGAGGTAGAAAAAATTTCAAAACCATCTTGCCCTGTCTTGGTAAGGTTTGCCAGTCTTTTTTTCTTGTGTCCTGCTTGTCTTGTCTAGACACCATGCATTTTATTAGTGGTTGAGGCATGGACAGTTCCTTGCCCAAAGACCAGTTTTGCCAAGAAGAAAACAAGCTCCAAGTAAAATGCTCAACATTCTCTCAGGAATAGATCGGTTCTTCCAGGAGCAATTGTGTCTCATGTCAACAGAATCCTAATTTATTTAAATGCCATATTCTACAGTTCTTTGAAGTGGTTGAAGATTAACTATCTATGTGCAATAAAATCTTTATGTATCTAAAGAGCCTGTTTAGTCTAACTCTAAGTATGACAAACATGGATGACTATTTACCTATAATTTTTAATACCTATATAGCTTAAATACTAAGACTTCATATTAGAATATTAAACAATCTTTAAACAACTGAGCAACTAATGAGGACAATGACTTCAAATTGCAAACAATGTGTAAGTATTTTGATCAGAGATAGAAATGTGTAGTGAATATGATCAATATATCCTAAAATTGTATCAATATACAAAGTGTCTTAAGCGGAGGTAGAAGCATGCATACAATATGACAAAATAACTTTGCCTAGGTGTACAAATATTGTAAACAGGAATAGTAGCACACGCAATATAATTTGAATTTGTATCAATATATAAGAATCTATACCAATGTAAATTGCCTATAAATAATAATAGCTCACAATTATTCATTCTATTACTCACTATTATTATTAGTGTGAGTAAGCTCACACTAATCTACCTATTATCCCAACAAATTTTCTTTTTTTTCCTTCCTCAAAGAGATCCCTGAGCCCACGTAATTTCCACCCTAACCTCCAACCTATGCCAGTCATATTCAACCTCTAATTTATGCCCCTAACCTTGAGGATAAATATTGTTGGGAGAAGTGAAGTACCATTAATAAAAACTCAGGGTCAGAAATTGGGGTTCAACCTGAAGAGCTGAAAAGAACAAGTAGGACCTCTCTGTATAATCTCCTGAGCTTGTTGCGTCTAATAGGAAACTCTTTCTTTAAACTTTTGCTATTGTCATGATTTTTTAATGAAATTCTGAGGCCTTCAACTCATTTCCAATCAATAATTGATCAACTTCTGCGTTACCTTGTGTTAGAGGACTTGACAGACCCTTATGGTTTCAAATGTGTTTTATGTATATTAGACAAAGCCTATTCTTGATTATGTCTTGAACCTGAATGAGTAATGAAGTCAATTCTGTATCATCTGGTATAAATTCAGTTGTTTCAATATGCAAAACAACTTTTTCTATGTATTGTGAACCAGCAACTATAGTGAGAGGTTCTTTAAAAATCCCTTAGCCCCATGATAATAGTATATAATTGCCAAGTCACCACTGGGTTTTGGCAAAAATCAAACAAACAAACAAACAAACAAACAAAAAACTGTTTATTAGGTTAAATCAAGCCAGGTGGGCAGGGGTGAGAAACCTTCTGGACCAGGGACCTTTTGGATCTTTTCGCCTATCCAAGTTGCCATGGAGTTGGGATTCATGTGGGTACCAGATGAAGATGGACAGTACAAAGTAACCCCACACTAGCCCAGAGTTGAGTACAATAAAGGGTTATTTATTTTGAGTTAGACTTACAGATCACAGTCCTCTGCAGGAACAGGGAACAGTATCAGAATTAACATCTGAGATAGAGAGTGCACAGACAAACTTTATAGCTGAATTTATAGTATAAGAGGCCACACCCAAGTGGGCTTGTAACTTAAAAGCTATTGGCTGAAGGAGTTCCCACAGCAGTGATATAGAACCACAAGGACAGATCCAAGGTTGTGCAAAGTGCCACTTATTAGGAACTTGGTGCGGGAGAATTATCTGTATTCTGTCAATCATGTGTTTTAATGAAACACTGATTGGCCAGGCAGGAAGTATAGGTGGGTCAAGCAGACAGGAAGTGGAGGCAGGGCGATGAGAACAGGAATATTCTGGGAAGCAGGAAGCTCCCTCTGCCATTCCTACCCAGACCACCAAAGAGGCAACAACATGTGAGCTGACAGCTGAAAGAGGTACCAAGCCATATGGCTAACATAGATGAGAATAATGGGTTAATATAAGCTATAAGAGTTAGCAAGAAGCCTTAGCTAATGGGCCAATCAGTTTATAATCTTATGGAGTCCTGTGTGTGATTTTCTTTGGGATATTCCAGCTGTGGGGTAGTGGGCGGGACAAAACCCCCAGCAAACCGGCCCCTCACGTTACAGGAACTCTTGCACAGGGACACACAGTTTGGGTGGCAGAAAATCAGGAAGAGTCCTAGATTCCAAAGCAGGAGAAAAGTGCTCATTTTCTAAGCTGAACAAAGGTGGGTCAGGGTCCAGCATAATGAACGCGGCCTTTCTCAAAACTGCTGACATGCCCAGTGTCACCTAGGAGACAGGCATGAAGTCAGTTGCCAATGCAGCATGCTTGGCTCTTCACAGACTTTACCCTGTCACTGTAAGATGCATGCTAGTGTCATTTGGTAGCCAAAATGGTAGTTATAACCAAGATGGCTACAGACATGTTAATCTGGATCTCAACCAGAGGACACATTCTAAATTTCAATGGATCAGTTCCATATAAATCATAACCTCAGGTTCTAATTTGGGGAAATCAAATCCAATGTAATCATCAATACTCTTATTTCCTCTATAACATGACATGTTACATATGCATCAGAGGTCCTGCCTATGCTTTTCTGTATGCCTAAATATCCCCATTGTGTTTGTGAAACTTTGAGAACATTCATTTAACTGATTTGATGCTTTCTTGTAGATGCTAGAGAAAAAGCAAGTAGTAAAGACTATGGTGTCACAGTAGTTAAGGATTTATTTACTAAGACTAAATATTTATTACCATTTATTAACACCAAGTTCTTTTGAAGATTATACATTGTGGTTATGGGAAATGTTTATAATTTCATGGTATTTTTGAATTCACACGCCATTCTAGAGGATTAAAAAAATGTTCACCCTTGAGGAGAAAAGATCATTACAAAATAAAACCAGCTTGAGAATGTGCTATAGACCAAACATTTGTATGATTAGTTTGTGGATTCAGTTTAATAATGTTGAGCTCAGTAATGTTGATGGTAAGGTCAAAGTATTGCATAATAAATGAACAGCTGGAGTAGACTGGGCCAGAGAACATTGCGGAGTATTAAATTCTGTTTATTTTCATTATGTCTCTATTCTGTTGCATTTATTTATTCATTCTCACTACTGCATCAGACTCCCAGTTCACCTTCATCTGGTCTTTATTCTTCCCTTTGATCTGTGTGTGCTTCTTCCTCATAGAACATTTGTATCATCAATGTTCTATACATTGATACAAATTTGTATCATTGAATCCTGTTTCCCTGTGTCACATTACTCTGATCACACATTTTCCATGTCCGTACCCATGGTTTTAAAATTTGTTCTTTAGCCCATCTACAGCAGAATATAGAAGGGTTATTTTTGAAAAGTATGAATTTCTGTGCTTTAGCACTGCTGACACCTTCCAGTTTATTCATTTTGTCTCGGATTTTTCCTTTTTAGGCTTAACACTTGGCCTGAATTTTGCCTTTTTACTTGTTTGAAGATACACACACACACACACACACACACACACACTCTTTTGCACACACACCCTTACACAAGCATACACATATCTACATACACACTTATTTATACACACATACCCCTACACAAACACTCATATCTTCACATGCATCTATATCTACATACACACATAGACACACACATAACTATATATACACATACTTACATACACAGATATCTAAACACACATACCTACATAAACACAAACATATCTATGGCTACATATATACACATATGTACACATCACATCTACATACACACATCATCTATACATGCATCTATAAACACACACACACACACACACACACACACACACACACACACACACACACACGTATTGAAGATACCAAGAGCTCACTTAGTCTTTAAAAGTGTGTGATCCAGCAGCAACTTATGCTCTATCTTTTTGGTGGTGATAATAATGTTTGTTTTCTGATTAGGCTGACCCTGCCTGTGTAGGGAGTAAGTCTGTACTTCTCCTGTCTGGAAAAGAATGGCCATGGCCATTTTCATTTGATTCCTCTGAAGTTCTCTAGTGATAATTAAAAGTAGAAGGCAAGGAAAGTAAGAACTGCATACTGGGAAAATAACCTTGGCAGATATTTTTGGGATATAGGTCAGAGCACACATTTGAATTTCTCATTTTGAAATACATTTCCACTATGCTATGTCTCTTTGACATAATCATTATTGCTTTATCTCTTATGCATCTTTTTACATTTTAATCTATTGACAGACACATTATAGAGGCAATAATAGTAATGAAATTACATATACAATGCACTGCTTATTGCTTTTATATAGTTTAAGTTAAAGCCTCTATTTTTAATAATAAAAATCTCAAGGATAATTACATAGCTGAGCAAAAATTTTAATTTATATGGAAACAACCCCAAACTGTCAAATTATTCTTAGTACTCTTAGAGTTTTATGCAATTGCATAGATTGCTAGCTAACAGAGAAACCTAGGAAATATCATGTTACTTGTGAAATCCTAAAATATGAATTATTTTCTCAAGACTTTTGAGGCGAAGCTCAGAAGTCTCCGTGGAGCTGCCGCAGTGAATCAGCTTCAACCTCTCTATTATATTCTACTGGCCGGACTGTGCAGGGCTGCAACTTGAATTAAGGCAACGGGAGAGATTTAGGATTTAAAGAACAGATCCTTTCTAAGAAAGGTGTACTGTAATCTGAATTCTAAATCTGATAATCCAAAAGGATTAAAATAAAAAGCACGATTAAAAAACTATTTGTTCTTCATCTTAAATCTCAAGAAAACTGATTTGTCAATTTTAGATGATGTCCATTCTGTTTCAGTGTTATTCCGCACTAAGTCCTGAAGGCTTGTCCTGGGTTCAGCAGATGTTGTAGTCTTCAGACACTGCACATTTAAAGGGCAATGGGACCACCATAACAGAAGTGGTCAGCGGACTGTTGATAAAGAGACGTGCTGCTTCAAAATTGTCATGGAAGGGGCTAGACGGAGGATGCAGCTGTTCATTTCATTTGCTCCTCTTTCAGAGGACCAAAGTTTGGTTTCCATCATTCATGTCAATTAAACCCCCTTTAACTCAAATTCCAGGGTACTCGATGCTCACTCTAGCCTTTACAGATACCTGCACACACACACACACACACACACACACACACACACACACACACACACACAGAGCTTTAAAAATAGTCATGAAATATATTTTTATCATGGCATTGATATAGACTTAAGAGTCAATTGAACTTTATTGATCATGGATGTTTATTACAGAAAAATCAATATGAAAACACATTTACCCTCTTCAGGGTAGCAAGCTTGCTGAAGTGATTCTTTAAGCCAAGTGTCAGTCATTAGAGTTCCTCTCACCTTTCAATTAAAAAAATGGTTTATAATTCTAAACCCTGGGTCTTCAGATGTAACCAATATTTATGCCACACATATGCAGTTGGAGGAGAGGTAAAAAGCACTAGAATATGATTAATAAGAAATTTCACGCTGTCTTTAAAATATATAACTAAATAAACATTGGATTTCTTTAACATTTTAATATGGCAAAGTAACAAAATGTCTCTTCCCCTTTCTCAAAAGATATTCCAAAATACAAGGAGAAAAGAATCCCCAGGAAACACGAAATGACCATTACCCTTAAATATAAATGGGAAAATAAATATCATCAGGCATCTAAGAGTCAATAGAAAAAAAATCTTCAGTCAAAGACAAAAGAATGACAGAGCGAGCTGAAAGAAAATGGAAAACTGATAACATTTTTGGAGATACTATAATTAATATCCCTCAAAAGCTGAAAGAAGAGAATCCATTCCTGAGAAAAGATAAAGGGTGTTCTTTGAACATGCAAAAAGAGGAATTATTATTACTGTGAATTTATTCTATTATTATTATTACTGTGAAAAAACTTAAATATAACATTTAATAATAATTTAAGTTGTTGAATAAAACAAATTAGAAATAGATACTGGATGGAAAAGATGAGGAATTCAAAGGACCAGTCTCGAGGGTTCAATAATAATGGGAAATTCAGAAAGACTGAATGAAAAAACATAGACAAAAATTTTCAAAAGAATGTTATAATATTTTCTCCAAAGCTAAAGAAATAATCTAATAAATATCAGGAACAATGTATAAAATAAAGGGCTCATCTCATAATGTCATTAATTTCAGGACAATGACAAGGAAACATCCAGAAAAACATCTAGAGAGGAAAGCTAGGTCGATTGATCCTCCAGAGAAAGACATCAGAATCGACAGCAGTGTCACCGCAGTCCTTCCTGAGTGTGAAGGAGGAACTCTTCCAAAACTTCCTCTTGCCTTAAACATCCAAACTTAAATAGACTTATCCTGCAATGAGCAGACTAAAGGAATGCTGAGATATGGAATGACAGGTAGTTTCTCCCTGTGTGTTTATTCTTGGGAATCTGTAGGGAGATGTATTTACATGAGTTATAATAGGAAAATGGATGTGGGCTCAGGAGCACTGAGAATAGAATGGATGAGTTAGACATGGAGCACTGAGACTAGATATGGATGAGGTAGACATCGGGCACTGAGACTAGATATGGATGAGGTAGACATGGGGCACTGAGACTAGATATGGATGAGGTAGACATCGGGCACTGAGACTAGACACAAACAATTAGACATGGAACACAGAGAATAGACATGAATGAGTTTAATGTGCAGCACGGAGAATAGACATGGACAAGGTACAGGTGGAGCACAGAAAACAGACATGGATGAGGTAAATGTGGATTTGCCAACATGAACACAGCAAATTCCAAGTGAACAGCTCAACAGTGTCTAGAGTACGTGTCTCAGAGTGGTATACATGGAGAGAAGATGTGGAGAGAAATAGAAGGAAAACCAGAGCTGGTGGATTTTCTTATGCATGTGATCCTGTAGAAGGTATACTGGCACAACCTCACACTTCAACAAATGTAGTAAAGATATAGAAAATATTCAAAAACAATAAAAATAATGATAAAATAAAATGTATATTAACTTGAGGTAAAGCAAAATGGGGCACAAAACTGAAAGTAGAATTGCATACATTTTGACAAGAGATGAACAATCTTTTGTGTATACTAAATTTGTAATACTAAATACTAAATTTGGTCTAATTTAAATAAATAAAATTATATTGACAGGTTAAACAGAGGAAAGGAATATGGAAGTACATTAAAATCCCCTATTTCAGAAATTTTGATTGATATTATATACTAAAATTGAGTCACAAGTAAATAGTATCTCTATGTGTGTAACATTTGGAAACAACAGAGAAGGTGTAACAGAAGAGCGCTGAATGTGAATATCCAGGAAAAATGGAGAGAAGGAATGCTGCTTCTTTTAGTTGCTTGTTGTAGTTTTCTGAGAACAGTTTAACTAAAGCAAGAAGCTATATGCAAAAGCTGAATATACAATTCAATGGTAGAGCATGCCTCAGCACGTGGGAGATACCGGGTTCCACCTATCAACATCCAAAATACTATTTCTGGGTAATAGTCTACAAGAAACAAATGTTAAAAAATAGGTGAAATTTAAAAAAAAAAAAAACAAGAAACTGTAGCATGCCTTAATGGGGCATGTCTCTCTGTATCCTGTGAATATGTCTTATTACCATTGGTTACCAAATAAGTTTAATGGATCAATAGCCAGGCAGAATAGAGCAAGATGGGAAATTCAAGCAAAGATCAAGGGAAACAGAAGGTGTTGTCAGGGAGATGCCAGCAACTACCAGAGGAGTAAGATGCCAAAACATTGCAGGTAAGCCATGGGGTTGTGTGGGAAATCTTTCTGTATATGTGTTGTGCAATAGAGATTTGCATTGGTATGGATCTTGGCTAATAGATACAAATTTAAAGTCAATTTTTATACTGTATATATGTATTTCTGACCTTGATTAAGGTATTGTATTTGTCCAGCTCATTTAAAAATGTAATGTGTAATTAAGAAATATAGGCTAATAGACAATCATCTATAAAAGTCAAGCTTGTAGTCATGTTAGTTAAATTTTCTAGATGTATAGAAATGTATTTCAGATAGATAGGTACTCTTCAAACCTTTCAAAAACTACAGAATATGGTATTTAGAATGTTTTAAGAATTTAGGACTTATCATGACAATGAGACCCATCTGCTCCTGGCAGCTCCAATCTACTTCAAGAGGATTATAGGCATCAAAGAGGCTTCTTAAAGAGTTGGTTGGCCATATGGGCAAGAAACTGCTCTTGCTTGGACTTGTTGATGAACTGGACATGCAGGACCTGCAGAGAAATAACTGCTGGAGTTACCTAAAGAAGGTAAGACGATCCTTTGGGGTTCCTGCTTCATGAAAGAGTCAACAAGCCATTCTGCAGGACACAAAAAAGTGACTGACAAACTACCAATATAGGCAGAACTGTCTTTGAAATTTCCTGCTTCATGGAATAGTCTGTTGGATACTGTGGGCCTGTAGGCTGAAGATGGATGACCCAATGGTACAGAAGAACTTTGGGTGACTATCCAGGCAGCAAGATGTCTCTTTCATTTCTAGAGTTTTAGAAGTTGCTTATAATACACTTCCCATTTACTTATGTCTTTTTGGAGTCTTTGATGGAGTTGAAGAATTGATAGTTATAGGTTTCCTTAGTTATGATAAAAATAAAGTAGATATAAATATTGTAACTGTAATTCTTACTTGATACCTGTTTTATATATGTAATTTTACTATGTTGAAATTAAAGCCTTTCTTTTCATTTAAACAAAAAAGGGGAGGTGATATGGGGTTCCTCTATGAAAGCTGTGAATATCATTGGTTAATAAAGGAACTGCTTTGGGCCTATAGCAGAGCTATAGAGGAACAGAGCTAGGTGAGGGAAATCTAAACAGAATGCTGCAAAAAGAGGTGGAGTCAGAGAAAAGCCATGTAGCCCTGTCAGAGATGGACCCTGGAACGTTAGCCGGTAAGCCACAGTCATGTGGCCATACACAGATTAATAGAAATAGGTTAAATTAATATGTAAGAGTTAGCCAATAAGAAGCTAGAGCTAATGGGCCAAGCAGTGATTTAATTATTACAGTTTCTGTGTGGTTATTTCATGGCTAAGCAGCAGGAAACTAACTAGCTGCCTCCTTAGAACAGTGTTGCTTTTATTGGTTAATGAATAAAGAAACTGCTTTGTCCTGTGGTAGGGCAGAATAAAGCTAGGCAGGAAAACAACTGAATCTGGAAAAAAGAAGGCAGAGTCAGTGAGAAGTCATGGAGCCCCGCCAGAGACAGAAATGCCGGAATCTTGCCAGTAAGTCACAGGCATATAGCAATACACAGATTAATATAAATGGGTTAAGAAAAGATGTAAGAGCTAGCTAGCATATCTTTACGTGATTGGCCAAACAGTATTGCAAATAATATAGTTTCTGTGTGTTTATTTAGAGTCTGGGCAGCCAGGAACAAATCAATGGCGTCTGCCACCAATGGGTCATATGGCAATACACAGATATTAGAAATGGGCTAATTGATATGTAGAGTTATACAGTAAGAAGCCTGAGCCATCAGCCAAACAGTTTCTTATTAGTATTAAGCCTCAGAGTTGTTATTCAATAACTGCGGGCAGGAGAGAAACCTCTAGTTTTTGCAATACCTTAACAATGCTGTCTTTCTGAACAAGTACCTGGCCAAACATCAAAGTTACCTCCCACTATTAAATTCGACAGTAATACCTGTAACTTCTTTGCCTTGGGCCACCTTAAACAAGAATTTTCAATAAAAAAATGCACAACTGTACATCAGAATACCATGTTATGGGTTTCTTAGCAATTTTGATTTAGTATCAGAAAGGCCTGAAGGAGATATGAAATTTGCTGTGAGATAAGGTTGTTCAGCTAGAGAGCACCAATGTTGATTTGCCAAGCAGAGGGAGTAGTATATGTCTCAGGATTTCAAAATTTGCAGAAAGGCACGACAGTCCATAATGACTAGAGGAAGGCTTGGCACTTTCTTTAGAAGTGTGAATGACTGATAAGTGGCCCATGCTCCAGATAGTAACCCCAACTCATGTGCATAAAAACAACTCCAATTAAACTAGGGAGTTACACACAAAGAAGGTGTGAAAAGACAGTGCTTATGCAAAGAAGGAAGGTTTCAGGGAGAAGGGGTGAGTGAGAGAGGGTAATGGGGCTTGGAAGAGATTAAAGCTCATTAATGCCTGTCTGATACTATCAAAGACAAATAAATACTTATATTTTAAAATTTCAGAAATAAAGAAATGAAAAGCATGAAGGGGAATAACGAGGACAATCCCAGAGTCAGATTTTAGGTGGTCACTGAAATGTACCAAAGAAACCATGGTTAGGAAATACTATCTTTTAATTAACGAATCACCTATGTAGGCCTTCTGTGGTGCTGCTTTTATTGCTTTTTAATATTTTTTTTTTGGTTCTGCAAAAGATAGACTATTTCTTCTTCCTTGTTGAGTTTAGACTATTCAAACAGTGTTAGAATTTTATTATTTCAAATTATAGTCTTTAATTTCACCTATAAAGCACATTAAGAGCAAATATGGGTATGTGCCCTTCACCTTACTGTTCCCTGTTCACCAGGAGGTAAGTGCTCTCCGCAGGAGGAGATCAATATCTAGCTATATTTATCTCCTCGACATAGGGTGCCGTAGCTTTGGTGAGATGAATGTCTGCTGGGCAACAGAAGTACTAAGAACAGCTCCACCTGTTTATGTGCTCATGTGTGGGTCACCAGCCAGCAGATGGTGAACTTGGACAAACTTCATTTTCTATTTCTGTATTTACTGAGCACACGGGAGCTTTCCCTTCCTTCTTTCCATTTCTCTTTCTGTCTTTCTTAATCTCTTTTTCTATCTTTCTCCTCAGTTTGGGAAAATAAATTTTGGTTGTGTATACATGCTTCTGTTAACAGTGTGACTGTATCTGCAAGAGCTTTAAGCAGGTGTTGAAGTGCTGAGGAAATGATGGCATTAACGTGCACACCTCTATGAATGTCTCTGTAGCTATGCGTTCGTGGTCATTTTGGAAGGGTAATGTTGATGAGAATGTCCCTCTGCCTCTGTACTGCCTTGGGCATGGGTTGGCCACTCTACAGAAAAATCAAACTAATTACTCTTTCTCCAACTCATTTATATCAAAGTTTCCAGCTTCACCAGTTGGTAGACACAATCAAAAGTGACTGATTTCAGTAGACAGCACATCTCTGTGCCTGGCTGCAAAGGATCCTGCTGTTTCTTTATCTTTGAACAGCCTCAAGACTTTTATCCATGTTCACAAGACAGTGCTCTAATGTTCTGAGGTATTTCTGTTGAGGAGTCATACCCTTTTAACATGAAGGTTCATCACTTTATTGACGATAAAATTACTTCTAATCATGAATTTTGTGAGACGCCCCCATGTACGATAATACATAGCTTCCTACATACAAATTTAAAGCACCCAACAAAGTGAAATTCTAAGAAGTTCCAAGCCCTAATTGTTTGAGATGCCTCACGTACTTCTGCTGAAGATGATATGGTGACTGTGGCAGATTTACAAGACATGGGGTTGGTGGTTCCTGGACCACATATACAGTCTAATGCATGATTGCTGTTCAACTAACCCCTTCTTCTATTTTGAGTTCCATTGTTGCCATCTCTCAGGTAAGATTTCTTTAGTGTCTTCAGCAATCCTCTCAAGCTACGGAACTTTATGATGAGCTAGGAACCCTCTAGTTTCCTAAATTGTATGTAATGAAAATACATCCTATCACTCCACAGTTATTCCCTTCCTCACCCCTAGATATACTTTACCAAGATAAGTGTGTTGGGGTAGCTTCAGATGGCTGTACTGACAGTAAATATATACTCTTCCATAATTTTGACTCAGAAAATTATACGGTGAGTGCTCTATAATAGCACTTCAATCTGAGCCATTTTTCCTTCTTCTTAGTGTGTGTGCACAGGGCTGTGTTGCTGCATATGTGTGTGTGTCCATATGGAAGTCTGAGGGCAATGTTGGATGCTGTTCTTCAGATGTTGGCTCTCTCTTTCTCTTTTCCCGAGACAAGGTCTCTCACTGACTAGCCTACATGGCTAGGCTTGCTGACACTGAGCCCCAATGACCCATTTGCATGCCTCTTCCTAATGCTGGAGTTATGAGCACGTATCATCATGCCCAGATTTTAATGTAGGTTCTGGAGAATTAATGTCAAGTCTTTATGTTTGCCTTATAGGACTAAGTCATGTCCCTAGCCAAGCCCCCAACTTCTTTTAGCTAACAGCCAACCTTCTGTGTGTGTGTGTGTGTGTGTGTGTGTGTGTGTGTGTGTATATATATATATATATATATATATATATATATATATAGACTCCCAGGCATATATAGGTATTTGTGAGTATAGGATTGTAATTTTGTCAGCTTGACATAAACTCAGACATTTTTTGGATGAGGGAATCTTTATTGACAAAATTCCTCCATCGAATTACCTGTAGGCAAGTCTATGGGGCATTTATTGATTAACGATTTCTATGGGAGGGCACATCTCACTGTGGGCAATGCCACATCTAAACAGGTGGTCCTTGGTTTTAAAACAAAGCAGGAGGAGTAAGCCATGAGGAACAAGCCAGTACACAGTGTTCCTCCAAGGACTGTGCTTCAGTTTCTGCCTGTTATCTGTACTGACTTCTCTTATGATGGACTATAGAGTGTAAACTGGAAAATACTCTTCCTTCACAAATTTATTTTTGGCCATGTTGTTTCCACAACAATAGAAAGCAAACTGAGGTACCACTTTCCAAAAATTTCGTCAAAGTCAAACTCATAAATCTGTACATGCTGAGGAGTAGAGTTTGTGGCTATTGGCGGAAGCTCATCTAATTCAGACACACTGTAGAAGGTTGCACAATGTCTATCTACTGCCACAGAACGAAGAAAAGACTGCTCTTGTCTCAACTTGTTAGGAGACAATTTTAAAAAGCAATTCTGTTTCCAATTATTAACATCACAAACATGTCACCTACACACATCAATATTTGCCTAACAGCTTATTGTTTATAAGAAACAGAATCATTCCTTTTGGAAAGTATATTTTAAAACTTCTCCAACTTTTAATACTACCCTTTCTGTTACTTTTAAAATTCCTCAGTGGACTCTCTTTTGATTTTCACAGCCGCGGGGACTGACATACATACATGCTAGGTTAGCTCAAGCTGTTAACACTGCTCAGAGTTATCTGAAAGAGTTCCAAATGTGGAATTGCCTCCACCAGATTGCCCTGTGGGCCTGTCTGTGGGACATTTCTTGATTGTTAATTGAAGTAGGAGAATACTGCCTACTGTAGACTGTGCTCTCCCTTGGTAAGTGGGTATGTGTTAGACTGTACAAGAAAACTAAAATCAAGACAATGAGAGCATGCCAGGAAGCAATGCCCTGCCAGAGTTTCTGCTTCAAGCTCTTTTCTTGAGTTCCTGCCTTGGCTTCCCCGGGAGGATAGACTATATAACCTGTAAGGTGAAATAAACTTTTTCATCTCCAAATCGTGTTTGGTCAAAATATTTATACCATCAAAGGAGTAGAAAACTAGGGTATTAGGTAAGCCCTCTGCTGCTGAGTTACACCCCAGCCCATTTTTACTTTGAAGTTTGAGGGAATATCTCACTAAGTTGTTCAAACTGATGTTAAAGTCATGGTATAGCCAGACAGACCTTCTGCTAGCAATCTGCCTGCCTCATCCTGGGTAGCTCTGATGACCTTTGCCTCCAGGCCAGGCTATGAAAAACATGTTATTCTGAGATTATCATTGTGTTCAGTCCAGAGCTGGTGTCCTCTGGTTAAACCTGTGATGACTAATAATTGAGATTTTCATTCTTTACACAAACAGGAGCCATTTATTTCCCAGGGCTGTTGCTACAACTGGGTAGTAAATGGTTCAGATATACTGAAACTGATTCATGAGCTATCTCTGTGAATATAAGCGATTTTCTCTGTTTAAATATACCCAATACTGTTCTATAATTTAAAAATACTCCCAAAGATAGATGAAGTTCATGTGGTACCTCATCTACCCACTCGAGTTACCACCAATCAAAAAATTATGATTGTGATATAATTTAAGTCTCCTTTAATGTTGAAATAATTAATTATTTTTTCTAAATGTTTCAGTAATAGACAAAAATTTATAGAAACATGTTTTGAACAAAGTTATATGCATAAAATTGTTAGATTTTTGTTCTATTTTTAATCCCATGAACTAGTACTACTATAATTAAAACTCATGATATATTCTTTTCAGTTTTTATGACAAAATTTTTTCTCTTATATAGATAGTACAGTTTTAGTATTCTAGTAAGCAACTATCACCAAACTGGATATTACTTCTGCATGGGTTCTGGGGGTCAGACTTCAGTCCCTGTGCTCATAAGGCAAGGACTTTACTTACTGAGCTATCTTCATGACTCTGTGTTTTCTTTCTGAGTGACTGGTTTTTTTTTCTTTTTTTCTTTTCTTAAATCTACCCGGAACTCAGTTTCAATAACCACAGTTTGGAATATTGGTCATACATGGAAGTTTTAAACATCCTCTTTTCCCAGTGAAGTTTTCATCACTTTAGTCCATCAGGTAAGCTGATGATAGACAGATATCAAGAAATCCCACATACTTTATTGCATGCCCACGCAGGGAAGGTTCATAATACCAATATGAGACTAGGGAGGAACAAGATGGTTGAACCTTATCAGAGCTTTACATGGGCTGAAGAGTGACCTTATGGGAGAAGACCGTGGTGGCCTATGCAAGGCTGGGCAAGATTTATGTCCCGCAGGTTGTCTTGCTATACAAATGAAGCCTTGCAGGTCACCCTGATCAACTCTACACATAATATATCAGATCCCAGGACCTCATCCTGAAGATGGACACTAAAAAAAAAAATCCCACACTAGCTCAGAACTGAGTATAGTAAAGGGATATTTATTTAGGGTTAGATTCACAGATCACTTGAATGAGGAACAGCAACCAAATTCCACAGCCAGAAGAGAGCAAATGTGTGCTCTACCTTGGCCTTTATAGTATAAGAGGCCATGGCCAAGTGAGCGGGTAACTTAAAGGCTACTGCTGTAGTATTTCCCACAGCATCATCCTGTGGGCAGAACTTTCCCTGGGTGTGGGGGATGGGCATTAGGTAGCAAAGCATTTTATTGATGTGGACAGCAGTCAATTGCTCTGTACAAAAGGGTAGTTTTATAGACCCATGCATGTGTTTACAGACGTTTTCATTTTCTTTGAATAGTTAACAGAAAACATATTTGAGGTGCATGATTTACTCTCCCGTATCTGAAATTGCATTGGATCTACAGAAAAATGTGACTATCCCCAATGAAGAATATAATATAATTGTATTTTCATAAGTAATAGTCAATATTTTACAATGGAAGGCTATAATTTTCTTTGTAGGCTCATGCAATCATTTCTAAATAATTCATGATTTTGAAACCATTAAAAATCTTGTATGAGAGATATGGTTTATGCACAAAAGACTCATAAGTTAGGTAGCAAAGCTGGAAGGACATTCATCACGTGACCATGGCCATACAGCCACCTCTGAAACTCAGTGGATACCTTATATCTTCAGACCTGCTCATTCTGCTCATTTGTCAGCAACCCTTGTACCTTGTTCACTGAGTTTTCTGACTTGTTAGTGTCTTTTCAAGAGTCCCTTAGTGTACATAGATGTGGTATGATTTATTGGTCAGATCAAGCTGCAACACTAGACATGCACATTTTCCTAAAAAAATTCACAAAGAAGGCACATTTTATAAAAATAGCCTGGGCATGTGACTGCCAAGGCTAGCAGTCAAAGCCAACCCAGCAGCCGGCTAAGACCTGAAGAGGAATGAATATCCGTGCAGGAAGCCCTCCCACTTAGCCAGCACCACAAGCTCAGGCTGCTGCCAGAAGCAAACCGAGCGACCTGAAGGCTGTGAATGGTGTGTGCCATGGGAGGTGGATGCAGGCAGCCAAACCCAGGGGTGAAGTTGGCACTGACACATGACCTCTGCTCCCCACCGCTCTGTCACAGCCAATCACAGCCACTGCACCTTTCTTCTCTCCATCGTGGAGAAGTTTTCCACTGGCATCTTCCAACATCTTTTTCGAAAACGTATCCCTCCCTCATCTCTAGTCTAGCCTTTCTTCATTTCAGATGAAAAAAGAGGCACTGGTGATTTAACACAGAGAATAACAATCCTGGGGATAGAGTAGAAGAAGGGTGGGCTTTCCACCAGTCTGAAAGTTCTGATTTAGTAGCCTGCGAAAGGATGGGTGTCTGCTCTTCTGTTTGAAATGTATTTCTTCTTCGTTAGCTTCTGTTAAACAGTCTCATTTGAACTAAAGCAATGTGGCACTGAGTTAGAGGGAAAAACTGAATTGTAATTTTCTGTCTAATACTGTACAGTTTTGTGACCACAAGTCTGAAAAATGTTCAAACACTACCATGTAGTCAGGTTCATGCTTCCTAGTGTTTTGAGACTGATTCATTAAGTGAGCAACTGTTTAATTGATTTCACATCATGTGAATAAATTACTTTGTGGAGACAACTCCAGAGAAGAAAGGTTCGTCCTGGTTCACTGTTTTACAGGGATTACAGTACAGCATGGTGAGGAGGGTGTAGCAAGGAAGGTCTCCATTTCTAAGCTTGGGGTAAAGCCTACATTCTGGTTAGATTTCCTTGTTAACTTGGCATAACCAAAATTACCTGGGAAGAATTATCATCGATGGATTGCCCAGTTCTGATTAGCCTGCCATGCCTGTGGGAACTGTCTTGATTTTGATGATTATTTTGGGTAGGGACACTCTTGGGCAGGTGGTTTTGAATTGTACAAGATTTTCTTTTACATTTTTAATTGAAATATAATTATATCACTTCTCTCCTCTTTCCTCCCTCCATATCTTCCCAGGTTCCTTCTCTTCAATCTTTGCCAATCCACCCCTCCCAACTCTCAGATTGATAGATATATAGTAACAAGAATATTCTTATATTAAAATTTTGAATCATGGAAAAGAGAAAAGAAAAAGAGGTTGGCTGAGCTGTAGAGAGGGATCCAATAAGCGATGTTTCTCTGTGGTTTCTGCTCCAGTATCCTGCTGATGTCTCTTGGTGATAGATTATTGATGTGGGATTCCTCCTGTATGCTATGAATGTTTTATTACCATTGGTTAATAAAGAAGCTGTTTTGGCCAATGGCTTAGCAGAGTAAAGCCAGGTGGGAAATCCAAACAGAGATATATAAAGAGAGTAGGCAGAGTCAAAACGATGCAATGTAGCTGCTGAAGGAGATAGACACCAGAACCTTACTGGTAGGTCACAGGCTTGTGGTGATACACAGATTAATAGAAATGGGTTAATTTAAGATGTAAAAGCTAGTTAGAAATATGCCTAAGCTATGGGCTAAGCAGTATTGTAATTAATACAGTTTCTGTGTGATTATTTGGGTCTGGGCATCCAGGAAACCAAAGCACAGCCTCTGTTTACAGATTGTAATCTACATATGTAAGAAAGAAAGCATCCTTCCCTCCCTAAGTTGCTTTTGAACAAGGTGCTCATTCATAGCAGCAGAGAGCCAGCTAGAACATGTGGCAGCAGGACAGACCATAGGCCTTAAATAGATATGCTCCCAGTGACCTTCCAACACCCAAGCTCTACCTCCTAAAGGAGCCCCACTCTTCAAACAGCACTGAAGCTGGGGGTCTGAGCACTCAAAGCATAAGGCTCTCAGGGGACATTTCAGTTCCAAATGAGAAAGGTAACACAAAGAAGAAATTCTACCCAGTCTTCCCAATTCCTATCAGTATTGCAACATATTTTCCTTTATAGTTAGGGAATATGAGTTACTTAATCATTTCCCATGGTTGCACCCCTAATAAGGCATATACCTCTCAAGATGATTACATCTCTGGAGACCTCAAGGCCGAGGCCTGGGTGCTGCTAAGAGCAGTGATAAATTCTTTTGAATATTCTTGGTACAGCAAACCTTCCTCATCAGGGAAGGATCAGAGGTCTGTGAATACTTGGGGCTGGCTGTGCTGAATAATGAAGGAGACCAGTGTGATAGAATCATGGGGGATGAGTCAACTTGTGCAAATAAATGTAATGAAATATAGTGGGTTTTTCTTAGCAAGTGTGCAGTTTTGTGTACAGTTCCACAAAGACATTCTAATTCTTAAACATGTTTGGTACAATAGTTCTCTCATTGGAATAACCTGGGATTCTGGGTTAAGTCATCTAAAGGTAACCATCCCAGGAGCAGTTCACCAAGGACAGAGGGCTCTGCCGGTGTGGGAGAGGACTTGAGCAGGTCTGCAGCTCTGCAAGGAGCTGCACTGAGCCATGTGCAGCCCAGCTTTACAGGCATTTTCTTCTCTGCCTTAGTTTATACTCAGCGCCTAACATAGCTCTACAAAGTACCATGGCCAGCAATGTTAGTATAATACTCTGGTAGGAGCTTCTTTCTTGACTACAAAGTAAGTTTGAGACCAGCCTGGGACACATGAGACCTGGTCTCAAAAAGCTAAACCCAAATAAAAGATCACTTCCCAAAGCCCTTTAAATCTGTCATTACTTACAACACAATCAAGAGGTGTGTGCACTAAGGCTCAGTCCACACAATTCAAACTCAAAGTAAAGGTGGATCATCCATCAAGAGAACTCCAGCTTGGACTCAGTGCAGCTGATTAAGAATTACATTTTCTGTGTCGTGGTGTGGATATTAGGACACTGCAGGGTCTCCAAGACTCCTGAGTTATGAACCTCAGCAAATAAATCTGGACCTTATTGACTTGAGCTCAATCCCTGCAATCCTTAAGATTTAAAAGACTAAACATACATTTATGGATAAAATTTGCTCAGTGGATACTCTTTCTAGATTAAAATAAATTCAGAAATGTGCACTTTCAGGTTAACTGAAAAGTGTATAGTGTGCCACGATTAAATGCAGATAAAGCAATTTATTTTCCCTTTATTGTTTAGAATGCATTTTTTTTGTCAAAGATTATCTTTCAATTGATAATCTGTAATTTGTCAAGTATTAGAATTTACTAGGCTTTTATAAAATGAGTTGGATATTTGGTAATTATCTTTTTCTCCCTTTAAGCTTCTTAATACTTCATAATCCCTGCTCCAGAGTGACCTTTGACAGGAAGCTGGCTGGCTGCCAAGGAGTGGACATCAGAGTCAGAATATGTGTAACCTGAAACTCTGCTCTCACAGATGGAGTCCCTAAAAAGTGTATTTCCACGTTGACTTTGGGGTTCCAATTAAAAAAGCAGAATGTTCTCTGCTTCGTGCAGATGGATCACAGAGCAGTTCTGAGTCCTCTTTTTATGTGTAAATATTTATTTATTGAATGTGCATATGTGTGTCAGTTCATACACATGCTGCTTATGCATGCAAGAGCACCTTCCCCAGAAACACTCCCTCTTTGTTTCCCTTCAGAAAAGAGCAGGCCTCCAAGAGACAACAGTCAAACATGACAAAGCAACATACATTAAGACAAGACAAAACTTTCACATGAAGTCTGGACAAGGCAACCCAATAGCAGGCCAAGAGTCCCAAGAGACAGCAAAAGAGTCAGAGATATACCTGCTCCCACTGTTAGGAGTCCCACAAAAATACCAAGTTAACAGCTGTCACATATAACATATAAAATATAAATATAACATATAAAGTCACATATAACAGCTATCACTAGAGGACCTGCTGCAGACCCATGTAGGGTCCATGCTTGCTGCTTCAGTCTCTGTGAATTCATATGAGTGCTGCTTAGTAGATTCCGTGGACTATGTTCTCCAGGTGTCCTCCACACCCCCTGACTCCTACAGTCTTTCCTCTTTGTCTTCTGTGGGGTTCCCTGAACTGGAGAATTTTTGGCTGATGTTGAGTTAGATAGAATGCACACATTATGTACACAGATATCTTTCTAAGTCAAATACAAACTACATTCTCATGTTCTCAGTTCATGTTCATAAACATTTGAGAAGTATGAACTATAAATACAATGCATTCCTGCTAATGTGTTAATACAGATTAGTGAGCATATAAACTCTTAATTCAAGCTAATAAGTTCTTTTGAATTTTTCAAAGGATGAAAATAGAGGTTTGGAATGAAACACATAATATATACTTAATTAGCATACTTTGTTAGCTCTCAGTGTTCTTTTTTTTAAACAAAGTGCACTCTATTTTTTGTAGAAATTAAAAATAACACTCTTTCAATTTTGCCATGTTAAATATAGCATATTTTAAATGATGAATTAATCCTTTTAGATTTCAATACCTAGAGAGACATTTAAATTCAGGATATGAGCTACCAATCTTACAGACAGAACATTTATTTCTTAGAGGAATAAAGGAAAAATTATTCCATTAAATCATAAATTACTGAAGATCAGAAAGTGACAGGGAAATGGAGTGCCAAGAATCACGCTAATCCTCATCCTTTTAGTGCTAAAGGCCAAAGGTCAGCAGAGTCACAGGTCATAGGTCACAGTAATCTCTATCCTCTTAGTGCTGATTGCCCCAGGTCAGCATGGAGCACAGCTTCCCTTCTCAGGAGGGAGGGAGGCAGAGGACCTGCTTCCTGAGCTCAGTAACTTCCTCTCCCATATAACTTTCGAATATTGGTCTTACATCTGTTTTCTCATATAAATGAAACTGTTATCTCATCATCTCACCCCACCAGATAGTGGAGGCACAACCTGTGTCCCTGGAGCTTGTGGCCTCGTGTGTCGGATTCTAAGCAATTGGGATGAGTGTGACATAGCTCATCATCAAAAGCACTGTGGCGGGTGATCTAATCTAGTCCCGGCTTTATGAAGAAGGACATGGGGACCAAACTGACCTTCTGACAGGAAGTTATCAAGTTGGAACCTGAAGTTCCGTTCAGGTAGCAGTCCATCATTGAGGGATGCCAGGGCAGAAACTTAAGCAGGAACTTAACCGTGGAAGAACGTGAAACAGAAGCAATGGAGGAACACTGCTTTCTGGCTATCTCTCTGGCTCACTTGCTCACTTGTATGTAGCTGGCTGTCTTATACAGACTAGGATCACCTGTCTAGGGATGGTGCCACTGAAAATGGATGGGATTCTCCTTCATCAATTAGCAGTCAAGTCAGTCCTCTACAGAGTCCTCTACAGACAGGCCTTGAGGCGATTCAGTCTAGGCATTCCCTCAACTGAAGCTGCTTCTCTCAAGGCTCGGTCAGGTTTACAACTAAGGATAATTAGACACTAATGCTATTCAGTAAAAAGGGAAGTCAACAGAGGATGGAATGGCCCAGATGTGAAAATAGACAGCATCGGTTATAGTAGAATTTAGTTGCCTTTCATTTTTGCTGGGTATCATTCTTTAATTATAGAAAATTGCAATTACTCGGGCATATCACTTATTCATTTTGAGCTTACTAAATGAAGCAAAACAGACCTATCTTTCTAACTAGCATTGATATGTGGCTGAGTCTTCCCTGTCATACGTAAGTGAGACCTCACAGTCCCCTGCTCAGTGTCAGACTTCTGTCTTAGCACAGAGTTCCTGTCCCTCATGCATGTTTTGCATCTTTCTTGTCATTTCAGGTGTTCACCATCTCTCTCTGCTCATATCACCTGAAGATTTAATAAGGCTGGTTTCTATGTCTTCATCCAACCATGTGCTTTTCCCAGAGCTCCTGAACAGGTTGATAAGAATAAAATATTTCTGCCTTTATTTGCTCACTCAGATATAAATCTGCTCAAGTATTTTCCAAGCTGTATTTTCCCGTAGATTATAATATTATAAAGAACACAGACAGATGTGGTGCTGGAATGAATTTGTATGATTTCTTTGATAGTCTTCCTATCATCTGTTGTTGTAAGTCCCTTTGGAATACCTTCTTGAAATCACTCCCTCTGATTCTTTAAGTGTGTTTTACCCTTTTAACACTGTGAAAAACATGATTGTTAAACCTTTCCTGGCATCATGATCATCTCCCTTAGCTCTACTTTCTATACTAGGCTGTCTCTACCCATTGGGAATGACCCATCCTCCAGTCTGTTCTTAACTCTTCTTTCTCACAGGGCTTCTTGAGGCTTACTGAAGTGAGGTATCCCATCATGATACTTCTGTTTGCTGAACTGTTATGTGTACAAACCCATTCCTACCCAAGTTTTCCTCTTAACTGTATCTAATCTACAATCCCTCTTTTGACAAGATAGAAACTCAACACTCACTCCTTGGTTGCATGTATTGTCAAAGGAGAAAATATGTCAGCAGAAAAAAATTAATGTTCTTACTCATACAATTTTCACTTAAATTTCCCTGGTCCACTCACCAGGCCAGTCATGTTGCTTTTTTCAAAAATAAATACTTAACTATGTGATACCAAGATAATAAGACCATCTGTTGTTTACCTTACAAAGGATAAAATGCTACACCAAAGACATCCATTGACAGAGAGGCAAAATCCATTGACATTTAAGTACAGTGTAGTTTCAAGGAAAATAATTCAGTGAACATCACTTCAGACACAAAAAATTAAACACAGTTGTAGTAGAAGCGGCGGGCTGCATTCCCACCTGGCTCACACACGGCTAGCTTTATACCCCAAAATAACAACACACAAATTGTATTCTTTTAAACACTGCTTGGCCCATTATCTGTAGCCTCTTATTGGCTAACTCTTACATGTTGATCTAACCCATTTCTAATAATCTGTGTAGCACCACGAGGTGATGACTTACCAGGAGGATTTTAACCTGCAGCTGTCTCGGAGAGGAGAATCATGGTGTCTGCCTCATTACCTTCTTCCTCCCAGCATTCTGTTCTGTCTACTCCACCTATCTAAGCTGCTGTCCTATCAAAAGCCAAGGCAGTTTCTTTATTAACCAATGAAAGTAACACATAGACAGTTAACCCTCCTCCATCACACACTTGCAAGTTTCATAAAATAAGTCCTAATTATTTATGAGGAATGTCAAATATCTTCATGTTGTATCATTGTTAAGAAAGTTGTAAAACAGTATACAGACCTTGCTTACAGTTCGTGTGTTTGTATTTTCCGCACCTCTTTTTTTTAGTTGAATCATTCAGTTGTCACACATACATAGTAGATGAATTCTATTTTAAAAACTTCTATCAGGAAAATGGTACCTTTGCCTTAAAAAACATTTTATTAAGCAAAAGTGCATTAATTTTTCCCTCATAGTTTCTATAGGGGTTGTGCATTGAATAATACTTTGCAGTCAATCCCATCAGAGAACATGATCCTGTGTACAAGAGATGATAGGAATGCTAAAACAGGCTGGTGGGAAGCTTAAGGACAGGACTGTGTTCACTCAGCTGTGACAATGGCACAGTACATTGTGCTAGTAACATATGGAACCCAAACTTTTATCATGAATGTTAGCTTCTAGAGTGTTTTAACAAGACACTTGAAGACTGGAGGGAATTGTCATGGCTTCTAACTGTCCTAGTTAGAGGTACTCTTGCTGTAATGAAGCACCAGGACCTAAAGCAACAGTTCATTACTAAAGGACGTCAGGGAAGGAACTCAATCAGGGCAGGAATGTGGAAGCAGGAATTGAAGCAGAGGCCATGAAGGAGTGCTGCTTACTGGCTTGTTCTCTATGGCTTGTTGATCCTGCTTCTGATGAAGCCCAGGACCTCCAGTCAAGGATGGCACCACCCACAATGGGATGAGCCCTCCCATATCAATCACTAATTTTGAAAATGCCCATAAACTTCCCTTTAGCCTGATCTTAGAGAGGCATTTTCTCAACTGAGGTTGCTTCTTCTCCGATGATCTTAACTTGTGTCAACCTAACATTTGAATCTAGGAGTTAGGAGTGGTACTTAAAGCATTCTGTGGAATTTGTGAAAATTCAGGTTAACATGGCCTCTAGTGTTTCTAGGTGCCCCGATATCCTATAGTCACTGAGTATTAAAATCCTGGGTGTAGATTCATCTTAGGTTAAAAAAAATTGCAGGAAGTCTTTGTTTAGTTTCGTATACCAGTCCTCTAGCCAGTTCTCTGAGTTAAGTCTTTCCACTTGTTCTATTGCTATCTGTGCTGCTGCTGGGACTGGAAGACACAGAAGTTTTGTCTTGGAGTGGCTCTACCAGGTGATCTATACGTCTGTCCAGAGGGACCAGTTAGTAGCATTTGAGCCGTCAAGTTTTTGCCTCCGGTTCCTTGGCTGTTTTCCACCTGCTAGCTGCTGCCAGTGGTGGCAGACACTGGAGGGGCACAGAATTCTTCCTGCCCAATAAATTAGCTTTTGCTTAGAAATCAGAAGTCTGGATTGAAGCTACTTAAGAAATAGAAAGTAAGTCATAAAGATACAAGTGTGTAGGGTGGGTTCATGGAAAGAAACAACTACAAAGAGGTTAAACTAATATAACTAGCCCTCGGGTTCCCATGTGGGAAGACTTAGTACAGAGGAGAGAATGTCAAAGGGAAATTGTTGGAAGTGGAAGACAGTGCTCCAAGGAGATGCTGCAAGGGGGCATAGAGCTGACAAGTGTAATTTACTTCAACCTTATCTTTTCCTTGCAAACTGAGTTCCGTCATCACTTGGGATTTTCTTTCTTCTACAGTGTAGAAGTGATGTAAGCATCACTGTTTAGAAAGAAAAGAGTAAGATGATAACTTGATATCCCAGATAAAGGATGAACAAATGAGAGATTTTAAATTGAATCGATACAGTGGCATTGAATATGCTCACAGCACAAACAATGGCTTGCCTAAAAATGTCTCCAGCCTAATTTCTGGAACCCGGAAACCTTTCACATGACAGAAATACCATAGGGTTGTGCACATGATTAAGTGTGATGACCAAGCAGGTGAAATTAATGGTAATGGGGGAACATGCCTCCAATGCAATCACCAGATCAGTAGGGGTCTCAGAAGTAGAACAGGAGACTGAAGAGTCTGAGCAGGATGATGTGGGAGATGGACCTGCAATGACAGTCCCTGAATTCATAGGTAGGAAGCACTCACCAAGAATGAAGGCGTAGGTGACCTCTAGGAGGTGGATAAGGTGCAGCTTGGGCTCTCTCTCAAATCTTCCACAAATGAAACAGCCTGCAGACACCTTGCTTTTAGTCTCATGAGACATATAGACCTACAGTACAAAGGCAAGGGAATAAGTTCACGCTGCTTTCAGCCACAGAGTTTGTGTTAACTTTTACTGCAGGTGTCCATCATCTCCTTGTGTCTTATCAACAATGTGGCCCTGTTGTTCCTATCAAAATCCTCTGAGAACCGTGCCTGCAGCACACTCTGCTGTCCTTTGTTTGTCTCTCTGCTCCAAGGGCAGCCCTCTGACCACACAAGTTAGAATACGTTCTTCCGTCAATCTACTGTGAGATCACAGGCTCCAGGGCAGGAGAAAGAAAATAAAATAATCTGAATTTTTTTAAAAAAATAGTGTTCTGCATTTATTAATAGGCTCTAACTTTCCATTTCAGGTTTTTATATGCTGTAAATTTCTTTTTCTCTGTCATAAAAGGGGTCTCTGTACCTGTTATAACTCAAACAACAGAGGAGGTTAGGGCACCTGCTCTTATCTCAGCTAGTGAACACTTAGAGACAGAAATTTCAATGCCATTTACTAGAAGAACACATAGAGACCTTTAGATCACTAGAAAGAGAGAGGTGGGAATTACATCAGGTAGGAAACTCAAAGTTCAAATATAAACCCTCAGAGTCATGGGTCTCCTTCCTGGGCGATGACTTTCTTTACCCCAAATGTATGTAAGGCTTGCAGAAAAACACCAGGGCTATTTTCTGCTCTTTCAATTGTTTAACTGATGGGGAAAAACTGCACCCCCCCCCAGCTGGTGCTTTCTTTCCCTTGCTGTTTTCCTTGATGGCACGCATTATGTTTAAACATGAAATATTATCTTTCTAATATTTTAAGCCTGCTCTCCACACTGTGTTAAGAGACTTGGGAACCATGTCTGTTGTTTTCTGGTGTGTAATTACCAACTTTACAGCATGGATTTCATAGCTGTGCACTAAGTGTTTGCTAATTAAGCAGAGATGGGCAGAGATTCACGTTAATTCTTCTTCTGAGCTACTGATCTCAGAGCATGTACCTGTTAGTGACTTTGTGCTTTATCATTGGACTGGTAAAGACAGTTGGCAAAAGTGAAAAGCATCCCTTCATTCTAATTTTGAATTCATGTTTTGTTATTCTTGACTGTGTGCTTTCACACATCACATCTATGACCACTTCATAAATGATACTGAGATTTTAAATGGTAATAAAATGGGTGTGTAAATAATTTGGGGAGAAATTTTTTATTTATTCTGTAGACTATCTTCCTATTAAATATCACAGTGTACTTGTTTTAATCAAATGTTCTCTTAACTTCTCAGTAACATTTCTTATTTTTTAAAAATTCTTCCTAATGTAAAGTACCTTTAAAATGGTACTTTATTTTGTAAGTTGCTTTGAAAATCAATTTTTATAATTATATCCCAGGGTACTGTTTGCTGACCTATGGCAGTAGTTTTGACTATTTTTTCTTGGCTGAAGTTGCATAACTAAACTTTTCATGTTTTGGAATTTATTTTCATTATATGCTATAGAATTTTCGAAGGATTGAAGGATATATATGAAATACTATATTTTACACGTTGTACATGGTCACTACTTCCATCTGTCTTTCTCTTTGCCTCCCTTTCTTTCTTATTCCTTCACATACAGTGGCCTCAGTGAACTACAAGCATTTTGCCTTGCTCTGTGTCATGAAGCTCTTGTTCTGTTCCAGTTATTTCTACTTTGTCTAAACCACCATGAAGCTATTTGTTTAGTTAGACTTGATTGTGATCCTAGCCTTTAATGGCGGAGCCATCCCTCTGTTCCTTATTTATCTCTTTCCGATTTTGTGAGACAGGGGCATTTACATTGTAGTGTGAGTTCATTCATTCAAAGTGTTGTTCATATGTGTTTAGGGCTGGCCAGTTGGGACTGGATAACTTATCAAGGACTCATCCCTGGAGAAGACTGATTCTCAGCAGTCATGAATTACCTGTAGCTCTTTATCTTGCGGGGGTGGATTATGAGCTATCTCCCATCTACATTGGCTGTTGGTGTTGTCATTTTCCAGGACTTGTTTAGGGAACTGTATCATTGAGATTTCATGGGACAGCTTCCCTATCATACGCAGAAGACATTAATTATCCCACAACGGACATGCTAATCCTCTGGGACTTAACATCTTCTCACCACCTCTTCTGAGATATCCTTGAGCCTTAGGCATAGGGGTTGTGTTGTTGATTTATCAGTTGGGGTTAGATATCACAATCAGTTGTCCTCTGCAATTTGACAAGTTCAGAATTTATGTAACAATGCCTGTCTGGTGAAAAGGAAGCTTCTTTGTTGGGACACGAGAATGACACTTATTTTAGATATAAGGATAGGTGTTTAGAGTGTGCTGGTTTGAAAGAAAAAAGGTTCTCAAAGGGAGTGATACAACTGGGAAGCAAGGCCTTATGGGAGTGGGTGTAGTCTTGTTGGAAGAAGTGTGTCACTGTGGGGGCGGGCTTTGGGGTCTATTTTTCTCAAGTTTTGCTCAGTGGGACCCTCAGTCCACTTCCTATTATCTTCTGATCAAGATGCAACCTGCATCATGTCTGCCTGCACACCCCTATGCTCCCTGCCATGATGATAATGGACTAAATCTCTGAACTGTAAGCCTCCTCCTCAATTAAATGTTTTTCTTTATAAGAGTCACCAGGATCATGGTGTCTCTTCACATCAAAAGAAGCCCCAACTGAGACAGAGTGTAATTAGAAATTATACTGCTTTAGGGAACTAGTAATGGTAGATTCTCTTCTGCAGTATGTGGTCTCATCAGCCACTGGGGTGGATCATACTTGGTACGAGTCCTTTCTGTGGAGTAGGACTTAAATCTAACTTGATGGCACTCAGTTAACAGGATATAACTGCCACTATCAGACCTTTGGGGATATCTTGCGTACTGGTCATTATTTTTGTTCATAGACATTACATCTTGGTATGACAACTGGTTGTTTTCTCCACTGGCAGCTTGCATAGCTCTTTCTGGTACCATGAATGGTTGTCTCCAGTGAGCAGAATATTTTTAAATTTAGACTAACTTTAGGTTTACAAGTACTTTATTTAGAGTTTTGCATATGTCAGATGAGTAAAAGGGAACTACAGTATAACTCTGTTTTCTGTCAATTTTATCTGTTCAAGCAATGTTAATGACATAAAATAAGTTGAAGTTCTTTTTATCTTCTTCAGAGTTCTAAAGTCTCCCCTTCTTCTGCCCTTTATGTATTTCAGTAATTTCTGCAACTTCATATTCATTTCCTTGAAAACATTAAGGGCTATCTTATTTCTCTGACTCTAACACTCAATTTTCCTTAAACTATATTATTATTATAGAAAAAAAAGAAAGAACAGAATTGCCTGCTAAAATATGAATAAAAGAAGCCTTATAATTTAGTACCTTTTCTTTTACTTTTAAAAAACTTATTAGAGCTCCCAAGATACAGTGTTGGTTTGATTGTTTAGGGATTTTGAGACAGGCTGGCCTTATGTTCTCTATGTAGTCACTGATGACCTTAAATTCCCAAATCTTCTGCATCCATCTTCCTAGTACTATGGTATTTAGGTATGTTCCATTATGCCTCTTTATGCAGTGCTACACTTTGTGTATGCTAAGTTAGTACTAGCTCATGATAGGTTTTAAAAATGTTGCTATTTAGATATTATTTACATGTGTAAAATAAATATGTTTTTCCTAAACTTTTCTTACATTCCGAACTCTACTCTTCTGAATCCTCTCCAGACTCCAAATTATGTTTACCTATTGCCACCCGTCAAGGATTTGGTTGGGGTGACTCAGTGAAGGGTCAGATGTGGTCTGAGGATGTGCTTTCTCCAGCCTGAAATAATTCAATAAGTTGTGCTGTGCACACACCGTGCCAGCAATTACATCACCCAGGCACTGAATTCAGGTATCTCCCAGGTTCTGTGGTACCAGAGTTGGGAGAATTCTGGTATAGGTGGGGATGAAACAGCACTTGGCTTCCCTTTACTGCACCTTCTGCACCTAAACTGTAAGGAAATGGCTTTTGTTTTCCATCTGAAACTGTTTATGTTTTCTGTTTGTCTGTTTGTCTGTCTGCTTATCTCTGGTTCATTTCCACAGCCACTCTTTGGGTCTAGGTCACCTAGGACTTTAATGTGGATAACCACATACCCCTCAGAGTGAGATCTTCATGTCCTTGCTTTTTTCTTAGGATCCTGTTTTATGTGTTTTCTAATATTCCATGTTCTGACCTTGAGCCACTGTATAATGCATTCCCTCTCAGTTGATGTCTGTCATGGACTGATACGTGCCAACTGCCTGCAGATCTCGAACTGTCTTCCCCCACATCGGTGGCACACTCTAAATATCCTAGGGTGTCAGCATAAATGTCATTCTTTATAGATAGCTTCCCAATCTCTCTCCAAATGTGCTCCCTGCTCTTGTAATTCTCTGGTTCCCAGCACATTCACTCCAAGAATGGATTGTGGTGGCATTTCTCATCTTATACTTCCCCTGAGACAACTTCCTTTTGCCTTACATCATGAATATCAGCTGGACATTGTCATCTTCTGTTGACAGAGCTTTCTGTCCCACCCGGTCCCACAGTCATTCAGTTCCAAAGAAATACACAGAGGACTGCATTAATTATAAACTGATTGGCCTATTAGCTCAAACTTTCTTGTACATCGTATATTAACCCATTATTCTTGTCTGTGTTACCACATGGCTTGGTACCTTATATCAGCGAGGCATTCTCATCTTGCTTCCTCTGTGTCTGGGTGACAGCTGCAGACTGAGCCTTTCCTCTTCCCAGAATTCTCCTGTTCTTGTCACCCCACCTGTACTTCCTGCCTATTGGCCAATCAGCATTTTATTAAAACAATATAAGTGACACATCTTTACAGGGTACAAGATCATTATCCTGTGGCAATCTTCTCTTCAAAGTCCTTCCAGACTTAATCATCTTTTCCAGGGTCTGCTTAGTGTTATCTGTTCCAACCTCATTGATGATGCTAAAATTTCCAGAATGATAGAGCACATAAATTATACCCAACATATAGCTTTTTTTCATTGTCATTCGTCAATATCCTTGGTGTTAGATAAATTACAACTTATGTTAAATGATTTCTGAAGTTGGCTGGCTCTCTCCCGCACACTGGGAGATGACGAGCTGCAGATGTCCAAAGCTGGCTCCCAAGTGTTTGAGAAAGATAGGCTTGTAAAAGTGACCATTGAGTTGAAAGCCGATTTACATCTCAAAGAGTAATATAATTACAACATTTAAAAGACTTCTAAGAAAACATATCTTAGACTTAGGAGGAAAGTCTGTCTGTGGTTTTGCACAGCTGAAGGTAACATTAAATTACCTAGATCAGTAGGCAGTCATTACTGTGTGATTTGAGTCTCTGTTTTCCATTTAAACCATAAATACCACTGCAACTTTTAGATCTTTAGGATGTGAGGAGGAACATGTGGTAAAAGGCAAAGCTCCATGCTCACTCTCTCCTTTCTTCAGGTGACATTATTCTGGGGAGACTCATGCTGACATGTCAAATACCAACACTCCAACATTCTAGTATCCTTTTGGGCAGAAGAGATGAGATCTGCAACATGACAGAGATGTTACAGAAAACAACAAATCCTGTCTTGCACCAGCAGTGACTTGAGGGGGCTCTTTGGATTTCTGAGCAATGGGCTGGCCCAGGAACCCTGAAGGCTACAGGCATGGGATGAACACAGGACTTGAGACTTTGCAGTTCACAAGTGCAGTGCCTGTTATGTGCTCTGTTGGTGCGGGAGAATTGTCTGTATTCTGTCAATCATATTTTAATAAAATGCTGATTGGCCAGGCAGGCAGTATAGGTGGGAAAACTAGACAGGAAGTAGAGGTGATGCAATGAGAACAGGAGAATTCTGGGAAGCAGGGAGGTTCCTCTGCCATTCCTGCGCAGACCACTGAAGAGGCAGCATGTAACTTGCCCAGCTGAGAAAGGTATGAAGCCATGTGCTAACATAGATAATGATAATGGATTAATGTAAGTTACAAGGACTAATAAGGAGCCTGACCTAATGGGCCAATCAGTTTATAACATTATGGAGTCCTGTGTGTGATTTTCTTTGGGCTTGCCGGCTGTGGGGTACTGGGCAAGACAGAAACCCCAACAAGCCAGCCCCTCATGTTACACTCTGTGAGAAGTTAAACCACCTGCAGGATGTCTTAAATCATGCAGGTTTTAGGGGGGCTAGAATAGAGAAATTTATTAGTGTAACTTCAAGGGAGTGATAGGTTGTTGGATAGCAATTTTCTTCTGAATTGATACACTCCATCTTGCGGACAGGCTCCTAAAGATGTGTGAAGTAAACAAAGATTGCATAGCTCAGGAAGTAAACAAAACTAACAAAGCTTAGGAAGTAAAACAACTCACAAATTCCTGAAATTTGTGAAACTCAAAAGGCTCCTTCCTAGGTCACATAAGCAATGAGGACCAGCTTGACAAGAGACTCTCTGACCTGTTGAGGTGTCTGCAAGTTCCTCAGGGTGCTTCAAGAATGCAGCTTTTGGGACTCATCACCGATGCTGGGTACTGGATTTGGTTTCATTACCAAAAGAAACCTGGTGAGGAAAGTCTTTATTTGGCTTATGCTTCTATGTTGAAGTTATCTATGAGAGAAGTCTGGGGAGGAACTCAAGGCAGGATCTCAGAAGTAGGAACCAATGCAGAGGCCATAGAAGAGTGCTGCTTCCTGGATCCCTCAGGATGCTTTCTAGGATAACCCAGGACCACCTTCCAGGATCTACAAAAGTGGGCTGGGTACTCCCACATCCATAATTCATCAAATGAATGACCTACAGACTTGCCTACAGGCCAATCTGATGGAGGAAACTCTTTAATTCATGTTCCTTCTTAGACCACTCTAGCTTGTGTCAAGACCACCAGTTCCCAGCCAGAACACGGGGCTATGCTTTGTGGGGATGTGGCTGCTTTGAATCATCCCCATGAGAGAACCAAGCAGATGCCATACCAGGCTGCTCAATCTTCTCTCAGAGATTAGGCCGCAGTTTCAGTTTCCTGAGGCTGAGCAGACATTTTCTGAAAGAGTCACAAGCAAAGACCATCCCCAACACCCCCAACAATGAGGAGGCCTTGTACATTTAGTACCAGGTTAGGTCTGAGACACTCTCAAGAACAAGGCCTAGGACTTGTCCAGGCCTGTCCCCCGCTCCCCCCAAAAATTGTAGTCCTGATCAGCCCCTGACTAGCCCTGGCCAATTAGGATGCAATAATATGATTGCCACTTGATTAAACCAATCATATCTAAAATGACATACTTGCCCTAGGAACTCTTCTGCTGTGCTTAGAATAAGCCTACATGTCCCTCCTGTGACCTATGGCCATCTTGTTTCTCTGTGTGGTGACACCGCAGCATGCTGGAATAATAAAAATGCTTTTGCTGATTGCATACATGGACGGTGGTCTTTTGTAAGACTTCTCCAGGACCCTATACATAGACATGTCAGTAACACCAATAAATTCACCAGATGACTCTGTTATACTTCGGGGGAGGTTCCTTTGGTTTGTCACTGGGACCCTCTCTGTGGTGAATAGACTTCGGTTCAGATCTCCCACGGGAAAGTCTAGGAAAGGGCATCTGGAAACCATGACAGGAAATTCATGTAACTCGAATTGGCCAGTCCTAACTAAGGACTTTCCCCCTTCATCTGCTTCCCAGACTATTTCAAACATCTCTCCAGACACATACAGACCTGTGTGTAATAAAATCTGCTGCTGTTGGCAGGGCAGGTGGTTAGTATGTAGAATATGATATGTTGCTGTTGGCAGGACAGCTGGCTAGTATGTAGAATGTGATATGATGCTGTTGATAGGACAGGTGGTTAGTATGTAGAATGTGATGATATGTTGCTGTTGGCAGGACAGGTGGTTAGCATGTAGAATGTGATATGATGCTGTTGGCAGGACAGGTGGTTAGTATGTAGAATGTGATATGTTGCTGTTGAAAGACCAGGTGGTTAGTATGTAAAATGTGATATGCTGCTGTTGGAAGACCAGGTGGTTAGTATATAGAATGTGATATGTTGCTGTTGGCAGGCCTGGTGGTTAGTATGTAGAATGTGATATGTTGCTGTTGGCAGGCCTGGTGGTTAGTATGTAGAATGTGATATGTTGCTGTTGGCAGGCCTCCTTATTTAAAAGGGTTTCCACAGTGCAGCCTGTAGGGACTGCTTATCCTAGAGAGCCAGCAAGCTGCGGGGTCTGTCATGGAGACGGTATATGGCAAATTGGCTCCGGATCAAGGTGAATTAAATTTATACATGAGGAATCACTCACACTGCCATGAGCTGGTTTCCTTCTTCCTCAGGAAGCAGGCCCTAGAGACCGAGACTGTCACGTCCAGACAATGAGATTTCTCTGTTATGATACAGATGAGATGTAGCGGGGCTGCTGGGCCTGGGAAGCAGGGCCTTTCTGTCCCTCCTGATAGACAAGAGAGAAGACTGATGTGGGAGTTAACAGATCACTGGGGGCATTCCTGTCAGCAGGAGAAATCAGGCTCCCATGGGTGCTTTCTTTCACATTGTCGCCTATATTTTCCTTGCTCCATACTTATATATACTGATGTGGAGCTTGTTGTTTTTGGGACCTGAATAATGACACGGAAACCTTTTATTAATTATGAAAGCTTGGCATTAACTTAAGCTTTTCCCCAACTAGCTCTTAAAAATTAAAGTAACCCATTTATTTTAATTTTCTTTCTGCCCCATGTCTCATTACCTCCCCTCAATTCTGTGCATTCCATTTTCTCTGTATCTGGCAGGTAAATTTCTCACCTCAGAGTCTTTCCCAGAGTTCCTATATCTGCCTGGAAGTTCTGCCTATCCTCTCTTGCCAAGCTATTGGCCATTCCAGTTCTTTCTTAAACCATTCAGAGGGTATGTGAGGCTGGTGAGGTAAAACAAAGACACATCTTACACAGTGTGTGGGGGTCACCATTCCACGCCACCCACCTCCCACGAGTTCCATATTGTCCTAGGGGTTAAAACACAAGACGCACACACAGATACAGAGTTCGAGTCATCCTCAAGAAGAGAATGCCCAATTTATTCAACTTAATCCAGGGTTAAATACTTTTGGCCCCAGTAAAGGAAAACTCCTCCCACCTAGAGGGGGCTGGGGAAACTGGCGTCTGTGAGAGCTCCTTCTCAGGCAGGTGGTCGAGGGTGCAAGGCAGTGCCAGACAGGGTAGATGGACCTTGGCACCTGAGCTTCTTTTAGGCAGGTTGAGAAATTACCATTTTAAAGTAATATAGACCCCTCAGGCTATTGTACCAGGCTGTAGCAAAGCAAGCGCAGAACTTAGCAGGAAGCTTAGCTGGTTAGCGTAAACATTTCTTGCATCCTGTGTTTTGGCCTCGAGGAACAGGGAGGACAGGGCCTCACAACAGTGTAGGAAAACATTATCCCAAGACTTATGTCAGTGGTATCATGCAACTCATGTGACCCAAGGCAGATTTCTGCAGAGCTCAGGAGGAGGTTCCCTTGCTGATATTCTTATTAAAATGGTTTTCATTTTAAAAAGTACAATCCTTCTCCATGTTCTAGCCTGGTGAGTCTGCCTGTGAGGATCACATATTCCCTCCATGAGACGTGATCCTCAGATCTAGCCTGGGCCCCAAGAAACAAGGCCAACAATTAACAAGTGGGATTCCAGAAAGATAAAATACTTATGCATAGGTAATTAAAAAATCCATCTGGAGGAGTCTCACAAAATGGGGGAGAACCTTTGCCAACCATACACCCGACAGAGGGCTAGCATAGAGTAAACAAAGTACAAAACATAACACAAAGAAGAAAATGACTGTTTCAAAAAGTGATCCTGAACAGTCCTCAAACCAAAATGACTAAGAAATATCTGAAAAATGTTCACTATCCCTAGAAATTAGGGAACTGCGAATCAAGATGTTATTTTACTGCAATCTGGTGAAGATCAACAAAAGAACTAATATGTAATGATGAAAGGGATGGAAGGAAAGGGGAACATTGACTTGTTGTTGGTGAATTGCAAAGTGGTTCACCCCCTCTAGAAATCAGTGTATGATATGTCTTCCCACATGACCCAGGTCTACCACTGCTTGATATATGCCCAGAGCACATCCCATTCCCCAGGTCCTTGCTCAGTTATGGTAATTGACATTCTATTCATAATAGCTGCAAATGGAAATAACCTAAAGGCCTTCAACTCATGGTAAAATAATGACATGTGCTGTGTGTGCTCTACAGAATACCTTTCAGCTGTAAAGAATAGAAGAAGGGAAGAGCGCCAAACAACAGTAAGGATGTTTGAACGTATCTTAAGGATTTATACTATTAAATGCCCACCTAAAAATACCTACAATCCAGGTAAGTTAGGCTATATGCATATGTGTACAGTTTAAATGAAAAGTTCCCCTCTGAGGTCTTAGTGCTCTATCCAAGTGCCATTGATCTAACAAAAACCCTGACACCAGTTATTATGGTTCCTCTTTTGAGTTGTTGATCACTGTTGTCCAAGTGATTCCCAAAATATTATAGGCTATTGTGGCCCCAAGTTGCTCCTTCGGAAGTGTAAATTAAGTCCCTATTGCTGAAAACACTGTGCATTTTCAGGCACTGGGCTAGGAGGTGTCTGAGGTGAAGCTGACCTGAAAGCCTGCTCCGTGATGGCTGGCTCTCATGGCACTAGAAGGATCCACGGAAGCTTCTAAAGGAGGAAACGGTCTGCAGTTCTACTCAGCGATGACACCTATGAACCACATCAATGACCAGCGTGGCGTGCTTATCCTGATGGGAAAGTGGTGGCAGACATTCCTTGGCAGTCATCAGCAGCTCTGTCGTTGGACTGAAAATCAGCTCAACATGAGGGATGTCTGGTACTGGAAACCTAGGCAACCACTCCGGGCTAGTGAAGTACTACAGCTGTTACCTTGCTGAACCAGCCTGATCTCTAACTATTTCTAAATACTCGTCTTTACCCACAGTAAGTGTAGTCCTTACCTTCAGCAAGGAAACTTTTCTTTGCAAGAGACAGAGGTCATTACAGGAAACCACAAGCAACCAAAATGCAGAGTTGTAGAACCCAGTCCCAACAGATAAATCTATAAAACAACACTTCATCAAGGTTCAGGAATTACTGTGGAAGGGGAGGCTGAGAAATTTTAAAACCCAGAGGATTAGAAGGTTTGCTGTAAGACTGTGTTGGAAGTTATATCTAAAAAGTGTCACTAACACGACGGCCTAAGCATGAGCTGAACAAGGACAGCAGCAACAGACGTGATGATTTGAGAGAGGGAAATCCCAGAGACATGGGAGACTAGGAATCCTGAGATAGAGAGAAAGAGTCTTCCCCAGGGAAGAGCACCCAATTGGGTATATAACACCAAGTGGTCAGTTCTGAAAACATATTCATACAAATGACATTATATGGAATGAGCAGGCCGTATTCATGTATTCAGGAATATATGTACATGCGTATGTATGTAATAACAATGAATGAAAAAAGAAGCCTCGAATTTGAAAGAGAGCAAGGACGGGTATATGGAAGGGTTTGGAGGGAGGCAAAGGAAGGGCAAAATGATGTAATTATATTGCATTCTCAAAAGTGAAATAAATAATTAAAGAAGTAGTCTATTGTTAGAAGTAAAAAAAATAGCATTTTGTTGGTGACCAGGGAGCACAAATAAGGATGCCAATGGAGTCAAGCATTTGCCATGTGTTATTGGCCAGTCTTATTGTTCTTTTACGAAATGACTGAGAAGCCTATCTTTTATTTTTCTGATGTGAGCTTTTTGGGTTTGGTAGTTGTCTTGCTCTGTTAATTATGTATGGTTGTTAACTTTTCCATTCATCATGCCTGTTGGTGAAAAGGCATTCTGAATTTTAATATGAGTGAATTCACTTTTTTAATAGTGGGTACTTTAAGTGTATTAAGAGGACCTGAGGTTATACTGATAATCTTTCCTATTTTCTTCTGATGTTCTAACATTTTTTTTTCAATTTTTAATGATGCCATCGATCATCTGGCTCTGACTGTTGCCTTATTTGAAGTAAGAGATCAGTTTTACATTTTTTTCACAGAGAGAAAATTCAAAATCCTTCTGTACTCATTGATCAGGTGGCTCCTTTTTACCTAAAATCATGATAATTAATTTATATAAATTCATAAAAATCTGTTACATTTATTTATGCCTGTATGTGCTTAGATGGCACAGTGTGTGTGTGTGTGTGTGTGTGTGTGTGTGTGTGTGTGTGTGTGAATTAGATGAGGGCCTGCAGCGGTTGGTTCTCTCTGTCTACCATGTGGATCCCAGGGATCCAGCCCAGGTTGCCAGGCTCAGTGGCAAGAGCCTGTACCCTTTGAGCCACTTCATTGTACCCAAATTAGCTGTTATATTACAGTTGGCAAGACATTGTGATCTTTGTCCAGGTGCACTTCTTGCTGGAATCTACAAATGTATGGATTATACCTTTCTATCAATCATAACGTATTTTCTATTAAATATATTGGTATATTTCTTCTACCTAATTTTGAGTTATAGAGTTGGAGACCTAAGTCTTCTTTATATTTATTTCCTTTAAAAAAGTGT
Organism: Myodes glareolus; assembly: GCF_982192425.1. Lineage (NCBI taxonomy): Eukaryota > Metazoa > Chordata > Mammalia > Rodentia > Cricetidae > Myodes > Myodes glareolus. Next base: position 3,918,169 of record NC_142038.1, on the reverse strand, counting down.
TTACTTATTAAGTAAACAGTGAATTATGTTCAGCTGAATTTATAATACCCCAGATACTGAAGGGAACATTAATGCTGATATATGTTTTTCATAGAAATCCCCTCAGAGATAATGTTTCCACATTGTCTGTAGTTCTGATATGCTATGTTTTTTGTTATTTATCTCAAGTTCTGCAGTGTTGTTCAGGAAGTTTGTGTAGTTAAGAAGTGATAAGGCACCCAAGGGTGTGTTCTTGTTTACTTTAGTCACAAATTAATTCCCAGTGTAGTCTTAAACATAATCTGCAGTAGCGAGCATTAAACAGATTGGAAGTACACAGAGCCATGCTGCACCCAGTGATGCTTCCAGTGCCTGATCTAGGGGACTAGAGTTTGAGTGGGGGAGGAAAGGGCTGGTGGAGACAAGACCTGGTTGTTTTGTTTCTTGGTTATCTGGAGGCAAAAATGAGGGAGAAAGTGAGTTCTCCCACAGGAGGCTGGAGAAACAGAATGGACATTTACGAAGGCACAAAACCTTGGAGATGTTTGTGCTTTGACATTAATTTAAAAGTGAGTTTGACTGAGTCATGCCCACCCCAGTGACTTGGCAGGGTGTGGAGGCTTTTTGTTTTTCCTCTCTCTTCGTGCTGAATGGGGGGGCGCTGTTATTCAGGTATTTCACGATATAACCTGTGTGCTAGATTCATCTCAGTCAGCAGTTGAGTGAAATAATTTTCTGAAGGTGTTCACAGCAACCTTTCAGGAGGGCACCCCATCATTTCCCAGGAAATGCAGTGAGAAAACAAAACAAGAACAAATCCAACAGAAAAAAAAAACATGCTCTTGCTTGCTAGAAGCTTACAGGTGGGAGTGGGGACAGTTATTAAAGAGAAAAATCACTAATCAAACCTAAAAGATGAGAATCTGGAAGCAGGTGTATGACTAAGCATGGCCCTGTCTGCTGCTGGTGCTGCTGTAGCAGAAGACTTACCCTGTAGAGGCTCCTTCTCCTTGGAGCTGAGGCATGAGGTAGCCAGGCAATGAAGAGTGGGGAGAGAATGACAGTGCATAAAAAGATGCTCAAGGGAGTAACAACTGGTGTGTGACATCCTTCTGTATATATGTTGCTTTTATTGGTTGATGAATAAAGCTATTTTGGCCAATGACTTAGAGTAAAACTAAGTGGGAAATCCAAACAGAGCTATAAAGAAAGAGTAGATGGAATCAAGAAGACGCCATGTAGTTACAAAAGGAGAAAGATGCCAAAAAAATTTACTGGTAAGTCCCAGTCTTGTGGTGATACACAGATTAACAAAAACTAGGTTAATTTAAGATGTAAGAGCTAGCTAGGAATATGCCTGAGTCATTGGCCAAACAGTGTTGTAATTAATATAGTTTCTGTTTGATTATTTGGGTCTGGGCAGCCAGGAAACACAAGCACAGTCTCTGTTTATAAAGAAATTAGCACTTGGGGAAAAACTGAAAGTCCAGATGGAGGGAACATAGAAACCAAGGAAAGAAAGCAGGGAGAATGAAGCTGGAATGTTAGTCAGTGGTCAGAAAGCATAAGACTGATCGGCACAAAGGTACATACTTGGTAGGGAATTTTATCCATCACCACATTCCCTGCACCCACATCAAAAGAGATTACTCTAGATTATCCTTAAAGACTGGTTTGTGGTTCTTTAGTTGGTGCTTTTGTTCATGTGGTAGACCTCTGAACCACTGCAATCAGTGTAAGTATTCTCCTTCAAGTGGGATAGAAGGTGTGAAACCCTGAGATGCTGCCTCAGCAGGTTTGCCCTCCCCGTGGACATCCAGGAAGAATTCTGTCTCCATATTCACATTTGCACTCTTGGTCAGATATGAGCACTGTTGCAATAAATGTCTGTACAAGAAGCAGCCCTCTCCAGACTTGGAGTTTTTCACCACAGAGTAGAATTTTTTTTTATTTGTAACTGAAAGCATGCCTTTCTTAAAAGAAGTAGGTAACCAATTCAATGCCATTGCCTTCTCTCTAGAAGAACAGTGTTCCATCATGTACAACAACAGTATCAGATTGGTCACTCTCCAACCTGCAGGTAGGATGTAAAAGTTAATAAAAAGCTTGAGCTAATAGGCCAACCAGTTTAAGATTAATGTAGACCACTGTGTGTTTCTTTGGGGCTGAATGCCGGAGGGACTGGGCTGGACAGAAATCTCTGTCAACACTATAGTTACTTATTTTTGTTTTACTTAAGTTTTTGATTATTTGAGAATTTTACACATATACATAATTTGTCTTGATCAAATATGCTTCCTATTCCCTCTCCTCCAATCTTTACCTTATCCCCCAACTACCTTTTTCTTCCATTTTCATGTGCTCAGTCTTTTTTACACTCCACTAACTATGTATGGGCATTGGAGCATGGGTAGCCCCTCGGGGCACACATTCTTGAAGGAAACCCATCCCTAGCAGTCATCAATTGCCAATACCCATTAGTTATGAACTTCTTGAGCTCTGTCCCCTACTGCACTAGAATTTTGACTGGGTTGATCTAAGACTGTCCTGCATGAAGACACAGTGTCTATGGGTTCATGTGTGTGCAATGGCCCTGGCATGTGTGGCAATACTGTCTTATTATAGGTGCCCAGTGTCTCTGGCACTTTCCTTTTCTCCTCTCTTCTGCAGTGATTCCCCGTGTCTTAGAAGGCAGTGTTGGTGGAGTTGTGGTATGGATATCTGGATGTGCAATTGAAAACTGATTATTCCACAGTCTCTTGGTACAGAAGAATTGTCTGTATTCTGTCAATCATGTATTTTAATAAAACGCTGATTGGCCAGGCAGGAAGTATAGGCGGGTCAACCAGACAGGAAGTAGAGGTGGGGCAATGAGAACAGGAGAAGGCTAGGAAGGAGGAAGCCAACATTCCTCCATTCCTGCCCAGACCACAGAGAAGCAAGATGTAACCTGCCCCACTGGAAAAGGTACTGAGCCACATGGCTAACACAGACAAGAATTATGGGTTACCGTAAGATGTAAGAATTAGTTAATAAGAAGACTGAGGTAATGGGCCAATCAGTTTATAATCTCATGGAGTCCTGTGTGTGATTTTCTTTGGGGCTTGCCGGCTGTGGGGTACTGGGTGGGACAGATATCCCAACAAGCCGGCCTTCATGTTACAGTCTCTAAGTCTCCTTATATTGACCAGCTGTGGATCATTTTATTAATCAGTATCTACTTCAAACATTTTCTGATGAGTGTTGAGAGATGCCATAATCTATGGGTAGTGGTTAGAAATGGGAGTAGTTTATGTATATGCCTATGTACCAGGACAATAGCATTAGGTTCTCCTCTAGGCCCTCTGATCTGGTGTAGAACATGAGTTCTGTCTTTTGGAGTGTGCTTCAAGCACAACCAGAAAGTGATTGGTGAGTCACATAGCATGCATACAATTATGTACATCAGTAGGCATATCTTTTCAGGCCTGTTGTTATTGTATCTTAGAGGATTTACGACTCGCTAAGACTTTTCTCCTCTTGTAGCATGAATAGAACCTTCTAGCATGATGGAAACTGATAAATAGGTACTAAAATATGGTAATTACATACAGTAGAATATTACACATGTGTAAAGAAAAGTGAAAATCATAGGTATAGGGATGGAACTGGAAATAATAATTCTGAGTGAGGTAACCCAGACCCAGAAAGGCAAATACTACAGTATGTTATCTCACATATGTGAATGTTAGCTTTGAAATTTTATATATGTACATTTAAATTTGAGTAGCCATAAAAACCAGTGAACTAGCAAGACACTACAGAGTAGGTCTCAAGGGAAGGGAGAGAGAATCTAGGTGGTATGGAATAGTGAAATGGTAATGGGAAGGGTTATGTAGGGTGAAGGATGAGAGAGTAGTGATGTGGGATTCCCCTCTGTATGCTGTGAATACCTTTGGTTAATAAAAAAACTCCATTGGCCTGATAGGGTAGGCAGGGAAAACTAAATCAAATGCTGGAAAAAAGAAGGGCGAAGTCAGAGAGACACCATGTAGCCCTGCTGGAGACAGACGGAACTGTAGCAGGTAAGTCACAGCCACGTGGTGATACACAGATTTATTTATTAACCCAGAATGCGTTAAATAAATATGTAAGAGTCAGCCAATAAGAAACTAGAGCTAATGGGCCAAGCAGGGATTTAAATAACAGTTTCTGTGTGATAATTATCTTCTAGGAGGCCGGAACAAACAAGCAGACTTGAGGACAGGATAGAGGAGCGAGTGCAGAGAGGGATGGCTGACACAAAAGAACTTTGAGAATGTTTTCTAGAAACCTACTACTGTAGAAGCTTCCTCACAGATATTACATGATGTATATATGTACTATGGGCATACACCTATGTGCACATACACATGCTTACATATATACTTTAATTTGAGTTAACCTTTAATTGGGATTCCCCCAAGACACCATAAGCTATTAAATAAAAAGTCCAATGCCAAAAATGCTTACTCTTTTCCAGATGTTGGTTTGTGAAGCCCCATGTAACCTCCCACATATGACAGGATACTGCCATTTATTGCCAGTGCTCTTGTTTGCTCTCCAGAGTGTGATGGTAAGATCCTATTGCTGAAAACACCACATGTATAAGTCATAGGATATGGAGAACTCAAGCTGGTACTTACCTAAAAACTTCATCTGTGTATTTGTGTTTATTGTTTTATTTACTTTTATTTCATTGTGTGGTGTATGTGTGCTTGTGTGTATATGCACATGTGCTATAGAGGCATACATACATATGCATACATATATATATATATGTGTGTGTGTGTGTGTGTGTGTGTGTGTGTGTGTGTGTGTGTATGTGTAGGCCATTGATTAGCACTGAGCATCCTACTGAACAGCTAGCTCACTCACCACCTTACTTTTTCAGGCAGGGTCCCTCACTTAACCCAACTGGAGACATTTGGTGTTACAATATGTCTTGGTCTAGGAAGCTTCTCATTTTTCATTTATGTCTATTCTTATTGGCTACACAGGCTGGCCGCATGGACCAGGGCTGAGTTTAGAGAAGTGTATGACAGCCCCTGGGACTGAGTATCTGACCTCAGCTCCCAAGCACTTTAGCTATTGAGCCATCTCCCTCGTCCCAAATGCAGTGTTTTCTGAAGTGAATTTGCACTTTCTACTATGAACTCAGATTTACATGGTTCATTTACAAGGAAATTGAAATGACTTTTTTTTCCCTTCGTGAGTCTGTTTTCCTCCTGGTGTTTTGCACACTTTGTAGATGAAAAAGAGCCAGTCCTGATGATATAACACTAAATCATTTCATGGCAAATGAACACACATTTACAGAAGTCCCCATTGAAGGCTAGTATGTTAAGCCAATGCCTGCTCTATTTTTAAACAGGAACAGACAGAATGACTAAGTAGATGCTGCCTAGACCAAGACATATTGCGTACCAAATGGCTCCAAATGCTTCCCATCCTTTCCCAAATGTTTCTGTAGTACTTACTATCAGGCACAGTCTATGCATTTTTACTAGCAAATAAAAGGTCAACAACATGGACTGGTGTTTCCTTGGGAGGAAAGCAGAGATTATGTGTTGCTCTCCAAGGGAGCATAAAAAAGACAAGGGCCAGCTCTGAGATAAAGATTTGCATTTCAGTATATATGCTTGTGCTTAGAGAAGAGTCAAGTCAGCAGCAAAGAGTCATCAAACTTTGATGTATCTATACAGACAATACTTACGTTGCTTTGCCATGTTGCCAAATAGGACATAGTCCTAGCTTTGGTGGAGATAAGCAAGGACAAATGAATCATGACTTGTTATGGAATACCAGGGACTGGATGTGCATGCCAAATGGGAAGAGAAGGTTTTATATTTTTTTTCTGAGATAGACATTTTGACAAGAATTTCTAAGGTTTTATCTACATATGCCAGAACTTGGAAGTCATTTAAGATAAAGGAAATGGCCTTAATATATGTTTTTGGTCATGAGTCACTCGATATCTTCTCTCTTGGAGGTAGGAGAGGAGCTCAGGATTCTGAGGAAGTAAGATACTTACAAGATTCACAGTTTCTTCCCAAGATTATAAACACTGTCTGGCCATGGGACCTTGGAATGTAAACAGGTGTGACCAATAAAACATTTGGTAGAGAATGTGATTGTTCTTGTGAGGTTGGTTGTGTCTTTGTGCTTCCGTTCACGAGAAGAGGATGGCCAGGACCCCTTTGTAGTCCTGGAGCTTAGAATGTAGCATATGTGGAGCATATCTGAATCTATTTTATACCATGACTGTGACCTGCAGCCAAAACTGAAAATCATGATTGGAAAGTGGGTATGCAATCCATGTGTTTGAGAACTGCTGCTTTTCCCAGAGAATGCTGATGAATACTTGGATCATCTTTGTTTTGTAGCAGTTTTCTTTGAGATTAAAACCTTTCATTTTGAAGAAGATGCTTAATACCCAGGTATGGAAAGGAAGTTGAAATGAGATATTTTAAGCCAAGTTGTTTTTGGAGAAGGGAGTCTTACAGAGGGAGCCTATTAAGACACAGGATATTTACAAGAAGGTAAACATCAGGGTACTCCAAAGGGAAGTGAAACATTCCATCCTGCAGAGAAGATTCTTATACTCAGGGAGTGAAAAACTCAAAATAGCTTCAGGAAGTGGCTGAAATTAGCCAGATTCACCAGGCTCCTCCCTCCACACATGTGTATAGCATTACAGTTTGCTGAGAGACACTATGACCTGCCAAGTTGCCTGAAAGGTGTAGAGATCAGCTGAGCTGCCTAGAAGAGGCCCAGACCAGCTCCATTATTGTATGGGCAGGTTTTATGTGTCAACTTGACACAAGCTAGAGTCATCAGGAAGGAAGGGGCCTCAGTTTTAGGAAATGCCTCCATGAAATTAAGCTGTAAGACATTTCTCAATTTAGTGATCAATAGGGAAGGGCCCAGTTCCTGGTGGGTGGTACCAATTCTGGGTGGTGGTCCTGGGTTCTATAAGAAAGCAGGCTGAGCAAGCCAGTGAGAAGGACACCTCCATGTCTTCTGTGTCAGCTGCTCCAGGATCCTTGCCCCACTTGAGTTCCTGTCCTGTCCCTCCACTGACGAGCAGTGCTGTGGCACTGAGTTTGGTTATGGTGTTCCATTACAGCAACAGAAACCTTACTGAGATTTAATTAGCTACAGATGATACTCTTCAACCATTTGAGTGGCCTACAGCATGTGTAGTGTGTTCTGTGTTTCTGTTTTTTTTTTTAAATTGTTGCCCATGCTGGAGTAGACCTTTGGTGACTCATTTCTGTTGCTGTAAGTAACCCTCATCCATATTCCTGTAAGTAGCAACAATGAAACTCAATGACTTATCAAGCTGGGCTTTGGTGATGTCCCTGCTTTGGTCTCTCTTTAGGTCTGTTGATAGGACCTCAAAGTTGGCATAAGACACCCCCAGACCAAGTTCTCAGCACAAAGGAGACCCTTTTGTACCAGAGGGACAAAGGGCAGGGAATAAGAGACAAAGACAGGAGATAAAAGGAGAAGAGGAACAGGGGGGAAGGAGTATATGCTCCAGAGGGACATATCTGAATAAAGCAGATATAGAGGTGGTCCATAGGCAAATGGTAGCTTATAAAGGCAAAAGGGGACCCCCTGTGTTAGGATGGGCTGTTCAACTTTGGTTATGTTAATTAGGGTAACTCAAAAGGAGTCTTTTGATTGACTTCAATTCTTTGATAGTTTTACCTTGGTGGTCAGTCAGCCTCAGGAGAAGGAAGTGGCCAAATGAGGGAATGGATCTTGGTGGCTAGCTTTAGGAATGTCATCTGTCTTTGTCAAGGCAGAGGAAATGGGGAATGAGCAAAGTCTGCAAAAGCCATGTTTGCCATGATCAGACCTGCTGGAGCCCCTTCATCCCTATCTGAGGTGAGTAGATGTTCTGTTCACACAACTGTCTTCTAGAAAGATGCTTCGAGATGAATGAATACAATTCTGTAAAAAGTTACTGGTCAGTTTTGTGCCATGTTCTAGCATGTGCATAAAGTGAAGACAGCAGTTGTGGCACACCGCGTCTGCCAGCAGAAGAGATGACCACAACAGGATTCTTCTCAGAACGTACTTTTATTGGGAGCGTACGAACTTAAGGTTGATGGCGAAGGACCCCGGACCCTGGCGCGCATGGCTTATAAGCAGTGCAGAACAAAGCCTGAGATGTGTCCGAGTCTGAATGGCTCTGTCCGCTCCTGATCTTACGCATCAGCTCACGATTGGTGGCTGGATCGTGCCATTCGGGAAAGCGCGCCAAGCGCCTCGGGGCGGGGCCGAAGCTGCTTGAGAGGCAGGAAATGACAGCAGGGTTGTGTCGCCTTGGCGCCCTACAAGCAGTAAGAACTCCAACTTTCTTACCTACCTCATAGGCATCATTCCCTACATAGACTCACTTCAGAGTGCTCCAACATGGCAAACCAAGCAGAAGGGGCTTACTTTCATTTGGCGATTGAAAAAAAATCTTAGTTTTGTAGAATTATGATGCAAGACAGAGTATAATGAATAATCTTGAAGCCCAGAAAAAATAGACCCCAAAGAAAATCAACTAGTTTTCTAATTCTTAAAACATTTCTTTTCTTCTAATCAGCTATGTTAATTTTTAATATAGACAATGTGGTATCACTTTAAAATGAGACATAAGAAGCACAATTTGGAGGAAACCAAATAAAAGATTTATGTTTTCTTAGATGCTGGATGAATCATGCCCTACTAAAATAAAAGGGAAAACAAGGAGACAGAAACACCCAATGTGCCTGACATGTGGCTTGTTAAAAGTAATCATCAAACAACCTGTGCCCAAATGGCACTGATCAGTCTCCAACTCTGTGTGCTAACGAATAGGAGCCAGCATGCTAGTGCTTGAACTGCTTTGACCTCTGAAAATGGAAGGAGTTAAGATGAATTCTGAGCCATGAAAAGGCATTTTATATATCATCCATTGTTAGCTATTCCTATAAGAACATACAGAACAAGTTTCTCCATAGGAAGACATGAACCTATTTTTTTACAATGATGTGTGTTTTAGACATTTTGGTGTACAAGCACAACAGCTCGTTCTAAGCCAATATTCTCTCTTGACATATTGCAATGATGCTGTTATAAATGCTCCAAAATGAACTGATATATGCATGCACGTGTGCAAACACACATGTACAATATTATCTCAAATCAGCCACTCAAATCATATTTACAGATGGCCTCTCTCAGTTTAATATTCACTCAGAAAAGGTAGACTACATCTTATACATGAGTAAGTTGCAGATAAATTGGTACAAGTGACATAAAAATAGAAATCTTCCCAACCTTTATAAAGTCTTCAGTCAGCGTACACAGCCTGTCATAGGGTTTGCAGAAATGTTAGCAACCTTAGAAGTCAGAAAACTGTGACAGGCTGAATAAAATCTCTTGGTCTCAAATAAGGATTTAATGTCATGTATGCATTTGAACACTGAATCCTGATTTGTGTTCTTGTTAACAGTATTTGGTTCTAAAATATTTTAAAAATACCAAGCACATATATAGTGAAATATACTAAAGAGAAAATAAAGACGTTTTCAACATCACTCGGTTATTTGGGAGGTAAAAACCTAGGAGAAGGGAAATGTATTTGTTGATGAATCTGTGAAAGCCAAAGGCAGACCTAGGAACATGCTGTCAGTTCCTGTGCTTAGAGAGAGGGTGGCTGTCTCCCCGAACAAAGCTTTGATGAAGAGTTGATGACTGAGAAAATAGGCAAGGGCACAGTGTGTAGCTGAGAGCCACCGCAGCATCTGTGCATCTCCACAAAGCTAGAAAAGTTTCTTAAACTCCATAAGAATTTTAGTCACTGTTTTTATATCTTCACCAAATGTGAGAAAAGAGTATCAAGCAAAACCAACTGATATTTCATGTCATCACACACCTGGCGGTGTGGGAAGGGATCTAGGCACCAGTAGCGCTTAAGGTGAGTCTGGGGAACTCTTGAATCCATGTCTAGATGAATGGAGTTGGATAGGGAACCATCCACAGGCTGGACTCTCACCATTTGAGTTGCCTTAACCACTTAATTGGCAAAACCGATCAGCATTTGCTTGTTTGTACAGATATTAAAGTCTTCTTAAGGTTTCCCCTTTAAAAATCCTTCCCTCAGCCCTCTTCCCAGTAAATCTCAAATTTGGCTCAGAGACTGTTCAACCTGCTAACAGTTAATAAATAAATATTTTAATTATAATTAGATTAAGTCCATTGATATGGGAGGGGATAAATCTTTTAATTATAATTAGATTATAGTTAAATGTGAGAGTCCCCTCTGTGTGCTGTGATTACCATTAATGAATAAAGAAACTGCCTTGGCCTATTGATAGGGTAGAACTTGTAGGCAGGGAACTGAATGCTGGGAAAAAGAAGGGTGGAGTCTAGAGATGCCATGGATCTGCTGCTGTGATGGAGGAGGGTTAGAGATAGACATGATGAAACTTTATTGGTAGGCCGCGCCATGCCTCCTAAGACTTTGTGGTGTTTCTCTTTTCAGGAGGTTTTGCTTCTGTTTGAACCAAGTCTATTGTAAAGGTGATACTGTAAAGCAAAGACCCATTTGTTTTCCTGTGAAGACATAAAGAGAAACACAGAGTTTGCTTTAGAAAAACATGCCATTGTAAGATCTCTCATGTATATTACAATCTTTGTTCTTTTGTAAAAGATTACGGTCAAATAAGATTTGATAAAGAGATCCCCTCATGGGTTTGGAGCTGCTTTTTGAAAGTTGACCATTGAAAGAGCAAGGTACCTATGGCCAGTTCTTTGCAGAGCTAAGGTGGCTGACTTCTCATGCCAGACAGCCCCCTCCCATAAAAATAAAAACACCATTTTCCTTATGTAAAACAACTAGTATACATGCCCAATCTAGCCACCAGCTGAGTGGATAAATGCTGGTGGATTGCTGGTGTCCTTCTTCTTGGGAACTAGGTCCTGTTTGTTTGGGGACAGGTTTAGGGTAGGCTGACATTTTTTTCTGTCCTCATAATTGCCCAGAAGATTGATGCAATACACATCACTTTTGTTTTAATACCTATTTTACAATAAAATTGTGCTCTTCCTGTCTATCTTCCCCTGATGGTTGTCTGTGTTAGAGAGAAGATTCAGATTTTGGTTGATTTTTCACATATGTATATACATACCATAGTCAGTCTGCAGCATCCTGGTCACCATCTCCTTTCTTCCTACAGAGATAACATCTTATATAACTGATTCATTTCTTACTACTCATTGAAAAAATATTATAATACCCTTGTCACACAACGGGGAAACTAAGGTAGTTTGTTTAAGTTTCTCAGTTCTACAGACAAGGCGAGGACCCTAAATCCCTGCTGCTCTCTGCGGCCGTGCTCTCTTGCTTGTGACCTGCCCTCTTCCCTGAGTCCTCTGTGTCCACCTCTCAAGGCTGAAGGAAACTGGGTCCCCAGAGAGCCTGGATGACACTGGTGTTTAGTGAAGGCTGTCACTGAGGTTCCTGGGGTCTCTTTTGGGAACTTTTGAATAGTGATAATAGCTAGAGGTTGAGGGATGTGTGAAGACGTCATGGTTGGATAGATACTTGATACTGAAATAAACAATAAACAATTTTATGATATTTTTCCATGTGATAGTATTGAGAAAGATGCTATTAGCCATACATTAAATATGGAAGGCTTAGTATGTTTCGTGGAGCTTGCTCTAGAGTATCCTGTAAGCAGCTAATCCACATGTTCTCGAGACTGTTGATAAAAGCAGTTGGCATTTCTCACCCGATTCTAAAAATTCTGTTAGCACTGATTTGCAAGGCTATAATCAAGCTCTTTCCTTACAGAACCTTAGAATTTTCAACAGACGTAGTGGGTGAGTCATAAGAGAAGATAAACGTGGGCTTCTGAAGTAGAGGTTCTGACTGATGGAGTAGGTGCGGTGGGGATATACACTGGGCAGCTGACCTGGGTGATGCTGTTTTTCCACAGAGTTGTTCTTACGGGGCTGACACTGGAATAGACATCAGGGAATAGTAGTGCAGGTTCCTTGTGATAGCTCTCTCATTAGGGGATGACCAAGTATTATCACAAAGGCATTGTGCTTATGCAGAAGATAATGCTAGTTCAGATCAGGAGAGAAGCGGAAGGGAGATTGCATGGGTTTGGGCGAACCTTGTCTTTTCATTCTTCCTTGTGTTTTCACTGTGGAAAGGGAATGTGAGGAGAGTATCAATAGTACACGGGGAAGAGCCCGCCTTGGAGGTCATGTCGCTGGAGGTTGAATCCAGGATGAAAATTACCCAATACAATGATGAAGGATGCAGTCAGCAAAGCACAGCTACAAATAATGGGAGCGGGAGAAGGGCCAGGAGACTGTTCTGGGACAAGGGCAGCTGCTGCAGATCTAGCGAGCCCTAAATTCCGAGAAGAAACAGAAACAACTTCTTTATATTGAGTTAGTCAGAAGTCAAATTAATTATTAACAAGGTAGTTTCAGACACCAGAGGAAAAGACGTTTGGTTTAAACGAGGAAAAGTAAAACCTTCTGAATAACCCTTAAAAGCAGGTTCCAGGAGGCCCTTAGGAACTGTCTATGCTCTGTGTTTGTGATCTGCAGAAAGCCTTGCTGATGTACAAAGGACGAACTGGTGGGATCCATTGGGCAGCAGAACAGAAGTGACCGCTGGTCACATATATGAACTCAAGGCCTCAGTTCACAGTGAAGATGCCGAATCAGGGCACATTATTTTAATTCAGGGTGCTTATCCTCTTTTCTTCTGAGATGTGGTCCCTGTTCTGCCTCTGTCTGTAGACTGGGTACAAGAGAATGTTGAATGGGGTTTGGGTTAGTCTTTATCTTGCCATAGGATGTTGATTTTCACAACTTAAAGATAATAAAATTTTTATCATGTTTCTTTGGTGTATGTATGGACTAAAGCTTCAAACAACCACATCAAACATAATTTTGAAAACAGTATTCCCATGCTCATCCCAGATTTTTGGCACCCATATATAATAATTATTTGGGTTTTTGGTGGACAATAAATAGCTAAAGTATTTCACCGCCAAATTAAAGCACTGCATACAATGTCCTCACTGAATGCCTGCTCACCTTCCTCCCTATTTGACTTAGCTCGTTAGTCTTCTTTCTATGCACTTTCTATAGTGTTTCTACAGTTTGTCTTGTTCAAGACACAATGGGCAGTAATTGTGGTCACAGATTAATAGTATCAAAAGAAAGTTCCCTTAGAATTTGCCGCTTTAAGTTTCTAGGGACAAAATTGTAAATTCAAAATTCCCAGTGGAATATAAAACAGAATAACACTTTCAGCTGTGAAGAGAGCTGAAGCCCAGTGTTTTCAGCTTTGGCCTGATGAGTACGTAGCCCAGCAGCTGACATGAGATTATTTCCTTTTATGTGAATCCCTGTAATGGAATAGATTCTGTATGTGCAGAGAGAGTTTTGGCTGCGATTTGCATAAGGAGGAAGAACAAACAATAGGTTCCCTTGATGATAATTGCTCAAGATGTTATGGAGGCTGCTAATAGTCCCTCAGGCGCAGACTAAATACAACATCACAACCGTTAGGGCAGAAAGCTGAACTTAAGAATTAGCTTGGAGTCGACTTTTCTGTTAGGATGGGTCTAGCTTTTTTAACTACTTCATAGCAACCTTAAAACTCTACTCAGGCCAAGAGATTATTAATCCCATAGGTGCGTGATTTATGGATGTCCTGCGAGAGAGATCAAGGTTTTCACTGATTAAAATTTCTTTTGTTCAGATATTCATCCTTCCTTTCTGGTGTCAGCTCCATGACTGCTTACCGGCCGCTCATAAGATTGTGCTGACACATGGTAAACGTTTATCCTGAAACTAGTTCTAATTTTGTGTTGTCTTTTGTTTAATCTGTGCCTGCATAAGTCATTTTGGTAGAGATCTGGGAATGTTTCAGTGCTTTTATTAATTTAGTTCCGTAAGTGGATAAACAATGGTCCCACTATTGTGAGCACTCTAAAGTCAGGGGTCATCTTTTGCTTTTGTTTTTCTGACTAGTAGGAAATTCCTTATTTGGCATGGGTGTTTACACAATGTCTCAGATTACAGACCCTTAAAAAGGCTTCAAGGGGAAAAATGATTCATTTATAAGTTTCTCCTTTCCTGAAGACATGTTTTACATGATTATGAGAACCCAGAAAGACAATACCCTTTTCTATTACACCTATAAAACTTGATAAAGAAGTCCTTATTAAACAGTGTCACCCAACTGTTATAATAAACCATATCTAGATTCCAGAAGATTAACAAAGAAAATGCCTATTTCCCCCTCAGGTAGCAAGGCTGAGTATTTGTGCAGAAGGTGGTACTTTCTGTTCTGATACAGGACCTAGGTACCCCCTCCTGTGGTCCTTTAACCCCTAGGCCATCTGCTGCAGCTGCTAAGTGACCTTATTTAAGAGAAAAACAGAATGGATGGTCATTGTGGGAGGTTATTTGGGTCCACTGTAGGAGACAGAATCATTACATTATCTTAATCTTTTCTTTGAACAGCTCCATTGCTACACTTGTCTGCAGAGACTGGTTATGTGTGTAGATGAGACAGTAAAAGACAGATAGCTTAACGTGTGCATGCAAATGGTGTACTTTTTCAGACACCAAACGCAAACTTCTGTCTTATAACCTCCACAGAACACTCTTATACTTCCAGAGACACTAGCCAAGATTTCAAACAGTCATACTGAAATCTGGCAGGTGTTTCTAAGTGCTTCATATCTTTCTCAGGATTTGAATAAAGATGAACACAGGTTGCAAAGATATCAAGAATACTTTATTCAATGTGAAATCATAGTACAGGTTAGGAAGGAAAACATGGTAAGGAATGGCAGTGGGCTATATGAGTACTACTATTGCTTGGGGTTTGCTTTTATGGAATTCAAGAGAAACATGAGTTTGTTGTTAAGAGATATGTCATAGGGTTCTCTATTTTGATTGACAGCTTAAGTTATATAATCATTTCCTGTCCTGCAGTCTATCTGATCTTGATCATATGTGTACCCAGTTATATGTAGTTATAACATGGCAAGCAGATCATCCTTCCTAAAAGTTCCCTTGGGGACATCATTTTACCTCATTGCACATGACTGTCTGAGCCAGATTGTTAACCCCACCCTGTACCTGAAACACAAATGAAGTATTTAAATGAATTACGTTCGATGCTTGTTGGGGGGGGGGTAAAGCCTATTCTATTATTCAGAGTGAGATGCTTGTGTAACTTCATTCAGGGGGAGGTACTGAGTTGCTGATAAGTGGCTAGATGCATTGCCTGAAGAAGGGTGTGCATATATGCATAGTATGCACATGTAAGGCTCTCATGCTGTCAAACACATTATTATAAGAAAGGCATGTTCTTAGTGTTAGCCCAAGTCAAATGGAGCCCCAGGTTGCTTAGGTATTCCTTATGCCTCCTTAGGACCAAAGCCAGGATCTTTAAACGATGAAGAGACTTCCCTTCTATATCAGTCCCACAGTGCAAGGTAATGGATGCTATAATTGAGCCAAAAATCTTATTCAGAAGAGAAAAATGGGAGTTGAGAATAATCTCTAGTTGATATCAAGCCCGATCTTCTGCTCTCTCTGTGGAGGAAGGGTGCCTTAACTCTCAATTCATGCCCTTTGTCTCCTGTTTCCAAATCCACACTGAAGTGAGGAGAACATACATTCCCCTTAATATACAAATTCTCTAGTCAGCTTCTTTCTTAGGTAGGTTTGAGATCTATAAGCTTGTCTTAATATAAAATACCCAGAAGAGAAGACTTTGATGTTTACACAGAGCCAATTTCCTTATCTGAAAAGCTTTCTCTAACACTTTTGACTCTAGACCAAAATAAATGTCCCAGGGAACACATATTTTTAAGCTAATTGAAACATTACAGTTTTTTATATGTATGTAAAATGTCACATGGTACTCATGAATATATAGAATCTTAATGGGTCTCAAAACTAACCATAAACTCATAGGTTTGAAAAAGGAAGGAGAAGGGATGGACAGGGGGTAGATAGAAACAGGGAAGGAAAGACAGGGCAGACTGTGGAGAGAGAATAATTCAAAAGAATTATAGATGTGTGAAATGTTCAAGGAAAAACTGATGAAAAGTAAATGTAATAATAATAAAGAATAAACATATGCTTACTATTTTTTATCAACTATATTTCCTCAAAGTTGAGCAGTTTTTATTTCAATTTTGTTTTTTATTAGGGCTACATGGGTTCAGACCTGCAGACAGAATTGGCATATGCCATCATGGAGTTTGACCTGTGTGAAAGAATCCTTGGTCACATGACCCTCCATGCTCTGACAGGTTGAGTTTATTTAAAATGATAGACTTTGGTGACACTCTATCTGACCTTTGTTACCAAGTCAACACACACTGTTAATCTGGAAAACTTTACCTGACCTTGTTGCTGCACTGTGTGTAGAGCTTGGTGGGACCTTAACCGATCTGTGACAGAAAACTTGGTGGTGTTTGTTTCATTATTGGGTACCCAGCTGACTTCGGTAGACACTGGCTATCTTACATACCTACACCACTGGACTCCTACACACCTCCTCAGGCTTCCTAGTTCTACAGAGCTGAATTCACACCATTGCAGCACATAGACCTACGGAATTCATCAAGCACTTTTGTAAAACTACTGAGGACCTCAGGAACCTCTACTTTATGACTGTACCGTCTCCTAGGACCTCGGAATCCCTGCTCTGTTTCTGTCCTCAGGATGAAGGGAGGTTTGTGTGAACCAGGTGGAGAACTGCCTTCATGTGACTAATGACCAGGGGCCACATATGACTATGATAACATCCAGAACAAAACTTCTAACTATATGTCCAGATGAAGAGAAAAAGGCTTTAGTGAACACACAGTGATCTCAGTCATGGCAGCAAAAACATACTCAGAATTGGTAATATGTGTTCTTACCTCATAATCATAGTGTCGCCGTGCATGGGAGCTGGGAGCACAAATCCAGTACATTTACACAGAGGGTTCAGAAGCAGGAGGAAGATAGTTACGGGACATATTCCTTGGAGACTCTCTTAAAAACCACATAAAAACAAGAGACAAGTTGCTTCTCTCTGCTGATGGCCCCATGCAGAGCCTTTCCTGAGGTTCAGAAGAGGTATGAAGAGTCTTATAAGGAGGCTCAGAGCAGGTGGGCTGATCTTTTTCAAGAGTCTACTCTACAAACCATACATTAGCTCCATACAGGCTTGTTCCTCTCCTGCAGGGCTGTGGGCGAGTCATCCTGCTTTGTCTTGTTCATTATTCTTTAAAAATAGCAGAGGCATGGTGGGAATGACAGGATCTCACCTCCGGTGTAGATTCAGTCTTCTGGCATCCTTCTCAGGATGGTGTGGGTGGATGGAGGGACCTGGTGGCCCATGTACCACCTCTCAGTAGAAGTCTAGCTGCATATGCAGGAAGCTTCTGCCCAACTGAACACAACTCACAGTGGATTATCATGATTCAACTCTCTGTGCAGACGCCAAATTCTGTAATGGAACAATTTCTTAATTGCTGCCAAAATATGAAGGCATGGACATGACTGGAAAAAAGACCACCAAACCTGTCAACCTCAGTTCCATCTTGGAAACCTCACTGTAGGAGAGAACTGTCTCCTACAATTTATCCTCTGACCCTCACATACCACATCCAAGCTGTGCCTTCAGCCTAGCTATAAGAACCAGAAATTGGAAGCCAACCTAGATGTTCCTCAAAAGAAGAATGCATAAAAATGTAGATTTGCACAATTTTCACAAAAAATATGACATTTGCAAGGGAATGAATAGAACTAGGAAAAATCATCCTGAGTGAGTTAACTTAGACCCAGTAAAACAAATAAATTGTGTACTTACTTATATGTAGATATTAGCTGTTAATTCAAGGATAAGAAAGCTACAATCCACAGAACCACAGTGGTTAGGTATAAAGTAATAGACTATAGAGGGACAGTTAGATCTCCCTAGCAAAGGGAAATAGAATATATTTATAGATGGATTGGGGGATTAGAGCTGAAGGATCAAGTAGTGAGAGAAGATGGGGATGAGGGAGGGAATATGAGCAGTGACAGATAAAATCGAGCATCATTTGAAGAGTAGTCTGGGATCCTAATACAGCAGAAACTTTATATATGTATATACCTATATAAAGGCAATCTTAATGAAATAACTAAATAATTCAGGAGACAGAACCTCATCTGGCCACCAAATGAAGCTTCCAGTATCAGGAATGGGTTACTTGAGTTATGGGTCAAAGGGGTTTGTAAGAACCCTCAAACAACCCAGACTGTTGCCAAGACTGCAGGTTGCTCTCCACAAACTGATAGCAAGTTCTCATTGCTGAAGGCAGCACATACATAACTCAA
This sequence comes from Myodes glareolus, assembly GCF_982192425.1. Lineage (NCBI taxonomy): Eukaryota > Metazoa > Chordata > Mammalia > Rodentia > Cricetidae > Myodes > Myodes glareolus. The sequence goes on along the minus strand of NC_142038.1, from coordinate 3,899,758 downwards.
TGAACATGGAGATGTTGATCTGACTCTTACATAGATCCTTTATCTCTATGTTCCTGTGTCTTTGGTACAGGAAGGTACTCTGCAGGCTACCAAAAGAGACACATAAACACCAAACTAGCCACATACGCTTTGATGTATAATGGTGTCCTGCATGCAGGATATGCTGATACAGTGTTGGCCAAAAGCTTAAGCAAGTAAACAAGCAATATCTGATTTCACTTAAGAACCACACTACAACATGGAACTCATCCATGACATTGCTTGAGTGAAGACGAACCTGAGAAGAGATAGCACAGAGACCTAGGGTAAAACCAAATGCTACTGATCTAAAGGTAATATAGCAATAAAATGACTCCTAATGACATTTATTCATACTCATATGTCAGTGCCTTGCTCAGCCAGAGAAGCGTCCCCTTGCAACAGATTGAGGCAAATACAGACACCCACAACCAGACATTATGCAGAGTGAGAGACCTTGGAATACTAAGTTCTAAATAGGATGTCTCCATTAAATTCCCCCTCTCAGGACCCAGGGATCCCTGCAGAAGAGGAAGAAGAAAAGAGTAAGAAAGCAGTAAGAGCCAGAGGGGATTGAGGATATCGAGAAAACAATGCCATTCAAGTCAATACGATCTGCATACATGTGAATTCTCAGAGACTGAGGCAGCATGCACAGGGCCTGCACAGGTATGCACAGGGCCTGCACAGGTCTGCACAGGTCGGCACAGGTCTGTACCAAGTGGGGTCCTAGAGCTGAAAGCAGAAGTAGACACATGCCCCCATCCCTAACCCAGAAGCCATATCCAATTTATTAACCACTTGCAAATGAAAATTTAGGTTTTTTTTCCAAGGGAATCTCACTGGGGAAACAAATTACTCCTTAAGGGTAGGCTACATGCCCAACAGTGGATGGCCAACAGAAAGCAAACTCAAGGGTATCTTTGGACATTCATGTCTCATAATATGTCAAGATTTTTCTTTTCTTTTTAAAATTATGTTATTTTTTATTCATTCATTTTGCTTTATTTACATACATTTTCTGCTCTCTTTTTCCCCTACAGGTCCTTAGGTCCCCATGACTTCTAATTTAGTGTTTTTATCATGTGGGAACCAGTGGATCTCTGTGTGAAGATGGATGCTATAAGATAATCCCACACTAGCTCAGAATTGAGTATAACAGGGGGATATTTATTTAGGGGTAGACCCACAGATCGCAGTCCTCTGCACAAACGGGAACAGGAAGCAAACCCAGAAGCCAGGAGAGAGAGTGAGCATGTGCTTTACCTTGACATTTATTTATTTATTTAGAAGACCCATTCTTACTACAGTTTATTTGACAGCATTTGAGAACTAATAAATTCAACCAACATTTATTAAGGATTATCATGGGCAGTGTATTGTTCTCTTTATATTTATTTTAATATTTTTCCCTTTTTTAATTGATTGATTTTACTGGGGTATACATTTTTCTCTGCTCCACTCCCTTCCTCTCCCCTCCCCTTCAACCCTCTCCCATGGTTCTCATGCTCCCAATTTACTAAAGAGATCTTGTCTTTTTCTACTTCCCATACAGATTAGAACCATATATGTCTCTCTTAGGGTCCTCATTATTGTCTAGGTTCTCTGGGATTGTGATTTATAGGCTAGTTTTCTTTGCTTTATGTTTAAAAATCATTTATGAGTGAGTAAATATGATTATTGCCTTTCTGGGTCTAGGTTACCTCACACACCTACGAAAACCTGATTTTTGACAAAGAAGCAAAAAATATAAAATGAAAAAATAAAACACATTTAACAAATGGTGCTGGCATAGCTTTATATTAACATGTAGAAGAATAAAAATAGATTCACATCTATCACCATGCAAAAAACTCAAGTCCAAATGGATCAACGACCTCAGTATAAAGACAGTCACACTGAACCTCATAGAAGAGAAAGTGGGAAGTACACTCTAATGCATTGGCACAGGAGACTACTTCCTAAATATAACTTCAGTAGCATAGACACTGAGAGAAAAAATTAATAAATGGGAACTCCTGAAACTGAAAAGTTTTTGTAGAACAAGGGACACAGTCAACAAGACAAAAATGACAGCCTACAGAATGGGAAAAGATCTTCACCAGCCCCACATCAGACAGAGGTCTGATCTCCAAAATATATAAAGAACTCAAGAAATTTGTCATCAAAAGAACAAACAATCCAATATAAAAGTGGGGTACAGACCTAAACAGAGAACTCTCAGCAGAGGAATCTAAAATGGCTGAAAGACACTTAAGGAAATGCTCAATATCCTTAGCCATCAGAGAAATGCAAATCAAAATGACTCTGAGATTCCATCTTACACCTGTAAAAATGGCCAAGATCGAAAACACTGATGACAACTTATGCTGGAGAGGTTGTGGGGTAAAGGGAGCATTCCTGCATTGCTGGTGGGAGTGCAAGCTGGTACAGCCCTTTGAATATCAGTGTGGCGAATTCTCAGAAAATTAAGAATCTTCCTCGGCATTTATAGTATAAGAGGCCACGCTTAAGTGGGCTGATATCTTAAAGGCTACTGGTTGATGGTGTGCCCATGCCTTTGTCTATACTTGTTGCTTATGGTCCTTTTCTTCCATTTGTTTTGTTCTATTCCAACATGTTAGTTTGAGTTTTATCATTATACTATACTATACTATACTATGCTATGCTATGCCATGCCATGCCATGCCATGCCATGCCATGCCATGCCATGCCATACTACACTATACTATACTATACTATATTATACTATACTATTATTTATCTCTTAGAAACCTGTTTGCTTTGTATTGAAAAACAGAAAGGAGGTTGCTCTAGATTGCAGGGGAAGTGGGGAAAACTGGGAGGATAGAGGGAGAGGAAACAGTAATCAGGATATATTATATGGGAAAACTTTGTCTTCAATAAAATGAAAAAGAAAAAGAAATTAAAATGAAACTTAAACTGTGGGTTCTTCTATGACAACTGTGTGCTTTAAAGCAGACACAGACAATGGCAAAGCATTTTGCAAGTCAGTAAAATGAATATCCGAGGAGTGTTTCCTGATTTTAGCTATTTTGTCCTGTGGTTATAGATTCTATGATAATCAGTAAAAACATTGACTACAGGCTATACACAGACCATCTCCCATATGTTAGTTTATTTTCCAAATCTGATCTCTCATCAATTTTAGTTCAAAACTTTGGAATATGGAGGAAGCAGTAAATTTTTCAACTTTCTTGTTTAGAAATACCAGTTTCTTCTAAAAATTTCCCTGGGCTCTCTGTAGGAAAAAGGCTACTCTTTAATATTTATATGGTATCTGACATCCAGTGAGATGTGAGTATTTGAACTCTGCATGGATTTTTCACTTCTGCGACCTCTTCACCACAGTTTAAGAGGCTCATGTGATGATAGAATTGTTCAGTCATGGGAGCTGTGGGGTTGAAAGCTTTAAAATGTACTCCATGCACAAAAACTCTGAGGTTGCTTTCGTAAAACAAGCTTTCTCATCCTTAAAATGGCCTACATCATTGACTCCTCTCACCTTCTAGCCTTCCAGCCATTAGACTGCTGAAATTGCAGCTCACAGCCCACATGTCTAGACAGAATCTACAGTTTATCCTCTGCCATGCTTTCTACTCCTTTTTGCTTCAGAAAATGCCACTGCTATCAATGCAATTTTTACAACTCCAATCTTAAAATTTCAGAGGCAACATGTTCAGGCTCCAGCAAATTATGTTGCAATTACCTTCAAGACATTTCCTGCATCTCCAGTCTCTTACTATCTCCACCACCACCACCACCTAAGTTCAAGGCATGACCGTCTATCAGAATAAATTTACTGATTTCCTACTGTAGTTGGAGGGTGTCCCCTGCCCCAACCACCTAAAGTGCATGTTGACGTTCTGATATCCAGTGCCCTCAGAAGGTGGTATATTTAAAGGCAGAAGCTTTAAGGAAGGGACTAATTTGACATGTGTTTCAGTGGGCACTAACCCTGTGTAATGGATATTCTTTAAACAAGAGGAAGTTAGTATAAGGACAACTGAAGACTGCAGCCAACCAAAGAATAGAGGTGTCGGAAGAAAGCAACCCACCAATGTCTTGATCTCTGATTCCCAGCAGACAGCACTGACAACAAGTCTGTGTTACTTTGCTGAGGCATCTCCAGCCAACAGCTCTCAGCAACTACCCGTAAGCCTTACTGGTGGGAATTGAAAGATGTTCTTTCTGGACTTCATGGCTCTTGCTTGTTTGGAGATCGTCAAGTTTGATTTCCACCCCCTTATTCCTCAGCCAGCCCTGTTAAGCAAGGTGTAAGTTGTCTGATCACATGCCATGTTCTTCCAGCTTCCTGCTTTCACTCTTGTCCTCCACACTTTAGAAGACCCATCGTTGAGAAAGTTTGGTCAGTTCTAAACACCGGTTTCCGGAAGAGACTCTACTGCTCTTCGTTACACTTCAAGGAATAAATTCAAGTTATTTTCCTTGGGTTGCAAGAGACTGAGAAGAGCCACCATGAAATGGTCCACCTGAAACGGTCTCTCTGGAGAACCTCTGACTCCTCCACTTGGCCTGTTGGACTCCAGGCTCTGAGATGTTCTTAGAGTTCTTGTTGACAGAGGTTTCTGTCCCACCCACTCCTGCAGCTGTTCACTCCCAAAGAAACACACAGAGCCTACATTAATTATAAACTGGCTGGCCTACTAGCACAGGCTTCTTATTAACTAATTCTTACATCTCAAAATAATCCATATTTTTTGTCTGTGTTAGCCACATGGCTTTGTATCTTTTATCAGAGAGGCATTCTCATCTTGCTTCCTCTGTGTCTGGGTGATGACTGCAGACTGAGCCTTTCCTCTTTCCAGAATTCTCCTCTTCTGGTCATCCTGCCTATACTTCCTGCCTAGCTACTGGCCAATCAGCACTTTATTAAACCAATACAAGTGACAAATCTTTACAGGGAAAAAGGCCATTGTCCCACAGCAGAGTTCTAGCCTCTTTGTATGTGAAGGACACCTTCTCTGAAGGACTTCTAGATATCATACCTGCTTTCCCACTATGTTAACTTTTCTGATCCAAGCTTTTTATCCTTATCACACCTTTTCACTACTTATTTTCCCACAATTAAACTATTGGACTATTTTCTTCCTATTCTCTTCCCAAGTTCAATTTTTTTTAAAGATTTATTTATTTATTATGTATACAGTGTTCTGTCTGCATGTATGCCACCAGACCAGAAGAGGGCACCAGATCTCATTACAGATGGTTGTGAGCCACCATGTGGTTGCTGGGAATTGAACTCAGGACCTCTGGAAGAGCAGGCAGTGCTTCTAACCTCTGAGCCGTCTCTCCAGCCCCCCCAAGTTCAATTTTTAAAAGAACATATGATCCATGAAGCATATTTTCTGGCATGTTTACTGTAGGATCCTGCATTCTTTTTTTTTTAACATACTATTCTTAGTAATTAATTGGAATTTCATATAATGCATCTGCATCCTGATTACCCTTAGTACTCCATCCTCACAAGTCTCCCCTCTCAAAAAAAATTCATCCCCAAAACAAGTCCAATTTCTGTTGTCAGTGTAGTCACTGGAGCGTGGTCAAAGTCCTGGTGGCCAATCCCTTAAAAAAAAGTGAGTTCTTCTCCTGCTCTACCTCCACCAGTGGTCATGTATTGTATAGAACTATAGTTCAGCATTCTTCTCACAATTTCTCTATTGGTTTTATTGAGCTATACATTTTTCTCTCTTCTCCTCCTTTACACTCCCCTCCACTTCAATCTTTTTCCATGGTCCCAATTTTATAAGAATTCTCTCCAATGTTTCTTGTCCAGGTAGTTATTTTTTTGTGGGGTGAGATGAGGGTGGTGGTTGTCACAGAAGCCTTCCATGTCTCTCTCAACTGTGAGTCTGCAGTCATCAATACCACTGCAGAAGAAGCTTCCTTGTCCTGAACAGTCAGCAGGAGCACAGATCATCGACTTCACATGGTGTCCGGCAACAGCACAGATCCCTGACATCCACCTGTTCTCCCATGTCAGCATGTGCCGTAGACCTCAACATGGCCTCTGGTGACAGCATGGGCCACAGACACCAGTAAGGATTCATGCACTAGCACAGACTGTAAACCCAAACCTGGTCCTTCAGTAGCAGCGCAGAGCGCAGACATCAAGATGGCCTCAGATGACAGCACAGGGTACCCTCATCCACATGACCCCAGTTGGCATCACAGCACAAGGACATCAACATGACTTCAGACAGCAGCACAGGCCCCGGGTGCCTGCATAGCCTTCAGTGGTGACACAGGCTGTGGACATCAGCCCCAGCTTCAGTGGGACCATGGACCCAGATGTGGTCCCCTAGTGTCAGCATGGACCACAGGCATCAACAGCCTCAGGCAACATGGTCTACTTACATCAGCATGGTCCACAGACATCAACACGGATTCAGGCAGGGATCCTGCATTCTTAAACATGGAAAATGCATGAATTGAAAAGCTGTAAGCTTAAATTTTCCAACTTGACTTTAGAAATACGTATCAAGTTTTTTGGACATTTTTGGATGAAAGTACTCTTGTCTTATAGGGGTCTGGGTAGCTGGGTAGTGGTAAGCTGCTCATTAGTATCTTGAAATTCTTGGGAAGAAGTAAGCCAGGATTCTAGTTGTTCTATTTGAGTGTGTTCCATCGTGAGCTCGCAAAGGTGTTTGCTCACTGTGGTTTTGTGTTTAATAACGCTGAGTGTGCACCAGTATTCAAGACACAGTCCTTCTTATCAGGACATAAGGATCAAATACATGAGTTGCCAAGCAGCCAGAAAATCTACTGGCCTGTTTTTGAGTGTTGGGAAAGTAGTGAGACTGTCCATCAACATTTCAGAATGAATGCATATTGAATTGTGGATTGTGTGGTGGACAGGACTGAGTGAAACAAATACAAGGTATTTTCAAGTTTACATCTTCACAAATTGTTTCAACATATTTTTTTTCAAATTAGAGCATATATTCCTTCAGAAAAGAAAACGAAGAAAGGTAACCAGTAGCTTTTCTCATTTGTATATCTGTTTGCTTTTGAAGAAGTAAGTGTCACTTCATGGTACACAGAATGCTCTTTCTCATGACTGACTATGGAAACGATTCTCTATAGGAAATGAAGGGAACCTTGGAATTATGGTGAGGCACAAAGCTGGCATTGCATAATCCTCCAAGCCCTCCCTCTGCTGCAGAGTTCTGAAATAGCAGTCCCCGGGGGTGGGTGGTGCAGCTGTCTAATAGCTGCAGAGGAGATTGATTCACATTCCTTTCTGTTTTACCAAATTATCCTGGTAGAGGAGGTTTGGTTGACAGCATCACAACTGAAAGGCTTGATTTTAGGCTGTACCCAAAGGCCCTTCTTGCACGCTTCAGATCTGCAGCTTAGAGAGAGCACCCGTGCTGAGATCCACCGCCTCCAGGGGACCTGCCCTCTGCAGAGTTCCCCTGGCTGAATTGGCTATGGCCTTTACAGTCAGTTCTATTTGATTTCATTGTTTTAGTCATTTGCTTGTATATTTGTAGAGTCATGTCTTGCTGACTTGTTTAGTGATACTTAATATCTACAAACCTGGGCTGCTTGCAGACAAGAAGAGAATTTCCAGGAAAGATATGACCTCACCACAAGGAAGACCATGGGGTCTGAGCATGAATGTAGTGGAAAAACACGTGTGCATCTGTGTGTGCACACTAGAATTTACATACAGACCAGTGATCATGTGCTCACACTAAAACTTACTCACAGCCCAGTGACTACCTATCTTAGACGTTCATGTACATAGCCCAAGTTGGGCACCTGAGCTCTCTGAAGGTGCCTACTTTTTTTTTTAACTTTAATTATTTATTTTTATTGTGCGTGTGTGTGTGTGTGTGTGTGTGTGTGTTTGTGTGTGTGTGTGTGTGTGGTGTATGCCCTATGTGGGAGTGCCCACAGAGGCAGAGAGAGCATTGGTTTGAGCTCTAGAGGTAAAGTTACAGGTACTGTTAAGCCATCTGACTTGTGTAGTGAAAGCAAACAGAGATACTCTGGGAAAGCAGTAAGTCAGCTTAGCCTCTGACCCATCTCTCCAGCTCCTGTGAAGGCTTCCCTTAATTGGAAGGGGAAATTTCAAGGAAATGGCATTTAAAGCAACCCTTAAGTTATGACATGCAGCAGTTAGCAACACAAGAAAAGCTCTAAACAGAGAAACTGTGAGAACCGACAAATTACTGGCCTCGAAACACCAAACTTGTTAATGTTTTTGTTTGCAGTCATAGTAAGCCTTCAAGTAAGCTTTGAAGTCCTGAATAGTCATAAAAGCTTTGAGCTGTTTGCCATGATTTGTCCACACACTAAAACTTTTGTTTATCGGGTTAGAAGACACTTGATTCTTAATTTGTCTTCATTTTGGTCTTCCTACCATGAGTCATTCCTTCTTTCTCAAGGTTGAAACTCTGGCTACTTTTGTTTTAACCTTGAATTGTTTTCTGCTGTTATATAGATTTGAGGTGAATTTTGCTCCAAATCTCCTTTGTAACAATTGACTATTTTGTTTTGCACAGAACTGAAAATGTCAAGGATGTGACTCTCAGTACATTCCTTTCTCAATGAATGCTTGTGTGGAAACTTTTTTGGTTAGTTTTCTGTTGTTCTGAAGCACCAGTCAGTATGGTTTTTAAGTTGCTTCTATTCTTTAGACCTTCTCTTTACTTTGAGGGATTAATTTACTTAAAAATACATATTGCTTTCATTAATTCTTGGAGAATTTCATACAAGCAATGTATTTTGATCATATTCGCCCCAACTTTTCCTCTACCTCCTCTCAGATCTACCCTCTACCCCCACCACTCCCCAATCTCATATCATCATTTTATATTTTATAACCCACAGAGTCTAATTAGTGCCTCTCTTGTGTTTGTGGCTGTGGGGCCATCCACCTGGGCTCAGTCAACCTACTTTATATTGCCCTTATCAAGAGCTCCCATGGTTATAGGTGGAATTTATCCCAATCAATAGGAGGAACTTACAAAGGTGTTGGAAATGGGTTACGAAAGGGAATTCATTTAGCAAGCATTTCTGAGTGAATAATCCTTATGATTCCTGTCTTTCCCAGCATAGCACTTTTAGATCCTAAGTAATTTTGCTACTTCGATTGCCTCTGCATTCATGCACCGGCTGCAGGGAGAAGTGTGGACTTTACTTTTATGTCACCCTAATTTCCTCAATTTGTCATCCTCCTTAGTCTCTAGAGCATATTGGGACATTACATGACACGTGACAAGAGAAATGTGAAAGGCAAGTCGAAGGCAATGACACGTTATTGAATCAGGGACTGCTTTGTCATTCTGACGTGCGAACAGAGCCAAAGGCAATCAACGGAAAGTCTGTACTTAACGTGGGAAGGATTAGGAGGATAATTGTCCTTCCCATGAAGCCTTTTGTTGCTTTTGAGCTTCTTGTGTTACTAGAAGACATTTTTATGTGTGATTGTCAGAAGTGGTGAGATGTAGGACAATGATGGGACACTCAGTGGGTAATCACCCTTTGATAAAGGAGCCTCTTTTGCTCACTTGAACTGGAAGAATGAACAGGTTTTGTAAAGACGGAATCATTTGATATCTTGAAATTTCTGCTCAGTCCTAATATTCCTTTTCCAACTTCTGGAGCAAGTTTGAAGTTGTACCAGTAACTCCTTGAGGTGGAAATGAAATTAAGAAGAGCCCCCAAATGCAATCCTTAGAATCATGGAAACTTTGGTGTTAATTTAAAATCCAGTTTCTATATTTAGTATGAAAAATTTGACACAGGATAGAGTCTCTAAAAACACAAATGAGGATTCTCATTTTTGGTCTTAAAACATGGCTTCTACTGCTCACATTTTATTTGTTATCTCTGTCATTTCAAACATGGGTCCCGGCAGTAGTGACACAAATGGAAAATAAGTAAGGCCTGGTTCCCACTCAGCATTGCATAGCCTGGAAGTGGGCCAAGTGAAGACCAGAGCCCTGATGAGAGACAGATGGGAGACACTATTAAAAGTGGTCACCAACTGGGGAAGCAGGAAGGGAATGCATTAGAGGGGCAGGGTAAGGAGGTAAAGGCCAAAGTAGAAAGGAAATAAGTATGTTTTATGGAAAAAGTAAAGCTTTCCTAAGAGAGGAAGTGAGCTGAGGATATGAGATCAAAAGGAGAAGGGGCTGAGGAACGTGCAGAGCCTTTCTATTGTGCCCATATATTGTAGTGTGAACCACTGGTGGTATGTGAGTGAAGGGGGAGAGGCAGAGCTCTGACATGGCATTGTCTGAAGGGAGCTGGTGTAGTTTAACTGTAAGATGTGTTCTTTAGGCTCCTGTGTTTGAGCCCTGGGTCCTCACTAGGAGCACCCTCACTAGGAGCACTGCTTCAGAATGTTGTTGAGTCTTCACAAGGTAGAACCTGACTGAAGGAGGCAGACGCTAGAAGTGGGCCTTGAGGTTCCAAAGCATAGCCTTAATTGCTGTCCACCTGGGGCAACATGAGTTCCTTTTTAAGCTATAAACCAAGATAATCCCTCCCACCCTTTAAGTCAGAGACTTGATCACACACATGAGAGAAGTGGTTGATGTAGGAGCCAAGCTATATTTTGTTCAAGTGATTGCATTGTTCACATTAATGTTGTAGGTAATCCTACAGCCAATAGCCTTGAAGTTAACCTCCCACTAGGGCCTCTTATACTATTTATTCCCATGTAAAGCATTTGTCCAGCCTCTTTTCTGGCTGCGGGATTTGGTTGCTGTTCTCTGCTCCAGCAGAGGATATTGATTTGTGAGTCTACCCCTAAATAAATAACCATCTATTATTCTCAGTTCTGAGCTAGTATGGAATTTCTTTTAAGCATTCGTTTTCATCTGGTGCCCAACGTGGGGCACCAGTTTGTTGGAGGAGGTAGCTGCTTATTTGTCCTGGCCACTCAGAACCGAAATAATCACGCAGAAACTCTATTAATTAAATCACTGTTTTTCCCATTAGCTCTATCTTCTTATTGGCTAACTCTTATATATTAATTTAACCCATTTTTATTAATCTGTATATCACCACGAGGTCGTGGTCTACCAGCAAAGTGTCAGTACGTCCGTCTCCATTGGTGGTATCTCCATGGCGTCTCCCTGACTCCACCCTTTTTCCTCCCAGCATTCAGTTCAGTTCTCCCTGCCTACCTAAGTTCTGCCCTATCAACAGACCAAGGCAGCTTCTTTATTCATTAATGGTAACCACGGCACACAGAGGGGTCTCCCACATCACATACCTCTCCTTTTTCCTGAGCCATATTGTGTTTATTTAGTAAAACTTCCATTTACTGATGCCAGCATGAGTTTTGGTAGGGTGCGCATGCCTTTCACTCATGCTTGTCTTCTTGTCAAACCCTTTAACATGATATGGGATCTTAATCTTATCTGGATAATATCTACTATAGAATGAATGTTTGTATCATTTCTAAACCCATAATTGACATCTTAACCCTACATGCAATTATACCCAGAGTTGGGACTCACATGGGTTTAGACATGATCAAAACTAAAGTCTCTTAAAGCAATGGTTTTCCTTATAAAGTATGAGATTTCAGGCATGTGTCTTTCCTCCCTTATGAAGACACAGTCAGTCAGGAGAAAGGTCCTCACCAGAACTCAACCTTCTGGTGCCATGCTCTCAAGTGTCAGGCTTGGAAACCATGAAGAGAAGGGGCCAATTAAAAAATAAATAAATAAACAAACTCCAGGTAGTTCTAATTAATTTATAGTTCTCATGTCCTCTTTTAAGAAATATGCTTTGTTACTTGAGAATAATATACAAAAATATGATGTGTTTTGATCAAATTTACCCTGTTTACTTTCCTCCAATTGCTAGCCTTTAACTGCCATAATTTTACCCTCCAAACTTCATGTACACTTTAGCTTGGTTTTGTTTTTGAAAACCCATTGAGCACACCTAGCATTGTCTGTGTATGCATGAGTGTAGGAATATATAATGAGAAGTGTATTAGGGCTCTCGAAAGATACAGGTGATAATACTAATTTTTATGTTAAACGAGGATGTGGTCCAGGGCATCTAACAACAGCTGTGTTATGACAGAATGCCTGAGGATTCAAGAGTTATTCAGCCCACAAGTCTAGATATCTTAGCAGTTCTAATCTAGCACTGGAGTCCTGGCATATTCCTGGACAACCAATGGTGTTCATTCTATATTGGAAACCTGAATAAGTTGGATTTAATTCCAGAAGCAACAAGATACATAAATTTGTCAGAGAAGGTGAGTTCAAGTAGGCAAAAAGCTAAATTTCCTTTCTTATGTTCCCTTTTATGTGATCTGTCAATAGAGAATGTGGCCCAGGTTTGGGGTAAGTCTTCTTACTTCAAATAGTTTGGTTAAGAAATTTCCGCACATGAGTGCTGAGCATCGTATGCTTCATTTGATACTAGAGATGGTCAAGTTGAAAACCAAGATTAGTCCTTACAGATAGCCTCTCCGGGGCTACCTCCCTGAAGAACACTGATTTTCTTTCCTCCAGCAGCCATGAGTTGCCAATATGTCCTGGGTGAAGGCTGTCATATCCTGAGCCTCTCCCCCATGATAGTTAGGAGTTTGACTGCTTGATCTTGTGAAGATCTTGTGCACACAGAAACTGTGGCAGTGTTGTTGATTGTTCGGTAGCTGGTGTCTGCTACCTTCAGTTCTCACAGTCTTTCTGCTTCTCCTTTTGATGGTTCTTGAGTCTTGCAGAGTGGAACTATGATGTAACTTTCCCATTTAGAGCTGGGAACTGCATAGCCTTTTACTCTCTGCATGGAGTCTGGTTGTTGGTCTGTTTATTAATTATCACTTATTGTAAAAATAAAGTTTTTCCAATACAAATTGAGAGATACACTATATATGAAGACAAGAACTTGTTGTCCCCTTTGAGGAGAATGTGCTGGAAGGCTTTCAAGTACTTAGGCTTCGGTCCCATCAGAAAAACTGCCCCCTTCTCTTTCTCAAAGTTTCTTTTAACCACATAGCTGACCTTGAATTTTCTGTGTAGCCTAGGATGACCTGGAACGGTTGATTCTACTGCCTCATCTTTTCTTGTACTAGAGTTACAGGTATATGCCACCACATCTAGTTTTATGGTATCTGAGAATTGAACTCAGGGTTTTCTTATTATGAGATACGCACCCTACCTACAAAATTACATGTTCAGTCAGGAAAACACATTTTCTAAATTCCGGTGCTCTCCTTATCAGCTCTTCTTGCTGACAGAGTAGCAAGCTTTTTAGCCAACGTCTGACACTACACATTTTAAAGGAGACTCTTCACGAAGGAGCCGAGTGACAGGGGCCCTTCAATTCTCAGTCATATTTTTCTCTATGATAAAAATTCTCAGAAGCAAAGAAATCCTTGAGTACAAAAGAAAAAAATAATGATCTGTCCATGCACCACTACATGAGACATATGAGACCATAATGGGTCTCCGTTCTCCTTTGTGGCCCATGGAAATCACTCTCATGGCTTTATGGTGTAATCTATTTGCAGTACAGAGAGCCTACACTTAATTCTTCCTTTGTTCAGAAGGCAAATCAGTGTGAGCCAGGTGGAAGTGGATTAAGGTAGAAATAATAATGATTTCAATATATGTTCATAAATATCTGAGGTTGGCTTTTGGGAGAGAGCCTTCCAAATCTGAGAGTATTAGTGGCAATGATTCCATTAAGCCCCACCAGACATGCATGAGGAGAAACAGCTTTTCTGTGTTCTCAGGGTTAAGGAAAATGTGTAGAGCTTTGGAGACTTCTTCAGGACTGCATGAAAAAGCTATGGCAAAAGCAGCCCTAGCTATCAGCAGGGTCTGAGGCTTCTGCAGACACGAGTCCTCTGAGAGGGGCCCGGATATTTGATCACTCTCATGAAACTAAATGACTGTTGCTAAAGGGTTGCACATTTTCACTTTGTATTGAATTGTACATAGTATATAGTCCTGATCATAAGCATTTAATTTTTAGTTTCATTTATTTGTTGTGTGTGTGGGGGGGTTGCTGATGGCGTGTGTACACACAGCATATGTGTGCAGGTCAGAGGTTAGTTCCCACTTCCTGCCATGTGGTTTCTGGGGATTAAACTCAGGTCACCAGACTTCCTAGCACATGCCTTTCCCCACTAAACATCTCAGCAACTCCTCTGACTATAAATTTGAGGATTTTACAGAGGCTATTTGTTGTCTACCAGGCCCACAGATTATGAATAGATTTTATTATCAATAGATTTTATTGAGACTCTGGTAAAATCAATAATGATAAGAAATTTGCTGGCTGGAAAGGCAAGGGATGTTGGTCCAGTGATACGGGACGAGGAGGTCATTGTTCTTCAGTATCCTTTAAACATGAAGGGAACTGCATTTTGACAACCAAAGAGAATGCAGAGGTTTTCCCAGCTCTGGGAATGGCAAGGGTAATTTCTTGTTCAAAGTTTAAAACTTTACAATTCATTTAAAATCATAATCAAGACCCTGACTATTCTTAAACAACTGCTTTCCGAAGCCTCCGAAACATAAAGCATGGGCATGATTGCCCAAGTTATGCTAATTCCATTTGATTAGAAATCCAGAACGAAGGAGTTTTTAGATCTTCTTGTAGAAGGTAATGATACTTCTAGCACTTATTTATTTATTTATTTTTGTTGCTAACTTATGGTATGACTCAAAGTAATCATTTTGTTTCCTGGTCTATCAAGATGATGTCATTTTCACGGTCTTATAATGCCTTTTCCAATAAGAAAGGGGTATCTGTGGTGATGTGCTTTGTTATTTAGAGACTTTGCACATTTTATTTATTTTGTCATTTTAGATCTAGTTGCAGGACAGTGCCCACTCTGTTTCATCTCAGTTATTAACTGCATTGTATCAGCAATTCTTTTCACCTACAGAGAGGGGCAATTTCATAACCCAAAAGATTTTGGAAATATCTGGAGGTATTTTTAACTGGGAGATATGAGGACTGGGATAACAGCTCAGTCAGAACTGTGCTTGCCTTGCAACCAGGAGTATCTGAGATTGAATCTGCAGAACCCATACTTTTTATAGTAGGTTGTAGCGATTCATACTTGCTAACCCAGCATCAGAGAACTAGAGAGAGGCAGATCCCGACAGCTCACTGGACAGCCAACTTAACAAACTTGGTAATCAGTAGCCAAGAGAGGCCTTGTCCCCAAAAGCAAGGTACATAACATCAATAAATGACAGTTGAGTTTGTCCTCTCTCCTGCACATACTCATGTATACATGAACATCTGAACACACATGTGCCCATGTACACACACACGCACATGCACACACAGAGACACAAGGGAAGTTTGATGGGAACCCAGAAGATTGGAGTCAGAAGTGGTGCTTAGCATTCTAAAATATACTACATAGCTCTGCCAGCAAAGAATTATTTGACTCTGAATGGGTAGTGTCATCTCCAAGTTCTTGCCCTCTGTTTTTCTTTCACTGTCTGTACTGTATCTGTACTGTCTGAACAATGAGGAGGTAAGGTTTGATATGTGATGAGAGATGAAAGTGGTGATGCAGCAAATGTGATATTAACTGACAGATATTAATTAAGGTAAAAAGTCAAGATGGATCCCTTCAAACGATACGTAAGTATTGAAATTAAAACAATATTATGTTCAAAAAACCTTCTACATTTCTCTAAAAAACCAGACACTTTATAATAATACGAAGAAATTTTCTAATATTTCCCCAAAATGCGCTTTCTCTCTCTCTCTCTCTCTCTCTCTCTCTCTCTCTCTCTCTCTGTGTGTGTGTGTGTGTGTGTGTGTGCGTGTGCGTGTGTGCGTGTGTGCATTGACCCAGGAAAAATGCATTCTTTGCAAAAGTCTCATCAAATTGTGCACAGCATGTGCAGTGATATGCCTATCATTTACCTCTATAAATTTGTATAAAATGCATTTACATTTCCTGATGATGTAAAGGATCTTGTAGAATAAAGTCCATAATGGTAAATCAGATCCACTCATGTGGTAGCTGGTTTCAGCAAATGCTTATGAATCATTGCTTACATAGTGGCCATCAGGATGGATATTATATGGAATGCAAGAGTATGTCATGATGTTTTTTCTGAAAAAAAAAGACAAGAGCCTAGAGAGGGAGGAGGATCTTTGCACTCCAGTCATGGCATGGTAAAGTTAGGCCCTTTTATGTTTCAGTCCTTTTTTAAATAGAGGTTTCAATAAGAGAAGAATTTCTGGACCTCAAAGGAAACTGCTTAGATAAGTAGACTCTGTTGATCACAAAACCAGGCTCCCTTAATTTTGATGTTAGTGGGATGACACACAGATCTTGGAGATTATATTGAAAGAACTCTAGCTAGGAGTGCATGAGTTTCTCAATTTTCATTCCAGGAATGTGTTAGGAATGTCCTGCCATTCACCAGATGATCTTCCAGGGATTTAATATCCTTTGCATGGGATTCATAAGAACAAGGGAATGGGTAGACTTAGCTGCCTTCTCAACCAAACAAACACCCTTCTGCTGGGCAAAAGCAGCTGAGAACTTTGATACTGACAATTGAGTCACTACCACTTGCCAGTAGATAAGGCAGTTGATGTGGTATATTGAGGTAGCTATGGTAATGTTGATCAAGGAATGCTGGACTGTTGATGGGCACCTGCATTAGTCACACAGCTGGCCTTATGAATTTGTGGAGAGTTTCCCCAGAATTGGTGTCTATGTTCTTCTGAGACATTTCCTCTACTTTTGTCTCACATGCTCAAGTTTCTTATGTAGACCCAAGGAAAACATTTTGTCACCCAGAACTGTCTTCTTCTTTCTTCCCACTTTGCCACAATCTGAACCTGAAACTTTATTCTGTAGAGCAGCACCATCCATCAAAAGTACAGTGCAAACTGTGAGGATGCCACCAGAAACTTCTAGCGCACTTATCAAGGAAGTTCAGAAGAAATTAAATAAATTTAATTATCGTTTGAGCTTGGTTACAATGGGTTTATATGGGATGAGGTTGTTGTGACTATGAAGCAAGAGAACATATATTAAAAGGTCCTTATTTCCTATAGCATACTGGAAGCTATTGATCTTTCTTCCCGGGCTAGGTTCCAAACTTCTTCTAGATATTTGTACCTTTTGTCCCTGAGTTGGGCCTGAATTTTGTTCCTGTGTTAGGCCAACTCTGCCAGCATTTTGCCATTTGTTAGATTTTGGGGAGAAAAAATATTCTGGAAGTGAATGTACATAAATTAAAAATAAACTAGTCTTCTTAAAGCTCTAGGATTCATAGAAATTGAAAAATAAAGATCATCCCAATGATATTTGTGGATGATGTATTGCATTTTATGGAAACTTGTATATATTAATTCAGAATAAAATCTGAACATCATTCTGCTTTGATAATAGAAGTTTTCTAACAAAACAAATTATTCGTCAAAGGTCTTTTGCCTTGATGGAAGTCATCCTCTGACTTTGATCTATTGTGGGTGCTCCATGAAGTGTCCACAACCACAGAGAAGGAGAAAATGTTTATAGAGACTGTTTCTAAGATGTTGTCTTTCTGCAAGGTTACACTTGTGAGTGTTTTGAAAGTTTCTTCTGCGTATGCAGAACCAGACAAAGAAAGGCTGATGATGCAGAATTGCTGAGTAAATTTGCTGGTGGTGTGAACGCCAGCCAAAGAGAATCGCAGAGAAACGGTCTTTCAGACATCTACAGGATGAGTGAAGGCACACAGTGGAAGACAGTGCAGTGGAAAATTACAGGCAGTTGTTCTTGTTATGACTGAATTGTGGATTGAGGGAGAAGCACTGGCCACTGGGAGAAGTGAACCTGCCAGGGGGTGTTTGCATAGGGCTGTCCACCTACTGAAGGGACATTGTCTCACCTTTTTCAGATAGTCCTGAAATTTAATGTTTGATGTATCTGAAGACTGTATGAAAATCTGTCACCTAAATGTAAAAATTATGAAGTACCTTTACTATACTGTGATGGAAATATAGATGAAAATGATGCTGGTTTCATTGTAAGTATTTTTATATATCTTTATCAAGAAAATGGTAAAACAACAAGAATCTGAAATTGGAGATAAAATAATTGGTTGCATCAGCTCCTACATAAACAGGCCAATGAATGACTTAAATGCTAGGATAATACTGCTGTGATTAATTTTAAATTACTAAAATAAACACCCCCATAAAAACAAAGTACAAGGTAAATGTGTTCTTGGGAAAAATCAGTATGTGTTAGAATTTTATGAAAGGTACATTATTATTATTATTATTATTATTATTGGTTTTCAAGACAGGGTTTCTCTGTAACCTTGGAGCCTGTCCTTGAACTAACTCTTGTAGACCAGGCTGGGCTCCAACTCACAGAGATCTGCCTGCCTCTGCCTTCTGAGTGCTGGGATTAAAGGTGTGCACTACCACCACCAGGCTATTCTTTTTTATTGTGACCAGAGTGTATATAACACCTGCTATGGCCCACTACTTGATAGCCCTAGTCTTGCTGCTAAATGTGTAGCTTCAGCTCAAAACTATGATAGTCTCAAGCCCAAAGTCACACACCAAAGCTCTCAGTCACTTCAGTGAGAACCATGCTTTGGAATGTAAATATTAAGAGTACCTGAGAAACAATCACCAGAACTGAACAGTTAATTTGGGGGCACCACAGACTTGAGTTCAAAGAACAGAGAACAGGTGCCAAGTGATGGAGGAGAGTCTTCTGTCTATGTATTACTTTCATTGGTTAATAAAGAGACTGCCCTGGCTTTTTTGATGGCTGGGTAGAGTAGACAGAACAGAATTGTGGGAGAAAGAAAGCAGAGGCAGGCAGTCACCATGACTCTCCTCTCTGAGACAGGTTAGGATCTTTCCTGGTAAGCCATCACCTCGTGGTGCTACACAGATTACTAAATATGGGTTAAACAAGATGTGAGAGTTAGGCAATAAGAGGCTGGAGGTAATGGGCCAGGCAGTGGTTAAAAGAATACAGTTTCCATGTAATTATTTCGGGGTAAGCTAGCTGGGATCCAGGTGGGAACGCAGCCCGCCGTTCCTTAGTACTACAGCCAAGAGATGTGACAAATGTTTTCAACAATTGTCCCTGCTGGTGTTGTGCAATTTGAGGGAGGTACAGTAGGGAAAAGCAAAAAACCTTAGAGAGCTTTGAGGAAGCAGTAAGAAAGTGTTTGGGTAGGTAGAAGAAGAGAGAGACCCAGCCAGAGAATGAACCCCTTCCCCACTGACCATGGAAGCTGAGAAAATGCCCAGGGCATGAACATGGGCAGTAGATGAACACTCTGGTTCTGAGTGATTCTAAGTTCAGGAACTCAGCAGTAAATGTGGGAGAAGGAGATACTAATTAGGCATATGCACCTAAGCCCATATAAGTCTATTTATTATATACATATAAAACACAGGTTATACATACAACTGATTTATTCATATAGTATATGTGTACTTCTGTGCATACTTATGTGCACACACATATATGTTTGTATACAGACAGCTAAAATTGCTGATGTAAATCTGGAATTCAAATGAAAGGTCTGGGCACATGAAGTCAGTCTAAGTGTGAATACAGAGCATCTTCCTGGAGAAGCATGTGGCATTAGCTAATCAGATGATGAGTGGAGATTGGGAGGAAGGAGGTACCTAAGGGGAAGGTAGTGCAAAAAAGAGTGCTTCCAGTGGGTGCCAACAATGTCAGACACAGCGGACAGTGTATGAGGTGTATTCTGAGCTAACACACACACACATGCATATGCACACAACACAGCATGACTTGTGAGGGAGAGGTTTACACAGGATGCCCCTAACATAGAAGTGATCTTTTGGCAGGCAGGTTAAGCACGTTTTATGCAGTTTATTAAAGAAATTATGGTATCAATATATCTATTTGTTTGTATTCCTCTGTACCCATAAATAGATCATCATTAATGGGAGTTTGTTGTTTATACCTTCACAGTCCAGTATAGTTATTCTGTACTGACTGATATTCATGAGTTTGAAAGTAACTTATTTGTATACTGACTCTGGGGATTTTTACAATTTCAATCTTTATAAGAAATTCATTCGTTTTTAACTTTTGCTTTCCTCAGAAATAAAATCTTTCTGAACTAAATGCAAACTGTTACATTCATTTGGATAACCAGGAAAGGGGATGAATGAGAGCTCATATTTCTGTAACATGCATACTGTACTAAGGAGGGATTTCTGTAACATGCATACTGTCCTAAGGAAGGATTTCTGTAACATGCATACTGTACTAAGGAGGGATTTCTGTAACATGTATACTGCCCTAAGGAAGGATTTCTGTAACATGCATACTGTACTAAGGAAGGATTTCTGTAACATGCATACTGTCCTAAGGAGGGATTTCTGTAACATGTATACTGCCCTAAGGAAGGATTTCTGTAACATGCATACTGTACTAAGGAGGGATTTCTGTAACATGTATACTGCCCTAAGGAAGGATTTCTGTAACATGCATACTGTACTAAGGAGAGATTTCTGTAACATGCATACTGTACTAAGGAAGGATTTCTGTAACATGCATACTGTCCTAAGGAGGGATTTCTGTAACATGCATACTGTACTAAGGAGAAATTTTTTTTCTAAATGATGCAGTTGATTCTTCTGCAGGTGCATGGCTGGTTTGAAGGGCACGAAGTTAGTTTAGAGAATTTTGCATGGCCTTTTGTGGTTGTAATGGTAACTATGTAATTACTCTCATTCTCCCCCCCCCACCTCTATATGCCTAGGGAAAGTGCCTGAGAAATACAATGCATTGCCAGCCCTTCATTGGGCTGCCACGATGCTTAACTGAGAATGACATCAATTGGATTCAGGATATGTTTAAGGAGAAGATAAGAGACAAGAAGTTTTTATCCAGGTTACACAAACTCTTTCCCAGAAATCAGTTTGGAAGCTCAGTGACAAATTTCTGTAGCAATAAGAGTCCTTCTATCTTTGGGTTAATTCGTCATGGTGAGTAGTGGTTAGAATAGAGCTGATGTTCTTCCCTTCATGGAAATAGATTCACCTTGTAAAACTTGATAATTTGAAAACCACTGAAGACAGAGTCCCTTCCCTTCCCTTCCCTTCCCTTCCCTTCCCTTCCCTTCCCTTCCCTTCCCTTCCCTTCCCTTCCCTTCCCTTCCCTTCCCTTCCCTTCCCTTCCCTTCCCTTCCCTCCTCCTCCTCTTCTTCCTCCTTCTCCTCTTTTTCCTCCTCCTCCTCTTCTCCCCCCCCTCATTTCTTGCCACACACACTCTGTTTCTGTTTCTTTTCCCTGGTGTCCCCCTTCTATTCTTTGTATTTTCTCTGTTCTCTCACTTCTTTCTCCCACCTCTGTCTCCTCTTTCCTCTCGTATTCATGGAGAGAGGCCTTGTCTGGGCAGAGTGAAGCCATTTCTTTAATCCAGGAGAAGTTGCTTCAGAATCAAACCTTACTGACTAGATGTCCAGCCTCAGAAGAGGCTCCCTGATGCTCAATCTGTGGTCTTTTGCTACGGCAGCACAAACTGACAATGACAGTCCTCTTTAAACATGCTAATTTCTAAATCCTCCAAGTTTGGACACAATTTTCCCAGACTAGATATAAATCCTGCATAGAGCTTTCTTCTTCTTCTTCTTTACATAGGAGCCACATTGCTAGAATGGTGTGGATGGTCCAGAAAGAGACAGTGCATGTCACCTCACAAACAAAACGCTTAAAATAAGATGTGATGTGGCTGAGAATCTCGGCTGGAACTTGTCTTACAGGCAATATTGAACATTCTAAAGCAATGACACTCACGAAAGCATATGAAGAGCAGCAGAAGCAACAGGAAATTTGAAATGCCAGCTGGCTGTCAGGAAACAATGCAGTTCCATCTTCCTGGTGTGTTGTGTGCTAATGTCTAGTTCCCTGCCAGAGGCCATAATTATGGTGAAAGTAAATGGAGGCAACTCTTTTTACCACCACCTTCCGCAGCAGAAATCCAGACATTTGGATAAATAAGATTATGAAAATCAAGGCTTATTACAAAGTAGTCATCAAGGTCACCCCCTTCTTGCTGTGAGTATCCCTGCCCAGCAGCTAGGCTAGCGATGGCCTGTGGTGGCTGGTGACTGCTCTCATCAACCCTTCCTGCAATTACAATGCTTTTCTCACAAACGACTCTTGGTCGGTATATGAATACTGCAAGGCATCTGGGCATATGGAGTGCCCTGCTGCCTGTGACTTTAATATCACATCAATGTTTGGAATCAGGCAAGTCCCCTATGACTCAAGAGGAAAAAGTGGAACGGTACAGCACGGCCCCAAACTGTTGTCCACTGTATCTGGTCTATTAAGCGCACAGCATCCCACAGGCACTAACTCATTGACCTTGTCCAACTGCTGGCCTAGCTTCAAGCTGCTGAGTTCCCCTAAGTGTCTGCTTGCCCTTCATTTGCAAATATTCAAGTTTTTGTGGAAGCTCTGCAGATGCAGATATTTATCCTCTGGATTTGTGTGCACACAGTTTTTCTGGTTCCTAGATGTTTTTTAAAGTAACATTGTGTGTGTGTGTGTGTGTGTGTGTGTGTGTGTATGTGTGTGTATATGTGTGCATGTGTGTATGTGCATGAGTGCATGTGTGTGTATGTGTGTGTATTGCATGAGTGCATGTGTGTGTGTGTGTGTGTGTGTGTGTGTGTATGTGCATGAGTGCATGTGTGTAGCCCTGAACTCATATGCAGGTCTGAGTTGGTTCTCTTCTCCCATCATGTGTGGCTCCTGGGGAGTAAACTAAGGCCCTTATCCACTGAACCACCTCACTTGCCCTGTCGCAGGTTTAAGATAGTTTTTCCTGCTTTGGAGAGAAAGCAAACAAATTAAGAGATGAAAATCCCAGGGGGCTTTTTACTGAAGAACACTTTCCTTCAAGCCTATCCTGGAATAAGAGTCAGAAATATACACTTAGAAGAAAGACATTCCATGTCACTCACCCCTTGTCTCCACAAAGCTAAATGGTTGTGACCCAATCATGGGACTCTCCTCTCTTGCTCAACTCACTTAACTTGGGTATCTCTTAGCATTAGTCTGCCCTGTGCTTCAGGACACTTCTCTGCCGCGTTTCCTGTGCTTCAAGTGATTCCCTGCTTCTAACTAAATCGAATCTAACAAATTTAGGGCCATGGTGTAGTAGCATACACCAGCTCTTCACCCATAAACACACAGAGAAAAGGAGCAATGGGGAATTATATTGAATGAGTTTGTCAGTTAGAACTGATAAATAGCTATCAGAATTGCATTTGACAGTTCTGCCTATTAAAATATTGTAGTGTGTTGAATAAATGGATCAATGTACAGATATTTTACAGGGACTTCATCTTGGACTTCTTGGGAGAGCACCTGCCATCCAAGTGGCCAATACTTGGTAGAACTATGTTTGCACTGATAGAAGCTGGGGCCTGGAGAAAGTACAATTTTGTGCTTTGGGGTACACTTTTCTCCAGGTCCTTTCCTGCTATGACTCTCTTGGCTACTGTGTGTTAAAAGTTCTGCACCACCAAACTTGCCTCGATGGCTCAAAGTGTAACTGTGTGCTCAAAGAAGACCCTCTTTAACTTTTCCTGTTGGTGTGTGCTCTTGGGGCCAAGGAAGTGTTCCCCACAGTTGCTGACAGTACGTTGAAATAGCCTGACTTTTGTCTCAAGGTCTCACTTTTATCTCTGCAGTATCATCCTCCCCTTAAATGGTATATTGAAATATTTCATCTTCTTTCAGATTCCTCCCAAGATCTACAGCTTACTCCAGAGAAAGTCCTCAGATTAAGAACCTGGAGTAAACTGTGAAAATCCCTTGTGCAAATCTCAAATTGTATTGTTATAAATACCAAGAAATCTACCTTATCATTCTTTTTTTAAGACTCTGTGTGCACTATTCTCTGATGTAAAGGATTTTTTTAAATGTAGAACCACAGAATCCACCCCTGCCTTTTCTTTCCCTTGGATATCCCTTAGAGTGGTGTTCTATGTACAGAGACATTTTGAAAGTACTTATGCAGGAAAAATCAACACTGTAAGTTCAGGGACTATCTTTGTAGCACTGTGATTAGGATATGTGGGGAATGCTTTTGACTTTGGGTAATTACAGGGTCATTGCACAGGCTGGAGATTAGATGCTAAGGATGTGTCTGTGGTTGTAGATAGTGGAGATCAAACAGAATTCAGGGCTGCATGGGTGAAAAGAATCTTTGACTGATAAGCAAGGAAATTATTTGTGGAGTTCAGAGTGGTTATACAGTTCAGTGACTGACCTACCTGCATCTATTTTCCTCCCTTGATGGGTTGAAAATGTAAATTATGGTCTGAGGCGATAGCTCAGTTGTTGAAGTTCTTACACTGAAGCAGGAGGACCCGGGTTTGGATCTCTAGCTCCCATGTGAAGCCTCAGCTCTGAGGATGTTTGTGCACATGTGCACTAGAGGAATCCTGAATCTCATTGGCTAGCTATCCCAGCTGAACAGATGAGCTGCAGGAAAGTGAATATATAAGATAACTATTGATTCGGTAAGACCCAGTGTGGATCTTTGGCTCCTGTGTGTATATGTACACTTGTAGACCCTTGTGTGTATGTGTGTGAACACACACACACACACATGATAAATATCAAATATCAGTTTCCCTTAGTTCTCCAATGCATCATTTTATGTGACTGCTAGTTATGATATTATTTAAAGTTTACAGACTACCGCACGCTATGCCCAGTGGTTCAGTGCATCTAGAGTCTCAAGAATGCCTATCCGATCTACTCATGGATGGAATATGGGAGGTGGCTTCAGAAGCCCCATGAATGACTTCCGTTTGTGTGTGCTGAGTTTCAGGTGTTATAGTATTAAATGTACATATCAAGACATCTGCATTATTATTGGCTGCATGATTATTGGAAATATATGAGAGATTAAAGAGACCTAAATTCGAAAAATAAAGTTCTTGAAGTGGTTTCATTAAATAATAAAGTATATTCCTGGCAAGGGGAATAAAAAAAAAAACGCTTAGAATTGTGATTAATCCTGCTAATTTGCCTGTTGAAATTTGTATGTTTTAAACACTTTTGGTTTAATCACACTTGTATCAACAAACTTTTCATTCTACTTCTCCTCCTCTTTCCCTTTTTCTTTGAATAGTCACTTTTGTCCCCCGTTTTCCCTACCCAGCTTTCTTTTGGACCATCAGGAGCTCAAGCTGCAGTGGTAATGATAGAAGATGAAGGGTGAAATGCCAGCCCTAATTAGAGCCTTGATTGCTCTGTAATAAAAAAATCCTGAGTTTGATTTGGATGGCTCTGAGTTGTCAGGTGGAATGAATCAACAGTGCCTGCACTTCCATTTCAAAATGTGAGGAATGTGAACATGCATTATTTATACTGTATTTCATGGCTATAATTAATTGTGTGTCTGTGGAAATGATGTCCCCAAAGACAGTCGATTTTTTTGTTCCATCTGTATGTGCATTTGTAAAACTAATTTGCTCTCATTAAAAATTTTAAGGGTTTATTTGGACTAAACTCATGAGGGTTTTTTCTTGTTCTGAAGCTCACAAAGTACAAAGCAAAAGTCTAATTATTTTTTAAACTGGTAAACTACTCAGTGCCTGACGCATTGTGCTAGGTGTTATTATACTGTGTATAGTTGAGCAATACAAACTCAGAGAAGATCTACTTTCTTCTCGGAAGAGCTTTGTAACTTCTTTGGAGCATTAAACAGACAAACATAGACTGTCTGAACTTATGTTACCTATTCAAAGAACAATGCTCATTCCATGAAATTTTAAACTGTAGGATGTTGACAATGCTTTTTTTGTTAGCCTCTGGAAATTTGTGAGGTATTTTGCTTGAGTTGCTTTTCATAGCTGCTCATCCCTTTTTTTCCTGTTTCTCTGTACCATATTTACCAAATATATAAAGTATCACACTGCAAAAGTCATAAGTATTCAGTGCCAGTCTTTGTCAGTCAGGCCGTGGGTTGTCTTTCTAAGAGACAAGCTCGTGAATAGCAACAGCGGAAATAATTTGTTGCTTAAAGCTCATGATAACTAAATCTCTTCATTGTAATTAGACATAATTGTGGTCTTTAAAGTGACATTCACCAAAATAGGAAATTTTCATATGATACTAATCCCTAGGTGCTCCTTAGGAATGCTATATTTCATCGACAGTTCAATGTGCTGTTTCTGTAGATATGGGGATATAAAACTGATATTAAGGCAGTGAGTGTACAATGTATGTGTACATTTGAAATAGAACCTCTTGCATAGGTTACGAGTTGCTTTCTTCTTTTGCTAGCATTCTTCTGTAGTTTTGCAGCTTGATGATGTTGGCAAGAGTGGCCAATTTGTTTTATTTTATCCAATTTCAGAGATCACTACCCTCAGCAAGATAAAGCAATTATTTCTCTCTTTATTTGGTGTTTTTAGAGACCATTAAGCTTATTTTGTCTGTGTTGTAAAACAAAGCAATTTTCTCTTCAAGGTGTTACTGAGTCTCAGGAAACGGATTTTCATTAAAATGGATTCCATTCTCTGAGGATCTTAGCACCCTGGCTGTACCTCGAACCAAATGCAGAATCTGGAGAGGAGAGCAAGACAGGATCTCTATACCTAGAACCTTCTCCAGAATCAGGAGAGGAAGGCAAGACAGGATCTCTATACTTAGAACCCTCTCTAGAACCTGAAGAGGAGGGCAAGACAGGATCTCTATACCTAGAACCCTCTCCAGAATCTGGGTAGGAGGGCAAGACAGGATCTCTATACCTAGAACCCTCTCCAGAATCAGGAGAGGGGAACAAGACAGATCTCTAAACTTAGAACTCTCTCTAGAATCTAGAGAGGAGGGCAAGACAGGATCTATACACCCAGAACCCTCTCCAGAACCTGGAGAGGGAGCAAGACAGGATCTCTGAGGAATTCAGGATAGTCATGGAGCCTCTGTTCCTTAAAGATTGGCCAGGTTTCAACTTAGAGAAATTAAGTGAAGCAGAGAATGGAAAGCAAGATGACATGATGTGGAAACAGTCTTGTGTTTCTATTAGCAAACTGGCCACAACCAGATTAAAATTAGACTGTCCATAGAGTATGGTATACAGAGAGCAATGAGACATTAGTTGTCTCTTGAGAATTCCACGGAAAATTACAAGAACTTGCTTGTAACCTTCAGAAGAGAACAAAGGATTAGACGTATCTAGAAAGCAAACAGAAACTGTGAAGAAAGGATATCAAAGAAAGAGCAACATTAAGTGCCACAGCGATGTCCTATTTCGATCTTCAAGACAGACATTCATGTTAATTCTTTCCAGTGGTAGCAGCGGGCAGACGTAAAGGTAAAGAGTGGTCCCAGCGAGGCATACCTGCCATCCAAATGGCTGTGATTTGCAGAGATTGAGGTGGCAGATCAGGAGCTTGCATTGCATACAGATTTTCAGGGCAGCAGCACAGTGAGCCAGTTTTGTGGACGAAAGCAGTAGATAGAGAAGGGGCAAGACGAGGACGTGGGAGGAAGATGATGATGTGATAAGTGCGGGTTGGATGTAGCAGGCAATAGAGACACGATTTAGTCTTTCATGAAAATTGCTCCAATTGTCTTTATATTAATTAAATGGTAATTGGGAATTGTCAAAGTGATTCTTCTTATCAGTGATCTATGGCTCAGTGTACAAGGTCATCGGAATTTTGACTTATTTTAATGTTACTTAGATGAATAGTGTGATGATAACCATCAGTGCTTCTCCCTCTCTCATTATGAGACATATTAAGATGCCATACTTTAAAATTACTGGTCTATCCTTATTATAACTCATCTATCTCAATTTACTAAACTATATAGGTCTCTAGTTATTTATATTTAAACTGTTTGTAAAGGTTTGTTTTATTTTTATTTTTTGTGTGTTGGCGTTTTGCCTGTATGTAGGTCTGTACACCATGTGCACGTAGGGTGTCATATTCCCTGGAAACGGAGTCATACCTGGATGGAAACTGCCTTGTGGGTGCTGGGAAAAGGACCCAGTGCTCCTAATCATTGAGCCACAGCTCCTTCAGTCAACTCCTTTTATACAAGCATCATTTCTCTATTTGATAATTTTAGAGACTATTAATTA
This sequence comes from Myodes glareolus, assembly GCF_982192425.1. Lineage (NCBI taxonomy): Eukaryota > Metazoa > Chordata > Mammalia > Rodentia > Cricetidae > Myodes > Myodes glareolus. The sequence continues at coordinate 3,871,608 of NC_142038.1, read as the reverse complement.
TACAACTTACATTTGTAAAATAATCCAAATTGCACATCTTAATATTCTTATGAGAAATATTAACGTATCTACAATTAGAAATATGTAAAATGAAGTTATTTGTAAAATGTACATTTTGAAAGCTCATTTAAACATTTTTATTTTCCTTTCATTTTTGAAATTCATTACCGGACTAGAAATCTTAGAAAGATTTTAACGAATAAGGTAAATGATCAGTTGAACACAAAGGGCCAAGCCAAGCACAGCTGTGTCAATGTTCACGTCTAGCTCTCTCAGAGACTAAGGCACTGTGATTGCCTCTTCTGGACCAGGAAACATACATTACTTCATATCAAAAAGTAACTGTAAAGTAATTTTATTATTATTCATTTGGTAGCATTTTTTCATGTGAAGTTTATTGTTTTTGACAATATGAAGTGATCTACCATAAAATCAGTAAGGTCATTTCTTCTTCTGCCAAGTTAAGGTTCTGTGGGTTACACACACTAAACAGCAGCTGGCAAAGTAGTTTTTAAGATGAGTGCCCAACCCCACATCCTGGTCCTACTGCTCCATCCATGTCACTGGCCTGCTTGGCCAGACTACACTCTGGCTCTGCATTCACTTTGCTTTACCTCCAAGCTCTCTCCCAAGCCTTCCAAGGACTCCGACTCCAAGTCTTGGATAACAAGAATGATGCATGAACTTCAGAGTGAGAAGTTTGTCTCATACAGTGATGGGCTTGAGTCAACATCTACAGCATTAGGAGCACTTGTTACACAAATCTCTTTCCGATTTAGGGTTCAATAATGTCAGCCTTGGAAAACTCAGAATCAAACACCTGAGGAGTGTTTGTGTTGTGGATGCAGGCAAGTTTTGGTCATCAGTCTTTGTGAAAAGTTGGTTCATCAGTCTCTCACTATCACTTTGTATAACCCCCTTTAGCTGTCTTCTGATCCCCTTCTCATCTCCGCCATCTGCTGCATCGTCCTTATATCTTTAATACCCATTATACCTTACCCTGATGTATTATATAATGTCCTTTTCACAATACCTACTTCCCCCAAATTACATTTTAAGTATATTTGGTTTTGAGATGTATTTTAGGTTTCCATGAAAAAGGGAATAGTGAGTCATTCTAATTGCAAATGTATGGAACATTCCCAGTAAAAGGAGTGGGAAAATTGTGCTGACTTAAGTAACTCTGTAAATAAGTGTTGTCAATAGTACTTACTGCAAAAGAAACCACACTTGAATGCTGTAGTCCATTAATAATGCTGGAGTGGTGTGGGTTAACCTTTCAGTTATCACTGTACTCGCTGACTGGAGCTGAGTAGTTTAGTGAACTAGAGATGAAGGGTGGGAATTAGATTTCTTACTCCCACTGTGTGTATCAGAAGAGGAGTAGGCCAGAGTGATTTATGTGGCAATAAACTAAACTTGGAAGTACTAATATGGAGTTGTAGTTAGCCTATTATATATAGAGGTGGTAATATATAGAAATGGTGTGTGCATATCTGTGTGTGCAAGTAAAGCCACACATATCTTCTTGTTTTCTAAACTTGGAAGACCTAGCAACACTGCGCACATGTATCCCTCATACAGTTCTTCAGGAAGGCAAGCTGAATGTCTTGGGGAAAGGACTGCTTTTACTACCACAGAAAGTGTTTATAAAGTAAATCGGAACATCTTGCATTTAGTTAGAAAATAATTTACAAAAAACGATGCGATGTGGGTAGGTCAAAAGGACAAACGCTGCATTGGAAGAAGACTACAGTGATCACAATGGTAAGAGTTTGTACAGAAAATTCCACTGGTTTTAGGTTATGATCCAAAGCACAAATAAATATCCATATGCCCATGATTCTATAAATGATTGAATGAGGAGGGCAAACAATGTTCCCTGGAGTAGGTTTTTAAATAATTTATACAGAAACTACTCTCAAGGAGGAAGAGGATAAACATTCACTCTCTAGCTTGGACATTGCATGGGGAAATCTTTCTGAAATGTGAAGAAAAGGAGGGATAAGGGCAGGTAATAGCTAGCAGTGGGCAAACACTTTCTAACTCAGAGACACAGCATCTAAAGAGATGATCCATGATGACTCTGTACACCTTAAAATGTATTAGACATTAGAAGAGGCAGGGTTCAGATGGTCGAATGCTTGTTGGAAAATCATGAAAGCTGGAGTTCATATCCTCAGCATCCATCTAGGGCCCACTGGCAGGCAATGTCGCCATATCAGTGGGTTTCATGTTCCATGAGAGACCCTGTCTCACCAACTAATGGCAAAGAGATAATAAGAAAGATAGCTGGCATCAGTACCTGGTCTCCCCATGCATGTATGCACCTGTGCATACACGACTCTCCCACAAGCACGTGAACACACACAGGTCATATGTGCATATATACACAAGTCACATGATCATGTGGAATGAGGCATAAAATTGACTAATAGAATTTAATAAAATCTAGCACTTGTGTTTCGTAATGATGTCTAATTAGTTAGGAATTAAGAATTATTTTAATTTGATAACGAGCATCTACAAAAACCCTACATCTAAAATTATACTTAATGATGGAAACCATAAAAAATTGACTAAAGCAATAAAAGACAAGGTGACAGCAAGAAATTAATCTCTATTTATGTAGAATTCTCCCAGGAATTTGCAGAAAATAAAATTCTACAGCTAATAAAGGAATTCAGAAAGACTGAAGGATACAAGGTCAAGAAACAAACATCAATCAGACTTCCTTATCCCAATAATGAAGACGTGAACAACAAAACCAAAAGCAAAATAGGACTTGGCAACCACTAAAGAAAGTGAAACACTGAAGGATTTTCTACCAAAATATATGAGTATGTGTGATGGAAATTATAGGAATGGTGTTGTGAGAAATTAGGCAACATCTTAATAAATTGAGAGATACATCATATCCACATAATGGATGACTCAACAGATTTGTCCATTTTTCTTTAATGTGATCAAATAGTAAAGGTCTGGATTGTTCCAAACTGATCAGCAGTTTCAATGTACTTCCTGTCAGAATCTCTTCAAGTTACTTTATAGGTATAAACAAAATTGTGCTGTAAGAAATCTCACATGATGTTGACAAAATGAAAATGGTAAGAGAAATTTCTCTCTCAGGACTCACTACAACAACCAACACCCTGTGCCATTAGTTGAGAGAGGTAAGCAAACTGACCGATGGAACAGGATGAAGTACAGAAAAAGCCTCTCTTAAATGTGCTCCACTGTGGTATGAGAAATCTTTTTGTATATGTGTTGCTTTTAATGGTTAATGAATAAAGCTGCTTTCGGCCAATGGCTTAACAGAGTAAAGCCAGGCAGGAAATTCAAACAGAGATGTATAGAGAGAGTAGTCAGAGTCAGGGAGAAGCCCTGTAGCTGCCACAGGAGACAGATGCCTTCACTGGAGTCTGCTGAAACTTTGCCAGTAGGCCATAACCTCATGGTGATGTACAGATTAATGGCGATGGGTTAGTTTAGGATATAAGAGCTAGCTAGGAATATGCTTAAGCTACTGGCTTGTTGCAAATAATATAATTACTGTGTGATTATTTCGAGTCTCGGCAGCCAGGAATGAATGAACAGTTCCTGACAATGAAAGTCAAACCATAATTCTATTTGGAAAGGATGCTTTTTAAAAAAAATTGTTAATTTTATTGAGCTATACATCTTTCTCTACTCCCCTCTCTTCCTTGCCCCTCCCCTTCTATCCTCTCCCATGGTCCCAATGCTCCCATTTTACTCAGGAGATCTTGTCTTTTTCTACTTCCCATGTAGATTAGATCCATGTATGTCTCTCTTAGAGTCCCCTTTGTTGTCTAGATTCTCTGGGATTGTGAATTGTAGGCTGGTTTTCTTTGCTTTATGTCTAAAAGTCACTTAAAGATTTGTCTTTATGGGTCTGGGTTACTGAAAAACACTTAAGGAAATGCCCAACATCCTTAGCCATCAGAGAAATGCAAATCAAAATTAACTCTGAGATTCCATCTTACGCCTGTAAGAATGGCCAAGATCTAAAACACTGATGTTAACTGATGACATCCTGGAGAGGATGTGGGGTAAAGAGAACACTCCTGCATTGCTGGTGGGGGTGCAAACTGATACAGCCACTTTGGATATTAGTGTGGCGATTTCTCAGAAAATTAGGAAACAACCTTCCTCAAGACGCAGCAATACCACTTTTGGGTATATACCCAAAAGATGCTCAATTGTACCACAAGGACATGTGCTCAACTATGTTCATAACAGCTTTGTTTATCATAGCCAGAATCTGGAAACAACCTAAATGCCCCTCAACCAAAGAATGGATAAGGAAAATGTGGTAACTTACACAATGGAGTACTACACAGCAGAAAAAACATAATGACATCTTGAAGTTTGTAGGCATATGGATAGATCTAGGAAGGATATTTTTTATATAACAATGGTGTCAATCAAACTTGGGGATGGGAACCTCGTTTAAGAATTAACTCAGAGAGAACCATGAAAGTAAATGATACAGTGAAAGTTATAAAAAGCATACAAATCTCAAAGATCTAGAATTAATCTAAAATTTTATAGACTTGAAACAAAACAGATTGGTAAAATGAATAGTTGACACTCTGATTGTTGTGGAATATTATTTTGAGATTGTTACATTTGTTTATGCTGTGGAACATCTGTTTAATGATGCAAAATGTGTTGCATTCTTTTATGTTGCATTTGTTTAATTCTGTGAAGTTATATTATTTTGCCTTTCTAAAACACCTGATTGGTCTGAGAAAGAGCTGAACAGCTAGCAGGATTGCAGGAGAAAGGATGGATAAATGGGCCTAAGAGGGAGAAAGAATAAATAGGAGGAGAAAGCTGGGAGGAGAAGGTCAAGGAGGAAGAAAATGAAAAGAAGAGAAGGACATTAGGGGCCAGATACCTAGATACACAACCAACAATGAATTATGAAATAAAGAAAAGTGTGTAGAATAGAGAATGATATTATCCCAGAGGCAAAAGGTAAATAGGATAATTCAAGAAAAACTGACTGGAAATAAACCATGCTTATCTATGTGCTGAGCATTTACATGAAAAAATAAGTGTCTCTGAGTGTTTATTGGGACCTAGGTGGTGGACCCTCCAAGGAGTAAAAGAGAAAAAAGAAGTTGGCTATCTTAAGTTATTTGATGGCTATTTATGTGAATAGAAAAATGATTACTAATAAGAAGAAAATACTCCTGTCTTATAAAGCACTAGTATGTGGACTATATAAATATGTTTCTACTTAAAGTGAACATACAACTTTTCCCAGTTACAAAATGGGTATAAGTTATGAGCAGACACTGAGAATTTGTACCAATGGAAAGATATTCATTGTTCTTTGTATCAGGAAAAAAGTGACTTCATATTGTAGTGAGGTCTCCGAATGGAGAAATTAAAATAAATTCCAGTATTAAATGTTGGTAAATATGTAGAGAAAAATAGCCTCTTTTGCATTGCTGGAAACAGTGTAAAATATTAGCAGCCACTTTGTTCATCTATTTGGCACATGCCACTACCTTACCACCCAGCCATTACACACTCATCTTAGTAACAGTGTTGTACTTACACAAATACCCATGGACAGACTTTAATGGCTTCTTACTTTCTGATAATTAAAGATATGAATCAGCCCAGACGTCCCTCAGCAAATGAACAACTTAAACAACTTTAAAGGTGGTCTAGGGAGCCAGGTAATGCAGCAGCAGGCACAAAGCCTATGTTCAATTTCAAGAGCTTCAGAAAACAATCGCAAATCTTAAAGGAACTGGAGAAGTTACAGCTTCTTCCAGGCATACTACATCGCCTAAATCTCCCGAAACAGCATTACCAACTGGGGACCAAATGTCCAAATGCCAGAGCCTACAGGAAGGACATGTCCCATTCGTACCACCTCAGCTATGGTTTTTATGCAGTGCTAGTATTGGGGTAAAATGTACAAAGGATCTGGTTTACAGATTTTTTTCAAATTACTTAGAATTCCATAGTTATTTAATGGCAGCTTTCAATTTAAAGCCATTATTGTTTTCACAATATTAATTCTGCCAACCTCTGGCTATGAGAGGTCTCTTCATCTCCTGGTGTCTTCTTCAATTTCTTCAGTGTTTTAAAGTTTCATTGTATAGGTCTACTTCCTTATTTACATTTATTCTATGATATATTTTTTGAGGTTAGTGTGAATGGAAGTACTTCTCTATTTTGTTTGTTTGTTTTACTTTTTTCTTTTCTTTTTTCTTTTGTTTATCAATCTGATTGTCTTTGGTTTACTGGAGGGCTACTGTAATGAAGGTATCTTAATTTGCTAGCCTGTAACATTGCTGAGAGTGTTTATCAGACCCAAGAGTTTCCTATTAGACTCCTTGGGGCATCTTTCATATATAGAATCACGGATTCATCAAATAGGGATAATTTGGTATCTTCATTTCTTATTTGTATCATCTTTCTTTCCTCCTTTTTTCTCATTGCTCTAATTACGACTTCTAGCACTCCAGTTCTTGAGTATACTTGAGTAGGTGTGACAAAGATGGACACCCTTGCCACGTTCCTGATCCTAATGGGCATAGCTTGAGTTTTCTCCATCTGAGATAATAATGGTGGCTATTGCTTTGTTATCGAGATCATTAATTATATTGAATTATGTTTCTGTCATCCTTAGCCAAAAGGTCTTTATCATGAAGGAATGATGGATTTTGACAAAGGCCTTTTCTACCATTGAAGCAATTGTATGATTTCTGTCCTTGAGTCCAGGTATGTAATGAATTATACTGATTGACTTACTTATGCATCCCCATGTCCCTAAAATAAAACCACCTTGGTCATAGTGAGTGGTCTTTGGATATGTGCTTGAAATCAATTTGCAGCTATTTTATTGAGAATGTCTTTATTTTTGTCAGGAAATTGGGCTCTAATTCTCTTGTTGGGACTTTGTCCGGATTTGGTTATCAGGGTCATATCAGCTTAACAAATGGAGCTTACATGTGATTATTTTTCTATTTTATAAGAATAAAATTGTTGAGGAGTATTGGAGTTGGTTCCTCTTTAAGAAGCTGGTAGATTTCTGCCCTGAATCCATTTAACCTTAGGCTATTTTTTAGTTGGAATATTTTTCTTGCAGCTTCCATTTCATTAGTTTTTATAGATCTGTATAAATGTTTACTCCATCTTGATTTAATTTTTGTAGGCCATTGACATCTAGAAATTAACCCAATTTTTTTAGATCTTTTAATTGAGTGGAATCTATATTTTCAAGTTCTTATCCAAGATTCTCTGAATTTCCTCAGTGTATGTTGTAATATATCTCTTCTCACCAGCAATTTTATTAATATGGTTCTTCTGTTTCTGTATTTTGGTTAATTTGTGTCCTAATATGTGATATTTTAGAGAAGGGTTCACAGGATGCTGAAAGAAGGATGTAGTCTTTGGTGTGTGGATGAATTGTTGGTAGATGTTTATTTGACTCATTTACTCTTTGATCTTATTTAATCCCAGTGTTTCTTTATTAACTTTTTGTGCAGTTAATCTATTGAATAATGTGATACAGATGTTACCCACTACTGCAGTGTTGAGGTTAAATATGCGATTAAAAATGCATTCATATTTGATATATGAAATTGAGTCTGTATTTGATGCGCATTTATTTTTTTAGAATTAGGATTTTCTCATAATAGATTGTGCCCTTGGTCACTATGAACTAACCTTCATTATGTTCTCTGATGAGAATTCTTCTGGAGCCTGTATCTTTAGATATTAGAATAACAATGACTGCTTGGTTTCTAATTTCATTTTCTTGAAATAATTTTTTTTCAATCCATTCACCCTAAGATGATGTTTTCTTTTAACAGTAAGATGTGTTTCTTGGAGGCATTGAAAGGAAGGATTCAGTTTTCTTAGTGCAGTCTGATAGTCTGGGTCTTTTAATAGATGAACTAAGATAAGTGATATTCAGAGCTTTTATAGAAAGTGTGTGATTTTGTAGCACTTGAGACTTTCTTATGTAATGAGTGTAATAACATCATTTATTTTTCTCCTGTAGTCTGTTGAGTGCTTCACTCTCTTCAGACAGCATTCCACCCAGGGATTTCTATAAAGGTTACTTGTGGATCATGATTTCCTTTAATCTGTTTTATCATGGAAAATTGTTATTTCACTTTCAATTATGAAAGTTTTACTGGGTATATTAGCTAGGGTTGTCAATCGTGACCTTTCAGAGTTTAAAAGACATTACTCCAAGTCCTTCCTATTTTCAAAGTTTGGATTGAAAAGTCAGGAGTTATTCTTTTGGGCTCACATTTGTATGTGACTTTATTCTTCTGTTTTGTGGTTTCCAGCAAACTTTGTTCTGTATTGTTTGTCTGGTTTTTTTTCTTTGAAACTCTTGTTTTTGAGTGGGCTTCTCTTTCCCAACTTGAGAAATTTTATTCAATGATAGTATTAAAAATATTTTTTTACCCCAGTACATCTTGTAAGCAGGACAAATTGCAGGTTGAAGGGTTGTTTTGGTGGCCCAGTCTCTCCACTGGAAGTCTTGGCTGGTTACAGGAGATGGTGAGTTCAGGTTCCACATCCCCCATTGCTTGGAGTCTTAGCTGCGGACACTCTCATAGAATCCTGGGAGTTTTTAATGCTCTAGGTTTCTAGCTCATTCCAGAGATGCCCCAGATTCCAGTTGTCTCCCCCAGTACTCATTCTCTCCCTGTTTCTTCCAACTTGATCCCTCCTGTTCCTATCTCTGTTCTCCCTTCCGGCCCACTCTGTCCTGTCCACTGGCACTGACAATGTCCATTCTGTTTACCTTAACAGTCAGATCCATGCATCCCCTCTTGAATCCTCGTTGTTACTTCGCTTCTCTGGGTCTATGGATTGTAGCATTAGCTTTACAGCTAATATCCACTTATGAGTGACTACATCTCATCTTTGTCTTTCTGGGCATGGGTTACCTCACTCAGGATGATATTTTCTAGCTCTATTTGTTTGCCAAAAAGTTTCCTAATGTCATAGAAACTGTGGGAGAGATCAACTAATGATAGACCCAGCTGGAGACCCATACCCTTTGAAGGAGCTCACCACTAAAGACCAAGACCTAAAGGTAGGGTACTGTAGAGACCTAGAATAGATTCAAACATGAACAGGAAAAAAGCCAATGAAATGCTTTCTGATTTCTAATGCTAAATTTACTGTACTCATTGATTGATGCCTAGCCCAATTGTCATCAGAGAAGCTTCACCCAGCAACTGAAGGGAACAGGTACAATGATATACAGTTAAACATTAGGCAGGGCTTGAAGAATCCTGTGGAAGAGGGGACAACAGATTATAGGTATCAGGGGGATCAAAGACACCACAAGAAACCACACAACTAACATATGCTCATAGGAACTCACAGAGAATCAACTGACAACCAGGGAGCCTGCATGAGAGTGACCTAGGCCCTTTGAATATATGTTACAGTTGTGCAACTTGGTCTTTTTGTGGGGCTCCTAACAGAGCAGAGGCTGTCTCTTGACTCTGATGCCTCCTTTTGGGACCCATTGCTCCTATTGAATTGCATCATCCAGCGTTAATAGGAGGAGCTTTGTTTCATTGCTACTTGACCTACCTTGGTTGGCTGATATCCATGGGAGGGTTGCCTGCCTATATCTGAAGACAAACAGTGGAGGAGTCGTGGGTTGGGAGGGGGGTGGAGTGGTGGGAAGGTGAAGGGAGGAGCCATGAGTGGGAGAGGGGAAACTTTGGTTGGGATAGAAAAACCAACCACCTTGGCTAAATCAAAGAATAAAGCAATATACCAGAATAAGAGGGAAAAATATTTTCTATGCCTTTTGCATGAATTTTTTCTTCTTTTTAACCCTTTCATGGAGTTTGACAGTTCTTGCATGTTGTGTTTCAAATTTTTTTAAATTGCATCATTTGCCCTGACTGCAGAATCCAATTCCCCTATTTGTTTTCTTATGCTGATATTGATCTTCCCCATGACTCTTTCTGTAGCTGAGACTTTTTATTGAACCTTTCATTTGACCTACCTTATTTTTCATGTGTGTAATCATTTGTTTGAATTTTCATCCATATTTATAAGTCTTCATTAAGTTCTATTTTAATATTGTAGATTATCTCCCTCATTTCATTTGACTATATGTGTTCTCATGGAAAATATTTTGTTCCTTTTTGAGTTATTCTTACCATATTTATAGTCATTATTTTGATTTAATCATCTGGAATTTCATCAGAGTCATTTTGATCAGGGATCATTAACTTAGAGTTGGTAATTTTGACATACCACCAAAAGCAATCTACAAATTCAGTGCAATACTGATCACAATTCTCTAATGAAATTGAAATAAAAAATCTTAAAATGTATATGAGAATACAGAAGACTTGAAATCTAACACCATCCTGGGGAATAAAAACACTAACGGAGGCATCATTATTTCTGATTTCATGTTAAATTATATAGTGAACTATTCATAGTAAAACCAGCATGTTACAGGGATGCTCATTAACAGAATAGAGTTGAGGATGCAGATATGAATACATACACCTACAGTCATCTGATTAATTTTATAAATATGTCAAAAGTTCACATTGAAGGAAAGATGACATCTTTAACAAATGATGTTGAAAAAATGGGAGATCTTCATAGAGGATGGGAACCAGAACTTCCCTCTCATTCTGTACACAACTTAATTCCCAAGGATTAAAACCATCAGTGTTAAGACCCTGAAGTCTGAAGCTGCTGCCAGTCAGGAGTGCGCTGCATGGTATAGCACAGACACGACAGGACACTGTGTCCACTGGAACCATAGTGGCAAGGCTGTTAAGGGAGTAACCATCTGCTCCATGGGAAGACTTAAGTGATCCCGGTTCTATAACCATGCTAAAAATCCATGGTAAGGGAAGTCACAGGCATAGGCTTTAAAGCAGAACCTATTGATGTTTTCTAATTGGTCATGTTTTCAAATAATTTTCTGAATATTTATGCTTATTGCCATAGATTGGAGCTGCTTCCCACCTTGGTAAGAGCAGCTTGTACTGCAGAGGCTGGGGATCAGGGCAGAGACACAGCTCTCCAAACTGCTGAGAGACTGTGGGTGCTCATTGTGCATCATTGACAACAGCTCTCCCTTGTCCAAATTCAGGGAACCTTGAGGAAGAGGTGGCAGAATGAGTGTAAGAGTTGAAAGATGGGAAACCATGCTGTGAAATGCTGCCCTCTGGGCCTGCCATGAGTGCTATGTACATGACCTTACAGCAGGCGAGGTGACATTCCCAAGACTTGTACGTGATGAAGATAGTTGGGAGACAGATGGGGATTCTGAGGTCTTATCCAGAGTGAAGGAGCTACCAGCTGCTGATGGTTATTTGGGAAGGCAGAGGGATTGTTTTTAGGAGTGTGGTCAATGATTGGTTCTGCATTCCTAGTGTGCGACCCCACCTTGATGTCTAACGGGGAACACTAATTTCACTCAGTGGGTGCAAATATAAACAAATACATATATTATAAAAGAAGGACATGAAGTGGAGAGGGTGTTGTTTTGGGAGATCCTGGAGGAAGTTGGAGAGTGGAGTTTGGGATGGGTGTTATCAAGACACAATTACAGATGTATGAGATTTTCTTGCAATGAATAAAAGTAAACTACGAAAAGGTTGGTCTTTTTCTTCCTTCTGAATATATCAAGAGGCTGTCCTGATTCTTGTTCTCGCTCTGTGTTATTCCTTCTGCACCATCAGGACAAAGAAAAGGGTCTTGCCACTACCAACGGTCACCGCACAGCGCTAATTCTTCCGCTGCAAAGTCCAGTGGTTTTGAATTATTTATAATTTCTTAAATGGACTTATTTTTGGAGTCAAACCAGCACAGTATTGCTGTTCCCTGGAACTAATATTTTGAAATAATCGCTAGTCTATGTCATGACCACAACCACTGTGCAAACAGCTGAACTGGGCTTGGCAAAGAGGGTGTGAGCATCATTATTTTCTCAGCACAATGCTGAATGTGCTTTCTCTCCTTGGCAGTTGGTGATTGCAGTGTTTTTCAGGCTTTGTAAGGTTTTTGTAAGTCTCACATCGCTACTGAACATCGTGAAAATTCTTATTGGCCCATCCATACACCCAACTTCTGTTTTGGTTGTCATTATGTTCAGAATTTGTTGATTGTTGTGTGACATTACTTTATATTTCTAACACACACACACACACACACACACACACACACCCTACATATACTCACCCTTCTCACACACTAATTTCACAGGGATCTCAGGAACATGTGTCACTTGTAAGTAAACCTGTCGGGTAGATATTTTTGTTCCCCACTTATAAGTACGGGAGTGAAAATTCTGAGTCATTACTAAGCTAGTGAGAAAGAGAGCATGACTTGAATTCCAGGTACTCTGTTGCCCATGGAATGTTCTTCCTCCGTCTTTCTCAGTTGCTTCATTGAAACAAAGCCTTTTTCATTGAAGAGGTAGGTTCAATCCCCAGATCCTCCATTCAAGTGGAGTAAACCCTAAGGATTTCCATTCAGGGGAGTGCAAGCCCTCAGAACCCGATCCAGGTGGGTGCAAACTCTCAGGACCTCTATCCAGGTGGGTGCAAGCCCTCACGGTCACCATTCATAGTCTCTCTTCACACTCGGGTTTTTCAGTTTGAACAGTGTGATCCTTGATGCTGAGAGGGCTTCATTTAGAAAGCCCAGTGTTTCCTTAAACCTTTTTTCTCTATTGGCATATGGACTTGGAAAGCCCTGTTTTATCTGTTGCCTTAGACACTGATTACTAGGGTAAATACTTCAAAGACAGACTCTGTACCAAGCCTGTAAGAGGCCTGCACAGGCTCACTGCGTGGAAGGACAAGTGGATGGATCCATGAGGGTTGTAACCATGAGTGGAGAATAAAGTATTCATTTTAAAGCATACTGGTTTGAACTCTTTTGCTCACTAGTTAGCCAAGTTTCTCAGAAATTCTACTTCCATACTTGTAAATGAAGGATAAAAATATCTATTAACAAATTTACTAAAAATAAGTGACATTTGTGGAAAAATACACAGTGTGCTGCTTCCAATACTATGTGTGAAGTGGTGATGCTTTTCTTTCTTTTTTTTATTTGTTTATAATTCACCTATTTGATAAATCTGTATTTGTTCCTGGGAATCAGATACAAGTCTGCTAAAAACACCCTTCTCAAGAGGAAAGGCCCGTCATTCTCCTTTGCAAATGAGCTGTACCCATCACACTTCTTGTCTATAACAAGTGAGATCGTAGTTTACACTTTTCTACAACCATGGTGTTTGTTATGTGGAATCTATTTAAGAAAAAAGAACCCAGAGAAATTGAGTAAGGACAATACCAGAATCTTTCCATTATTCCTGTTTTCTTAAGAAGGGCATTGTGTACTTTGAGCTTCACTCCCCAAGTGTCTGCCTTGTAGCTGCTCCCTAACTCTGTCACACTGCTAAGACTCACAGGACAAATGTAAGAATAGACAGATTATGGAGAAAAACATACTGCATCCTTAGTGTACAGAACAGGAGAGAAGTCCTAAATCAATGACAATCTAATGAAAGAGAGATCTATGTGGAGTTCTGTTTGATGAAGTCATAGCTGGAAGGAGAAGGATGTAAGAAAGTAAGCCCTTGATTGACAGACATAAGGGAAAGGACTCCCCCATGAAACCCTAATCCACCAAACATAAGAGCTAGAGCTCAGTTCTGTCTTTAAAGTTCAGCAGTAAACATAATGGTATGTTTAATAAACTTTGATTGTCTGCAACCCAAAGCCAGAGAGATGCATTAATTTGCATGGTAAGAATAACATGAGGGACATCACATGTATAGTTGGTCTATTAGTCAGGGTTCTCTAGAGGGGTAAGACTGGCAGGATGGACATATAGTTCAAAAGAGATTTATTGGATTAAACACAATATAGGCCAAATAGTTCCAACAGTGGTTATTTTCACACTGGAGAGGTAGAGAAACAGTGGGTGGTCAGTCGGCAAGACTGGATGCCTCAGCATGCCCAGTTTGTAACCATAAGCCACCGGGAAACATATTGTACTAGCTGGCTTTGTGTGTCAACTTGACACAAGCTAGAATCACCAGAGAGGAAGGAGCCTCAGCTATGCCTCCATGAGATCTAGCTGTAAGATATTTTCTCAATTAGTGATCAACGGGGGAGGGCCCAGCTCATGGTGAGTGGAGTCATCCATCTGGTTGGTGGTTCTGGGTTCTTTAAGAAAGCAGGCTGAGCATGTCAGGGGAAGCAAGTCAGAAGTAGAACCCCCACCCATGGCTTCTGAATCAGCTCCTGCCTCTAGGATCCTGCCCTGTTTGAGTTCCTGTCCTGACTTCCTTCAGGGATGAACAGTGCTGAGAAACTGTGAGCCAAATCCTTTCCTCTCTGACTTGATTTTTGGTCATGGTGTTTCCTGGAAGCAATGGAAACCCCAACTAAAACAAATTGGTTCCAGTGTAGTGGGGTATTGCTGTGACAGACCTCTGACCATGTTGTTTTTTGAGAGGATTGTGGAAGAGCTCGGGAACTTTGAAACTCTCTTCTGACCTGGTGAGTGTTAAGAGTTCAGGAACTGTTTTTTAGGAGCCTGGAAGACAAGAATGCTGAGAACAGTGGAGAGGATGGGTTGTGAAATTTCAGAGGAAAATTTGAAGACTCTAGCAGGGCCATGCGTTATTTTGAATTAGGATTCTGTGATTCTAAGCTGTGGTGGAAGAATCAATCAGCTGTAATTAAGAAGACACCAAAACTGCTAAAGTAAAGCTTTTCTTGACTGGGATACCTGATGCTGGTTGGCTGGAGCTAAGAAATTAACAATGATTAAGAAGAGACCAGCATCACTGCGGTGAAATCATCTGGGAAGTGTTTCCTGAGCACAGAGAAGCTGTGTTCCAGAAGTGGTCAAGGTTGTACCTTGTGCTGGCAGCTGGGCTTGGTAATGTGTAAGAGTCACCCGGGTGGTACTGATTGATGTTGAAGGCATGAAGGGGTCATGGAGAGCAGCTGAGGCTTGGTACTGTGAAATGCCAGGAGAGGCCATTGGTGAAGGTGCAGCCTCAGTGGCAATTAAAGGCCTGATAATTAAGGGGCCTTACAAAGAAGTTGAGACTTGGCACCATGAAGAGAACCCGAGAGGCTATTGATGAAAGTGCTGCCCAGTTTTAGCAGAAGACCCCAGCAGTTTGGAGATTCCAGTACCATGGACAACCGAGAACAGCAGTAAAATGGAGTGGAGCCACCAGGAACCTAAGACAAGCGTGTGTGCAGCAGAGGGGATAGCCAGAGAAATGACCCAAATCCCATGGAAGAGTTCGTAGGACGGCGGTGGATCCTGGCCACTGGATGGTTGGAATTTTTTTTTTTTTTTGCTTTGATTTGATTGTGAATGTGCCCTGAATTTTTCCTCTTGAAGTAAGAAAATATTTTACTGGAGCCCACAGTTGAGAGGCTTTTGATTTTAAAAGATTGGATTTTAAGAGAGACTGGCTATTTGAAAGGTATTGAAAATTTAATGTGTTTGAATTTGTAGACACCGTGGGACTTTTCAAGTTATTTATTTCTTTAATGTGACATCTTGGGGACGAAGAAGAACAGAAGAGTTGCGTTTTAATAGGGGTGTGTTCGTGTGTCAAGTTGGTAAGGGGTCAGTTGTTCTTTCGGATTTTATGTGTCAATTTGACACAAGCTGGAGTCATCAGAGAGGAAGGAGCCTTTGTTGAGGAAATGCCTCATGAGATCCAGCTATAAGACATTTTCTCAATTAGTGATCAGCGGGGGAGGGCCCAGACCATGGTGGGTGGGGTCATCCCTCAGCTGGTTTTCCTGGGTTCTTTAAGAAAGCAGACTGAGCAAGCAAGGGGAAGCAAGCCAGTGAGCAGCACCCCTGCATGGTTTCTGCGTCAGTTCCTGCCTCCAGTATTCTGCCATTTTTAATTAATTAATTAATTTATTAAAAATTTCCACCTCCTCCCCACCTCCCCTTCTCTCTCTAGTCCTAAGAGCAGTCAGGGTTCCCTGCCCTGTGGGAAGTTCAAGGTCCTCCCTCTTTATATCTAGGTCTATAAAGGTGAGCATCCAAACAAACCAGGCTCCCACAAAGTCAGTCCATGCAGTAGAATCAAAACCCAGTGCCTTTGTCCTTGACTTCTCAGTTATTTTTGAGTTCCTGCTCTGACTTCCTTCAGTTATTAACAATGCTATGGAAGTGTAAGCCAAATAAACCCTTTCCTCTCCAACTTGATTGTTGCCATGGTGTTTACTCGAAGCAATAGAAACCCTAACAAAAACACATGTCTTCCATCTGTGTTGGAAGGCTAACGAGGCTGGGTTCTGATGTCAGTGAGAGACAGCTGCACTGGCTGCAACAGTGTGGATCTACTCACCAGCAAGGGGTGAAGTCTGGCAGGCCAAAAAGTACTGCTTTTCTTTGCCTATATTTTTATATCTGGAAAACATGGGAATGCATTTACTGCAAAGTGACTTTTTATTAACTTTCCCTAACATTTTCAGCTTTATACATTTAGATAATGATTTTTGATTCTAACTTATAACTTCAATCATTAGTTTTAATACTGTACATATGTAAATGCAATGCTATTTTACTTAAAAACCTTTGTCTTGGTGTGGCAGCGTACATTTATACATTTTTTTGTTATTTTTTTTTCCTGTTAACCCTTCCCTGGTGTGTTATCTTCTTCATATATTTTGGGGCCTTGGTTTAGTTACACCCTTTCAGGCTTGTGTTCTCATTGGCAGTGGAGTCTCACAACCTGCTTTAGTGAGCATTAGGGCACCAGAAGCAAATGCTAATACTGACTATGTTCATGTAATTTCATTTTTCACTTGTAGAAATGGTTTGTGAAAGACGCATTTTAACCTTCAGCATTCTGTAAAAGTTTCTGTAAAGTCTCTGGGCCAGATGCTGTTTTTTAGAGGAAGAGCTTGCCTGCAGCTCAGCTTTCTTTCGTTCTACATAGTAAAACTTGTTAAACTTTTAGTATGCTATCAGATTTATTCCTGAAATTTTTATTTCCTTAACTATTGCTTTGCTGTCTTGATCTGTTAACTTTCATTCTTCCTTAAAATTTTAATGAGTTTAAAATCTTAATATTAATGATAAAATATTAAATTTTTCTTTCTGGCAGGCACTGTGGTAGAGCCTAGGTGTGTGTCAAGAAGCCTATGGTAAAGAGTGGAGTGAGATTTAAAACAGGGATGGCTAATCAACAACCGAGCTAAGCCCAAGAAAGTAGACTCCATACTAGGGTGGGGAGACATCACATACAGATTTTCGTATGTCAGAGAGAAAAGAAAAGAAACAATTCAAAGGAGAATTTTAGATTCAGCCTACTACCCTGGTCACAAATAATATATTTCAGCCAATCAGGTTTAATCTTGTTATTTCGGAACATTTCATTATTCTTATGCCACAGTAAGTCTTTAAATGCATTGAAGGCAAGATTTCATTTCTTATCATGTCAGTTTAATGCTTTTTAATATGATATGAAACAATTTTAAGTATGTGGACACTTGAAAAATGTTCCTACTTGGAATTTGATTTTTTTCCCTGAAACTTGGTTAGAGGCAGACATGGCGGAGACAGCTGAGGTGAACTGGTGGGAGGTCTGGAAGGGCCCAGGCTTTCTCTTCTACTGAGCCCCAGGTTTCTGCTCCTGAGTGTAGGAAAACTAAATCTCTTTCCACAGTTTTGGTTAGAACAAAAATATGCAAATGACTGCCAGCATGATTTTAAATTTAGTATCATTTCACTCCACTCTGTTGTCTGTATGGAACCATTTGACTTCAAGTAAATTTATTAAATTAATAAGTTAAGGAAATTAACCCCTCTACTAGCTGTACGCATAGCCATCCTCCTTTGCATTCCCTTTCTACATGAATGCTCACCCGGCTTCCTTATTACATGGTACCCCACTGCTCATAACAGCTCCAGCCATATTGAGCTCATCTGGGCCTCACCCAGCAGGCTGGCTCTATCTCCAGTTTCTACTTGTTTATTTTATTTGCTTGTATTGTGAATGGATCTGAAAGGACTTCCTAAAAGACCACACACTTAAAACCTTTTCCAGTGTTTTATAAGCTCTAAAATCTCTAGAGAAAGGCATTGCTGGAAGTAATATGTCATTGAGGACATGTGCTAAGGGGTTCTTTTCCCTTGGCCTCCCCTTTCTCCTCCTTGATGGCCATGAACTGCATGATTTTCATGCTTCTTCTGCTTCTGCTGCAGTGATGTTCATCTCATTGCAAAGGAGCAAGCCAACCATGGATTGCAAGCTCTGAAGCCAGGAACCAAAACAAATCTAACTTCCGCTTAACGTGTTCTCCATGTTGAGTAACATAGCTCAGCCTCTTTGCTTTCTATGATTCTTTTTCTTTCTTGTTCCACTTATGACACTACCAGCAGAAACATTCTCCCATCATCCTGTAAGAGAATTCTGTCCCTACCCCATCCCCAAGATATTCATTTATAGCATTTAAATCACTTCCCCAACTGTGTTTATGGAGGTAAAGACTTGGTTTTACAGCCTGTCTTATTAGGGCTCCTGTTGCTGTTACAAAGCAATATGGACAAAGCAACATGGGGAAGAAAGGGTTTATTTGGCTTAGACTTCCACAACAATGTCCAACATTAAAGGAAGTTAGGATGGGAACTCCGCCAAGGCTGGTAACTGGAGGAAGGAGCCACTGCATACACATGAAGGGGTACTGCTTACAGGCTTGCTCCTCATGATCTGCTCAACCTGCTTTCTTATAGAACCCAGGACCGTCAGTTCAGAAATGACACTCCCCACAATGGGTTGGACCTTCCCTCCTCAATCAATAGTAAAGAATCTGTCTTAAAGGCTTGTCTATAATCTGAGGTTATGGAAGTATTTTTTTAATTGACACTTTTTCTTCTCTGATGACTCTAGCTTGGATCAGGTTGACACAAAACTAGCCAGAGCACAGATATCTTCTCCTTGACTTCTAGCCTGTGTACTTCTCAGGATTGAGGGTACAGAACTTGACTGTCCTGGCTGCTGTTTATGCATCTCCCTAGTACTTGGTTGGTGTCTCATGTACTGACAAGGCCTTCAGCAAACACTCAAGTCTTACATGGGTAGCAATTGTTTGTCTAATTTTTTTTAACTGAGAATTCCAAAGCATTAGTCACATCCATGGGCATTTTACTATATTCTTACTACATAATTCTGTGTATTAAGGCACATATGTGTGGATGCATGTGGAGGCCATGTATTGGCATCAGGTTTCATTCTTTGATTTTGTGTTCTCCTCCTGTTATGAGATTGGGCTTCTCATTGAACCTGTAGCTTTTTCTATTCAGTTAGATTGGTTGGTCAGCAAGCCTTAGGGAGATGCCTGTTTCTACCTCCCCTGTGCTGTATGCCACATCAAAATTTTCTATTTTGGCTGGGATTCAACTCAGGTCCTCATGTTTCTGAGGCAAGTACTTTATTGAATGAGTCATCTCCCCAGCTCTAGACTACATTTTTTTTAAGTTTTATTTTACCATAGTCTATGACTTTCAGAAAAGACAAGTGACATCATTATTCAGATTCAGAACTGATGTTTCAAGTGGCAAAGACCCTGCAATGTTTTCCTTTTTCTGACAACTCTATTGACAGCTTGGTTGCCTGTCATGGCACAACTTGACAATCAGCCCCAAGCTTTGACAGACCAGCATTTCCAGCTACTGATTTTAGCATATTTTTGAAATAAAGACAGCTTTACCTTCTCTGGCTTCACTGTTACCGTAGAATCCCCAATTCAGAGCGTGTCTTAGGAGTTGATAGTAAGACAATGTCTGAGTGACAGCAAACACACATTTAAACTCCCTCAAGCCCCCCAAACATGTAAAAAGTAAAGAATGTTTTATGGGAGACAACCTATTTTTGTAAACATGTGAATAGTAGATTCTAGAATAACACATTGAATTATAGAGCATGTTCAATAATATACAAAGGCCGTTTAGAATTTCCCCATTGCATCTCATACGCAGTATATTCCTGTTCACTTCTAACCCACATATTAATAATCATGATGCCAGATAGCCCGATAATATTGGATCATTTAGAGAACCCCTTAAAGTTTATGCCTTGTATTATTTCATTGTTTATAGTCAAGTCTGTAACATAACTTTGGAACAAATATATCTGGTATCTCAGAAATATAAGTAGCCTGTAAATATCTATAGTGTTTAGGAAAATTAGATGTGTCTAATAACACACCATCCCCACTATGGTGTAAGAATAGCAATGTCTTCCAGGAATATTGCACAATTTCAGCCCCAGGGACATATTGCCTCATCATCTGTCCCACTTACTCATCAAATGTCTAAAATCTGGTTGTAGATCATGAATTTGCTTCTAACATATTTCTCACTGCTCTATCACCTTTTGGTAAAATAATGTTGACAAATTGTTATTAAACTATTTTGCACATTGAAGTTCTATTTTAGGACCATCACCCCATCAACAACTGCCTTATTAATTTGAGTTGTCATCTATAGGTGACCAAATGTTTAGAGAAGAGACAAAGGGATAGTAAATAAAGGTGTCTGCTGTGTGGATAATGCAAGTCAGACCTCCTAAAGACACAGGCACCCCAAACACACTGTTTCAGAAGACTTTCTTCATCTTTCCTACTCATGCGTACTCAGACATTCTGGTGTCAGTGGAGATTCCACTGGCCTGTAAAGCCCACTTACAAATTATCCATCTCCAAATTCTTAGCATGTCTTGTTTCTTCCTAACTCTTTAAAACAAGAGGTGGCAATAAAAGTGGAAAGGTCTAAGTGTGGCATGACAGCAGACAGGCTACTGTGGGTTGGTGGGTACAGGAAAAGATGATTTAAGGCAGAAGAGCAAGGGAGGAAAATGTGGAGGAGAAGGAGGAAAAGAAATGGCAGGGCAATGCAGAAAGGAGGGGTGGGAAAAAGAAGAGGAGACATAACTAAAAGAAAAACTTTGTTTGAAAGCTACAGTGAAACCTAATTCTTTGTATTCTAATAAAATCTTTGATTTTTAAATACAAAGCATTGTTTCTGTTGAGTCCTTTGATTTAACACATGTACACAGTATATTCAAATTGCTCCCTACCCTCACCCTTTCTTCCCCCTTTCCCACCATTATCATCCCTATTTCCTCCTCACCAATCCCTTTTCCAGATTAATCATTTTTGGTTTTGATTTGTAACAAATATGTTAGGTTTAAAGTTGTAATCTGACACTGCGAGTTGGTTTCTGGCTGTCCAGACCTGAGTAATTACACAAACACTATATTAATCACAACAACATTATCATTGGTTAATAAAGAACCTGATTTGTCCTGTGGCAGGGCAGATTAGAGCTAGGTGGGGAAACTAAACTGAATGCAGGGATAAAGAAGGCAGAGTCAGGGAGATGCCATGAAGCCAGCCAGGAAGCAAGAGGTAACAAACCACAAGTCTTATGGTAAAATATAAAGTAATAGAAATGGGTTAATTTAAAATATAAGAGTTAATAAGAATCCTGAGATAATAGGGCAAATAATATGTAATTAATATTAAGCCTCAGAGTGGCTATTTCATAAGTGGCTGCAGGAGCTAGTGAGTGGTACTAGGTGGGTGGAGAGAAACCTGCCCGGAGGACCAGCAGAACAGACAGTACTTACAGCTCCGCAAAGTTTATTTGTTAGTCTAAACACATTACAGATATTGTTCAGCTAGTTTTTCTTGAAGGTGTAAGAATCTACATTAAACTTGTTACTTGAATTTTTTAGTCTCTCTATAAATATGGCCAGAAATACAAAGTTTATACCATTTATTTTTCTAGAATATTCCTTTTGGTGCACAAATATTACTGATCTTATATTGCTACAACTTTGAGAAGAGGTGACACAGGAGTTAGCCAAATGCTCTCTAGGTCCAGAAGACCATGACTGAACCTGTCCTGTGACATGTCACTGGCTCTGTGACCTTGATCAAGTTATGAACCCTTCTATATGACTCGGTTGTCAGAGAGATGACTCGGCTTTTAGATAGTTAACTGGAGATAAAGTTACTACGATAGCTTACGTGATAGAGGCATCAACAAGCATGATGGACTTAGGATATCACCTGCATACAACAATCAGTGGTTTCTCAGCATTTTTATGTGTGCATCTTCAACATTTTTATAAACCAGCAAATTTATATCAAAGTCTAACTCAAAGCAATATTATAACTTACACAACCAATTCAAAATTTAGAAGCAAAGCTGTAGTATGAGTGCTAAATGGCATACAGCCTGAGTTTCTTTTATTCACCTTCGCTGTAAGCAATTCACTTTCCACCATTCAGTGATAAGCTGTAGTATTTAGTGTGCAGTGAATCATTTGGGTTCACTAGGTGTTGATGATGTATTGCTGCTTGACAGATGCCTGAGGTCTAGGGAGCAGGTCTCGCGAAGCCTTGCCTAGCAGATGGAATTTTACACCACAAAAAAGGTAGACCAAGTTGTATTCAGCCCGTCTGCTGAGAAGGGTGCAGCCAGCATCTGCTGGATCCTCACGGTGTCCTGAGATGTTCTAGGAGTCTGTAGTTAGCCCTGAAGCGTGATTTCCATCTGGGGTTTCTATATGTTGGAAGCAGAACATCCCTTGAGTGGTCTAACTTGCACGTGCATTGACATCTCATCTTGTCAATGTCCCGGAGTCTGTGGTTTCAGAGTCAGGGCAGCAGCTCACCCTTGCTGTTTGGGAATGATGGAATATGATGGAATTTTACTTCCCATCCCTGCCACAGCAGCATCTCTGTGTTGCTTTGGTTTTAAAGAGACAGACGGCATACCAAGAAGAAGACAGCCTTTGCTTCTTTTTTGGGGTGATCTACAAACAAATATCCCCTTCATCCATTGCAAGACCTTTTGGGTGGGATTAGGCCAGGTGCCCATGCTGGAGGCAATGACATAAGGGAGAATGATTAATGTGCCCCTTCTGCAGCTTGCAGGCATTTGCTGCTGGGGCTTGGGGTACACGTAATAAAGGGGATATACTCAGTGAGGTCTAACACTGTGCTTCTTTCCAGAAGTAGATGGACAAAACTTAGTATACATAAAATCACAAATAATAAAACCATTCAACAATAAAACTATTTCTATAGTGGATAGTTCATATCATGCATTTCATGAACAGTATTTGTCTTTCTTAATTTAAATACAAATGTTTGATTTCAGTAAACATCATGTAATTTATGTTACAGAGTAGAAAATTGTCATATCATTTTTAGCTCTATAAACCAGAATTTGGACTATTTTTAAAGGTGTTCCCAGCCACATAAAGATGCCCTACAAACCTTTTGACTTGCATTACTGCTCAGAGTTCAGCAGCATCCTTCTCGATGGTGCCTTCCCCTCTAGCATCACAGTGCAAACTTTCCAGTTGTTTCTAACATCTCTGCAATTTTATGGCCCAGATTCGACTCCCAAACTGCACTTCATTAAAGCATGTGGGTAATGCTCGGTGCTGCCACGTCTTATTAAGAATCAATGAGGCTCTTCCAGACTTAATTTTGGGATTTGGTGGCTATCCGCATTTCCTTATATCAGCATTCACTTCTGCCATCACCAGTCCTGGCAATCTCTTCTCACAGCAGTGAGTTCTGTGCTGAAAGTTGTCCTAAGCCGATACCTCGGAGCTGCTGTGCACAGCAGCATCATTAACAATAGTGTTCCTGGCATCACGGGCTGCAAAGTGCTTAGGAAAGACTGACTGTCCTCTTGTGAGATGTTTGCAAGTGTTAAAGTATTTTACCTTTCTTTTATTTTCATATAGGTGACACACTACCTGTGTGTGTGTGTGTGTGTGTGTGTGTGTGTGTGTGTGTGTGTGTGTGGGTATGGGTTTCATTCTGAGTATAGGGCCTCACACATACTGAGCCAAACATTTTACCACTGAGTTGTACCACCAACCCAGGTGCTAACTCTTAATTATCTAACCTATTTCAGAAAACACCTCTCTGCTCTTGAGAGGAGGGCTGTAATATTACTTTTATTAAATAGTGGGGCCATGGGAAGATTTAGGGGGGAGGAGAAATTGGAGGAAGGGTATAAGGGAGGTTCTGGAGAGTGGAATTGGAAGGGGGAAAGTAATATAATTTTAATTTAAAACACATTAAAATATTCCAAACCTGATGAATCTTTCTATAAAACTTCCTTTTATTCTTACTTTTGCCTGTCAAGTTACAGTAAAAATCTGTAGTTCATTGACATACTTCAAAAATTGTACATTGGGCTGTGCAGTTCAGAAGTTTTTATGCGCTTTGCAAATATGAAGTGAAAATCAATTCAGACTGACAGAATGAGTCACAGACTTACTCACCTGCTGTGACTATGTCACAGACGGACAAGGGATGCTTCAGTGTGTTATTTCATAGTAAAGGTTTTATTATAAACCAAGGGCTGAAAACCACTCATTACACACATGCCATTGATACATTCCACATGTTCCTATGGATTAGTAACTTCTACTATTTTCCTTACAGCTACGATTTCTTGAGTTTACTTGCACCACCATTCACACCAGCATGCATTTGTTACTGATGCTAGATGAATACTCTTAGCTGATTTGGCATTCTATTAAGAAACCCTAGGAAAGAATAAAAATATTCACAAATCCTAATACACTAAGCAGAAGGGGTTCAATCTAAGAAATTAACATGAATAACATGCTGAAACATTAACCTCCTCTACACAGTCAACTCACAATGGTGACAAGAAGAAAGCAGACTTGGGCTGGAGAGATGGCTCAGCGGTTAAGAGCATTGCCTGCTCTTCCAAAGGTCCTGAGTTCAATTCCCAGCAACCACATGGTGGCTCACAACCATCTGAAATGAGATCTGATGCCCTCTTCTGGCCTGCAGGCAGACACACAGACAGAATATTGTATACATAATAAATAAATAAATAAATAAATAATAAGAAGAAAGCAGACTTAATTTCCTGGCCTGTGTCTTATCATTCTTGAATAAGCAGCCCTGATATTTGACTTTTCATACAAGTCTCTGTGCTTGTATGCTGTGAGTCAGAGTCAATTAGGAGGTATGAATGCTGCTAACTGATCAGGTCCTTTGGAAACATTTCCTAAGATGATTAAACATTTTCTAAGACAATAATGACTACATCTAAAAACAGAGATGAGTCTATATATTTGCAAATCCAAACAGAGACAGAGAATCATCTACACAACCTTCTCAATGGCTGAAAACAGCCACACAAGACGATAAAGTTTTGGGCATTATTTCTATTAAGAACATTCTGATATACTACAATAGACTTACAAAACAGTTAACAATGCCGTTTATTGCGAACAACAATAGGAATTAATACATGTACATCTATGGACGAAGTGGCTTGGCTATTGATCTGAAGTAACTTTACCAGTCACAGACCAAAGTAACATGAACTATGACCATGATGAATACAAACGTGGGTATAAACGTGACTGCAAAAAATACTATGTGTCATAGTTAGGATTTCTACTGCTGTGATAAAGTGCCATTACCAAAAGCAAAAACAAACTGGGAAGGAAAGGAAACATTTCAGCTTACCGTTTGTAGTCTATCAACCAGGGACGTCAGGGCAAGAACTCAAACAAGGAAACTTTATGTCGAAACAAATGCAGAGACTGCAGAGGATTGTTGCTTACTGGCTTTCTCCAGAAGGCTAGTCTACCCTGCTTTCTTGTGTATTCCATGACCATCTTCCAAGAATGCCACCATGAATAATGGGCTTTGTCCCCCTATATCAATTGCAAATTAAAAAAATGTATCACAGGCTTGCCTGCAGACCAATCTGGTAGGGATATTATCTCAATTGAGGTTTCTCTTTTACCAAATGACTCTAGCTTGTGTCAAGTTGACACAAAACTAGCTATCACAATGTGTATACTGTATATTCTTATTCAAGGTAGCTCTGTTGGCTGTACATAAACCCTCTGAGTCATACTCCTCTCCCTTAAACCTTAGCTGTTTAAATAACCAATTCTGCACAATATGGTGTGGTGGGAAAGACATCTTAACTTTTAGGTGGGAGCAGCGAGGGCCCTATCACTTCAGCCTAGTTGTTTTGAAACACCTGGAGGACTTTGCTAGAGTAATTTATTTTGTCTATCGTTAGTGTCGCTATCTAGGATGAGGAGACATTTGTGCACATCTCCCCAGGGATCGTCCTACAACAGTTACACAACTCCCTGAGATTATAAGGAGGACAAACCATCTTTCAAAAGAGGGATTAGTGGTTTATTATACAAACCAACATGTGGAATTAAATGTTGACTTTAATGCTTTCTTCAACGATGATAAATTAGTTAATTTATTGAGGCTTTAGGGTCCTAAAGAGAAAATTAAATGTATGAATGCAGTTTTAAATTTCCATTAAAATTGAAAACATTTTTTTTCAGTGACTTGTATTGACAATGAGTAATTTGGGGCAAATAATCTAAAACTCTCTTGTGTCTGTAGTACTTTAAGATGATTTGTGTTTTAATCAAGTGACATCTTTTAATTTATGAAGTTTACTGAGACCTCCTGAAGTTGCTGTACAGTGATTTCCTGCCATAGTGATTTTGTGTTCATTGTTTCTATGTTTATACCTTTACATCTGTAAAATCAGCATACGTCAACCAAGAAAAACCTCTTTAACAAAGAATCAGCAAATAAGATATGAGTTGAGAGACTAGGGTATAGTGGGCTAGAGAGTTGGATCAGTAGTTAAGAATACTTATTCTTCTGAAGGACCAGGGTTCTATTCCTAGTACCACGTGGTGACTCACACCATCTGTGACTTCAACCCCAGGGAGTCTGTCACCTTTGTCTGAACACATGGGTACTAGGCATGTACATGGGACACATAGATAAACACAGGCAAAACATCTATACACAAAAATAATATTTTAAAAAGAATTTTATTAAAAAAGAGAGAATAAGGTCTTGATGTCTGGAACAACGAGGAAGAAGTGAATAAATAAGTCATAAAAGCATAAACAAATTGCAAATGTGTGTAGTTTTCTACTGAAATTGTGCAGCTTATTTACATGTTCAGTTTTGAATTGAATTAATAGCCGAAGTCTTGGGTGATGTGTCTATAATTTTACTGGCAGTTTTCTCCAGTAAATGCCTCTTAGTCAGTAGTGATCCCCACAGGAAGGGGCAGTCAGATGTTGCTGCTGTTGATGATGTAAAAGCTCCCTCAGGATGGACGCAGTGATGGTGAATGTATCACAGGGGCTTCCTGGTTGTCTCTGAGCCAGCATGGTTGCTCATCTTGGGAGGAACTTGTAGGTACACAAGTTCCCCACTTTTCCCGAGACGCCATGCAGGGCTGTTCTGCTTCCTGGTTCCACTGCATCAGCTTGAGGGTGTGGCATAGAACTGCCCTCTCCTGTTATGTTAATATCACCTACGGCCCAAGGGTGTAGCTCAGAGAGAACTCTTCTGTCATGGTAATTCCACCTGCAAGCAAGGTTCTCGCCCGCAGGCAAGGTTCCCGGGTCAGCTTTTCTCTGAGCCTGAGCATGCCCACCTGGCTTCCTCTTTTCTCTGTTCAGCTGCTGTCCGACCTTGGGTGCGGCCCCCTGACTTTTCTCTTTCCTTGATCCTGATGGGGGGCTGGTGTCCTTTTGCCCCACAGTATATATATCCGACTGATGCTTAATAAAGCTGCCATTTGCCACTTGCTCTTTGGCAGATGAGCCGGTCTCTTTGTGTGTGTGTCGTCTGTTCAAACCCCTAGGACATGCGTCCGTTCTCGTGGGCTCGAGTCAGGAAAGCGCGCGCCTGTTTCGAGGTTCGGGCGTCCACAGAAAAGTGCGGAAGCTTACAGAACTGACATATTTGATCTTTTACCAGGCATCACTTTAGATCAGAGAGGTTGAATTCATAAAGGATGATCACAAAGATACAAAGCAAATTTTCTAAAAAGTGTAGACTATTCTGAGAAAAGAACAGTGCAGTGTCCTGATGGTGTATTCAAGAGAAACAAGTTTGATTAAAGAAAGCAGTTTTACAGATTTTTTGACAAATATTTAACACATTTATTTTTAAATGTTCAGAAGAATAAATTATTTTCAGTTCCTAATAACTACTTCTCAAGATAAGGAAGGGGAGTATCTTTCTTTTTGTACATGTTTTATTCTATAATCCCACCGTAAGAGTGACCGTATCTCATAATCACATTGGGGTTTCATACTTACACGTTGGTCTCTCAGTTGTTCCATAGAAAACATTAGACAACCCCAATCTCATTAATGAACTGTTATAAGGAGATTGGAGGAAATCAGTCTTAATTGCTTGCTTAAAGTACTCATTCAGGACTATGAATTCTCTACCAGGTGACCCAAGTTTACCTTTAAGGCTACTTAAGAAAATCTCTCTTAACCAAGTGGTAGTGGTACATGCCTTTAATCCCAGCACTCAGGAGGCAGAGTGAGGTGGATCTTGGTGAGTTCAAGGTCAGCCTGGTGTACAACATCTGGTTTCAGGTCAGGTTGCAAAACTACAGAGAAACCCTGTCTTGAAAAAAAAAACAAAACTGTCTTCTTTTGTCACTCCTCTGAGTTCCGTTTGTGCCTTGGTAGGTTATCCAGTCCCAAGCCATATCTAATACACATGCATACTTAGTTAGTGACTGAAGAAGATATCATGAAATTGAGAGTGAGGAGGGCCTGGAAGAAGTCAGAGGAAAATAGAGAATGAAAATGGTATTAATACAATAGTAGTGCATGATATTTAAAAAAAATTAAAGGAAGGAAAATAAGGGAAATTTTGATTTGATTTGCCATTTTCTTTTTTGCCTTACACTTATGTGAGTTACAGATATCCTTGTCATTGATTTTGGTTATTTGAGAGCAGTTTGGTTTGTTGATAGAATGAAGGAGTTCACTTTCCTATGACTAATATTTCTGCTGGCAGTTTCAGTGTTGTGTATGAATTGCTTATTGTTCTGATAAGTGAATTTTAGTTTTGCAGTCTGTTATTTAATAGTATGGAATTTTCAAAAACAGACCAAAATGTATAATTTGAAGGGGAGTAATTTTAGGAGATTTTCAAAGGAAATGGAGATAAAATAGTCACAAGAATCGAGCCAAACTCCATGATGTGTCTTAACCTCAACCTTTTCAGATACCTTTAAATGTAGATGAGAACCAGTGCCCATTATCTAAGGCTTAACCTGACTTGAAGAAAACTCAATATATTTTAACCCTTTGATCTGTCAATTTGGTTAATATGTACTTAATATTTTGTTAGATAATCTCTAAATGTAGGGAAATGTATGTGTATTTTATATTCTGTGCCATAATATCATTGAATTGGTATAAATAATGCAATGACATATTTAACGTGGAAGGAAGAGGTCCTGGAGATCCCAATATTAGAGGCTGCTGTGATAGTTCGTCTTGTCAAGTTAGATGAAGCTTGAATCAACTGAGAGATGCAACTCTCTAGAATACGTGAAGATGTTTCCTGGAAGGAACAATCAAAGAAAAGAGACTCTCTCTCTGCCAGTATATTTAGTATGTCCTGATAATGATTCAGACATAAGGTGCTGTGTGTGTGTGTGCGGGGGACTATGACATTTTTTTTTATTGTGTATCTTCATATATTGCTGCTGATCATATCTCCCACATTGTGTCTGTCAGTACCTCATTTACTGGATGAGTCCCTGAAATTTGGCCAGTGTCCACTGAGAAATTTTCATTCCATTTAATTTCACAATATGTTAAGATCCACATGTGACAGGTGCATGTTGGATGGACTGGGTTAGATTGGCAGTCGGCAGGTAAAAGTAATTGTAAACATTAGTGTCCGGGAACAATCCAAGTGTTAAAGACATGCCTTTGCCATTGGTAATGGGGGTGCACTCAGGAAGATCTGCTGACAGGATCATTGCAGAGAGGAAGAGAGACAATCAATGACATTTGAATGAACATGGATATTTGAGAGGAAAACATAAGAAAAATCTTCAGAGAAGTAGATTATTGAATGCTCCACATAGAAAAAGTTAGAATAGTGTCATCACCAAGCCTAAAAGGCTGAAGAGGGGTGATGGGTTATGAATGCCATGAGCCAAGGATACGTGAGATTCACCATTTCTCTATTAGATGCAACTAGACACCTGGTTTCATTTTAAGCATTAAACTCCATGAGTTGTCCCCAACAGGAAACAAACTCTGAGTTAAGACAGAGATCTAACTCAAACTTTAGTTCTAGTGTCTACTTGGAATCAATCAGTCTATCATACAAACGTTTTTCAAAGCAACATGTATGTTAGATGGCTGTCAGAGATGTATAAAATATTCATCAGGAAAGCCAAATGTCTCTTTCTCCATTTTAAAGGAAAACTGGACTCTTTGCACCTATTCTTTCAACAAATAAGACCATTTGAATCTGTGGATTGGGTGTCTGCTGTTCATCTGAAAACCTTTATAGGAAACCTACATTGTCCTCAGGATCATAAAGTCGTTGGTGATGGCAGGAACGGGCACTGAGGCCAGAATCAGTTCCAGTCCCCTGCTAAATTCTTTACAATGACTGCAAATCAAACCCTCTTAAGAAAAGTCACCATTCTGTAGTGATGGATGATGGATGGTCTTCACTGTGCTTGAAATCACTGGATCCAGAGCTCCCGTGGAAAGATCCTAATTTAGGGGATATTTCACTGCCTTCCTTTTGCCACTTTTAACCATTACTGAAGAATCTGTAACTTACAAACAGGTGAGTGAAAGGTAGAGGTAGAATATCTGTAGCTAGATGCTAAGGTGGAACTCCTAATCTTCACCCCAAAGGAAGGAAATCCTTGGTTCCATTTGATAATTTTCCCTTACAGCCCTTCAAAGGTGTCCTTGTAATTGCAGTCTTGAAGAA
This sequence comes from Myodes glareolus, assembly GCF_982192425.1. Lineage (NCBI taxonomy): Eukaryota > Metazoa > Chordata > Mammalia > Rodentia > Cricetidae > Myodes > Myodes glareolus. The sequence continues at coordinate 3,840,688 of NC_142038.1, read as the reverse complement.
AATGTCCTTTTAGACTAAAAACATTGTGTCATCATAATGATAGACAGGAAGAAAGGAAAGGTTCAAATACGGTGAAAAAAGGTTAGAAAGCATTAACTCAACTGTAGCAATAATTGAGGAATTATTAATCCTTAACACTCACGTTGTCATCTTTAAGTATCACTCCTCAGTTAGAGGAACTGGATTCTTAGAAATGACTCATTTCCAGTCTAGAGCTGAAAAGAACAAAGTGAGCTCAGAACAGAAAAGTGAGTCATTCCATGTCTCAAGAGGAAAGGGATGAAGTGAGCCTGAACAGGCTGCTATTCCAGAAAATCAGGCACCTTCCAGGAGCTATAGAATCACGATGCTGAGGGCGGGTCCATCCATACTGATGATGATGCTGAGGACTGGTCCATCTTTACCAGTGATGATGCTAAGGGCTGGTTCATCCAAACCGATGATAACTGCAAAGAAATAAAGTATGTCATGCTTATTGTTACATTATAGCTGCACCTCGACTCAACCACAAAGTTGTTTAGTGGGCAATGGTTTCTACCTGGGGCATGATTCCATATGGCAAGTGAGGAAAAAATGACAGACAGAGAATATAATTTTTTGCAATCCCTGAGCTTACACAAACGGTATCAGTGGCTAACTTTGCCAAAAACAAAGCAACTCTCCTAGGTAGACTTGATTATCAATGTGATATAGCCAGGATTCATCTGAAAGAAGAAACTGTTATTGAGTAATTGCTTAGATTATGTTGGTCTGTGCATATATCAATGGTGGGTTGTCTTATTATTTTATGTATATACAGGTAAAAGCATCCATAGCCATAAAATTAAAAAAGAATCTTTAAATAATTTGACTCTAAGTGTTGACTCAAATAAATTGTATAAAAATAATTTTTGTCCTGAGTATATCTGAATGTGCCTAGATATTCAAAGATATTACAGAGTGGATTTTATGGAATGTATTGATACTCATTTTTTAGGAGGATAGTTTTCAAAAATTTTCGTTGTGAAAATGTGGTTTTATTTTTTTCTCATAAATTTTTATATTCTAAAACTCAGATTATTGATACATTAGGTGTAGATAATCCTTGACCTACCCAATACATCTATTTCTACAGATGAATTGTAAGGTGACATTCTAGATAAATTTTCGTTACTTAAGAGGGCACTCTGACCCTTTCCCAGATGACTTCCTCCCTCACCCCCAAACTGCACTATTCTTCAGACTGTAGTGCTTATAAACTTCTCATTTTTGTTAGTGCTTTCATCACTAGATACTCATGACAACATTCCAATATTTCAATAATAGAAGAAATAAAATAAACCTTGTACAAAATATTCATCAACAGCAGAAGTCATTAACCAAATGTAGGTGCACCCATCTCTTGAAAATTCACCCAGTACCACAATAAGGAAGCAGAATCACTCAAAAGGATGTGTTGTATGATTTTGTTCAATTATTTCTTGATTCCTTACTATTTGAGCTAAAATAATTGTGCAAATGATAAAATGATACAATGAGTAAAATTAATCTCAAGGGGGTGGGGGAACACACCTGGGTAGGTTTGAAGGGAAGAAAGAGGAGGAGGTAAGGATGTTAATTTTAATCTCCAAAATATTTTGAAAATGTAGAACAATTGTCTGTGGGAAAATCAGAACAGACAGGGATATATTTTGTTAATGAAATTCTACTCATCAATACTCAACTTTGTCCTGCCAGCCAAAGCTCTTAAAAGCCATACTTTCCAGAACAATCATGTAGTTGAAGAAGGAACCCAGGTTAATGTCAATTGACTATATACATCTTTCTTTATGTCTGTTGAACAAAGGATCTTCTCTTCTAGCATGATTTGAATTGAAGTCCTTACTATCTGTGCAGTAAATGAAACCACCTTCTTTCTTGTGTCTTGTGTATGTGTGGTACTGAGGATGGAACCCTGGACCCTAGGAATTGTAGGCAAGAATTCTAACACCGGTTTGCCATACTGCCCTACTCATTTCTTTTGTTTCTTAATTTTGCTTCCACTTCAGCATTAATATTTATTTTTGTTCCTGTCCTTTGCCAATAATGTAGAAATAATTTAACTTTGAGCCTCTTTCAATTGTCATATATTTGACTTGCTTTTTGTTTTTTTTTTTTTTACTTGGCTGACTTTGTCTGGTTCCAAAAATCCTTCTTGGACAGGAGGTCATGAGCTGTTGCTGACTGCCCTACCCCTTAGTAATCACATCCTTCTCACAGGCACATTGGTTTCATATTTGTACTGCCTTGAAAATTGGTACCCCATAATTCACATTTGATAAACAGTGCTGATTCTTTCCGAAATGCCTGGTTTTCCTCCTGTCTTCTCTGGTTGGCTTGTTCAACCTCGCCATAAAATAGTTCAACTATTATAAACATTATCTCAAACTCCAGCTCTCCCTATTCTGCTTTCAGTCTTAGCCAGAAATGACTCTGGATACTCAGTGATGAAAATAGAAACTATCAGATGGCCACTCCATCGCTCTGTTTTGCATCTATACATTGTACAATATTTGGCACCCATATTTCCCTCTTATATCTCCCCTTCCATTCATGCTTCCTGCAAACTCATACTTCAGAGGACTGCTCTCTTTAGGCTTTCTTAATTAATTTACTTTCTTCCATGTCTTCATCTTCTCTCTCTGCTTAGTCTTCCCATAGAGATTGTAATGTTTCAGTCTCTCTTAGTTAAGAAATAGAAAGAAACAAAAATAACTTCCATAATGTTACTAGACCATACTGTCTCTCCTCATGTCATAGTAGCCAAGATTTGTAAGGGCTAGCCGTGTGTCCTGGCTCAATGCCTTCCCTTTGTTGTGCAATCTATAGAACCATTGACATGGCAAGACCCACTCTAAATGGGACAGCAGCTATATTAACTTCACCTCATACAGTCCTGGACATTTCAAATGGACATCTTGAGAGATAACTAAAAGATAAATCTGTTCCTTTGTTTGGAAAGAATAGGAAGGATATAAAAGCAAACATGTAAGGCAGTTGGCAAACTGAAGCATCTACAGTGTTTGCGATGATCCAACACACGCGTGGATGGAAAGGAACACAAGAAAGGAAATCACACAAAGCAAAACTTTATTGCGCAACTCAACGTGAATGTGGAATTACCAAGATGCAATGAAAATAAAATGACACCAGATGAATTGGAACATACACTTGGGCTTCAGCCATCATGAAAATCATGTATTCACCCATTTACCCAAAGCTTGCGAGTCAGTTTCTCTAATTGAATAAGGGTGTTGATCAAGTAGTTGCTGAAACTCCTGCTTGGCTGTCATGTAATCACAGTACTAGGAACTTGCAGTCATTTTCATAAGTGTTTACACTCTTTTCAACCAAATAGTTAGATTTACTTCCTCTGTAGTTTGATGTAGTTACATGTTTATAGCTTTCCTGTATATCCACCTTGCCTCTGCATGCTCTGTGGGAAGTTTAGGGCCAGAGAGTTCATGCAGCTGATAGCAGCAGCCCAGAGATAAGTTAACAGTGACAAAGCAAAGTCCTGATGTGTAGTGCAAGGCTTTCCTTAGCCATCTGTCCTCTGTGTGATAGCTTGTGACTGTTGGTCATTCTATTCTGGGCTCTGCTTTCCACAACATAGTTCTCATTTCATTTTCATTCCATTCTACAGTTTCGCAAACCTCAATTGTTTAGTGGCTCTGAGAGATGGTGTTTAGAATATTCAGTTTCTATACTAGACACAGAGAGATCAGAGCTTTAAATGATCCAATCTTTCAGCTCGATTTTTGATGAGTACTCCATGTTCATAGGTCCATATTTTTATAAATTTTCAGTTTGTAGATCAATTTAATAAAAGAGTTATATATTTTGTTGATTGGCTCTTCTTCTTAGAAACTGCATACATTAGGCTGTTAAATGTGTATAAGGTCCACACATGTTTTTCTTGCTAAATGAATGTTTAGCATCAGTTTGTTACCTAACAAAATTAGTAATCATTTTACTCTCTTAGTCTTTGGTGGAAATGGGGTTGGAAGTATTTTGTGGGCATTTTGTCTGTTAAAGGACAGTCATCTAAATATTTGTGCCAGTATACTGTTAAAGAGAAATGCCTTCAAAAGCTATACAGTTTTCTCAGCTCCCCTGTAATAATATAAATGAAGTATACAAGATACATTTTTGCCCAAAAAATTACACAAAAAAATACAGCAGTAGAAGTCACACCAGTAGGGTGTGAGGAGGTAGAAAACTCACATCGTGTAGGTGTAGGAGTTCCTGCAAATTTCAGAGAGCAGTTTCATCAGAAGCTTTTGATGCTTGCTTGGCTTAGATTTTCTGTACTCTGGAAATTTCCTGTGATATCATTGAAGGTATTTATTCAATAAAAGAGGTGCAATGACATGGAAGTGTTTTCTAATGGAGATGAAAATCAGAAATGATCCTAAGTGGTCACAATAGTAAAGCCATGGCACCGTTGTTCAACAAGCCTGTGTGTTGTAGGGTAGAATGCAATTCATTTCTTGGTGATGTGTTCATTGTACCCTGGTCAGTAGAATGGGAAGTTATGAACAACACAGAGCATCTCTTCATGCTTTGCTGGCAGAAGTGTGTGCTCAGGCTGATGGAAACTGCTTCTTTGCCTTGGCTTTATTTGCTTTGGGTGTCTACGTGTTTAAATTTTTCTACAAGTGCATCTTGCACATATCTGCATTTTCCTGCCATTCCTCTTAGCGTCTTTGTCCCCCTTGTAGTTTTTTTTCTAATTTTGTTGCATATACATACATGATTAGTGTGGGAGATTGTCTGTATTCTGTCAATCATATTTTAATAAAACACTGATTGGCCAGGCAGGCAGTGTAGGCGGGAAAGCCAGACAGGAAGTAGAGGTGGAGCAAAGAGACTGGGAGTATTCTGGAAAGCAGGAAGCTCCCTTAGCAGTTCTGCCCAGACCACCGGAGAGGAAAGATGTAAGCTGCCCCACTGGAAAAGGTACTGAACCATGTGGCTAACGTAGATAAGGAAAATGGGGTAGCATAAGTTATAAGAGCTAATAAGTAGCATGACCTAATGGGCCAATCAGTTTATAACCTAATGTAGACTCTGTGTGATTTTCTTTGCTGGTTTGTGGACTTGCTGGTTGTGGGGTACCTGGGCGGGACAGAAACCCCAACAGGCCAGCCCTCATGTTACACATGATATTGTATATTAAATCTGGGAACCAAAAATAAGACAGTATTTGTGATGTTTACTTTTCTGAAAATGAGTTAATTCACTTAATATGATTATCTCTGGTTACATCAAGGTACAAATGACATGATTTTATTCTTTATAGCTGGAGAAAAGCACATGGTATTTTCTTCAATAAATCGATGATGGTTTTGTAGGAAAATGTTACATTAATGTTTTCAAGTAACTCCCCCAGAATAGCCTATCTGTGAGATTCAGAATGGAAGTCCTTGTCTACTTCTCTTAGCTTCTCCCAACTCCCCTCTTTTTAACTGGCATCCTGCCCGCCAATCCCGATAATGGGAGCATTCACAATATCATACTTCCTCTATTACTGTAATTACCTTACAGAAAGAGCTCATTGATTACTTCACTATTCTGGTGTCTACAGAAATTGAGAAAGAGAAGGGGAGGCGTGAGAAGAGACTCCACTACTCAAAGCAAACAGAGCTAGCAGCCTGCCAGCATATTGAATTTTCTTCATGTCCATTAGTAAATGACTGAAGACTGAAGTACTTTCCACAGTTGATTTGGGATAAAGAGGACAGGAGCAACAATCCTCTGTTACATTAACTGAAAATTCAGGAAGACACACCCCTCAGCCAGGTTGTGAGTGACAGGTGCCTTTTCTCACCCAGTAGCTCCAAGTGTTGAAGAAGCTACTTGAGTAACAAAATTCTACCCTTTCACTGTGCTTAAATTTCATTAAATTATGGAGAATCATTTATAGTCTGGCACCAAACTTGCTGATTCATGTTTTGGCTTATTTCGAACAGTATATGAGAATTTTCTTTAACCAGCCTATCTTAGTAACATTGGAAAGAGATTTCCAATGTTCAGGTAATTTCCTTTAACATTTTATCTAGGTTTTCCTGTTTCCCCAACAACTTAAGTACAAAGGCCTTCATTTTGACTGATTCTTGCTTCTGAGGCCAGAGGAAGTCCATTTCCATGCTTCAATTCTTGAAGAACTTCTAAAATATTGAATAGACTATGTTCTTAATTGTCCATGACGTCCTTTGAATTAATTTCCAACAATAGTTGAACAATTCTACAAACACCTTTCAGAACACTTCAGCAACATTAAGCTTTCTATATTTAGGAAACTATTTGCACAGTTAATTGCAGATAGAGCCTGGCTGCTGCCCTTGCAGAACAAAAACTAGATTCAGCATGTCTTCTCCTGGGCATGCACTTTAGAGTGTCAGCGCACTGATACAGAAATCACTTTCGGTGAAATATCATTTAGTCATCAGTGACATCAAGCGCAGCCCTAAGCCCTGGGAAGCCAGTCAGTGTAATGTCTCCAGAGGGCACTTCCTGCTATGCCTCCGACTTCCAACTGTCTCTTTCCTCCACAGTGTGGTTTTAATCTTTAGATCCGGGATTCTCTAACTGAGCATCAATCCTTATTGACCTTAACTAAAACAACTTACCTGTTCAGAAATCTGCTCACTTGCCATTTTAATTTGGCAGCATTTTTGAGCTGGATGATTCGGATGGAATCTCAGTCATATCTCTCAGTATACCGATCAAAAAAACTGTGTAAATAATCTGGTTACGAATCACCAGTGAATTATATTTTCTTTAAGTAAGCGTATATTTTATTTTGCTTGGATAATTTACATTATTATAACACAAAAGATGCCTTTCTTTTACTAATTATTCTGGTTTTGTCTTAATGAAGAAAATAATTAAGTGCTCATTAGATTACCTGTACTGCTTGCCTTTTTTGAAAAGGTAAACTCAAAGACTACAGTGTTCCAAAAGAGCAGTAAGTAGATAGATGACTCAGAAGCCTCTTCACAGCTTTTCTGTGAAACTCAAACATCTATAAGCCTCTGTAATATAATTCTGTGCCTTAACTGTAATGCCATCTCTATCAGTTCTACTCTTTGCTTATTGATTTGTTCTCACTTCCGACAGAGTATTAGCTGATCATTTTGAAACATTCTTTCTTAAGTTCTTTCTCAAGTTATGGCTTACTAATGCCTATGGCATCTATCTATTCCTTTGCACCCATTCATATGAGATCTTATGCATCTAAGTATCATACTATTCGGTATCTACTTGGTTCTTTTTGGCAATAGATTCACTATATTTATGAAAGTGAATCTGATCTTATTGGAAGAAGTCGTTGGATATTTTCATCATTCATATGAAAATGTGACACTGATGTCTCTGGGAGTCTTCCCTAAGTGGAAAAGGAGAAAGAGAAACCAGGAAAAAGAGATTATATTTCAAATAAACTTAGTGGCATAATATTTGACATGACATGTTGTGGTTTAGATTTTTACTAGAGCATAGACACAGACTACTGGATGATCAGGAAAAGCAAAGGCACGGATGCAGGGTATAGCTGGGAGGAAGGCTCTGAGCCTTCTCCCTTCGGTTCCTTGGAGACTTTCCAACCTCTTCAAAGCTCAAGAAAATCAAATTTGACTTGCCACAGGCATCTATTTCTTCTCTATATTCTCCAGGAGGGAATATTTATGCTATGAATATAATACTCAAAGGTCCCAATGAAAAGATTAATCGTAATTTCATTTCAGTGACTCCTGCTGGGTCCCAGAGGCATCCCCTCTTTACTATAACAGTGTTAGGAATAGTCCTGAATGTTTCAAGGCCGATGAAAAGCACCAGAAACATGGGCCAATGAGCCATCTGAACTTGTAGAAAGAAGTACAAATGTATGAAAACACAAATAAAACAGAGTCTACCATATGTTCTTTGCTGAGTTCTTTGTGTTTAGAAAACCACCCAGGAGATTTTCTTGATAGAACTTTGTCTTGGAATGACCAACTTTATGGGACCTCATAGAATTTAATAGAGGAGCTCCAAGAATTGAGATGGCCTGGAAGGGGAAGGAAGAAGGGACAGAGAAAACCCCCATGAAGTTTCTTTCCAACTCTTTGGTGTGAAATGTGTATCTGTCCTGTGTAGCAGAGAAGTGAGAATGCTGATCTTGGCAGAGACTTTTAGTACAGAAATAGTGTCTTCATTATACAAGAAGTAAATGTGGAAAAGCCCAGCAATCTAGTGGAACCCATTGGCACCAAGACTCCGAGACTCAGAATGAACAGCTTCAGTGCAGGTGAGACATCCCCATGATAGAGCTGCAGTTAACCCTCTCCAAACAAAGCAGCTGGTCACTCTGCCTAACCACTCTTAGTTGTATCATGACAATCTCTTACCACTTTTTCTCCTTCATCAAAGGAGGCTCCCAGCCATAACCATGAACTCCTTGTGACTGAACCTGTTAAGGTCTGCCGCTCCCCTGCAGTGGATTATTTTATACTTTTCCTTTCTCTTTGAATAAAGTCATTTGTTACTTTGTAATCTGTATGCACCTCTTTAATTGTTTGAACATATAACAACCCATCCCACCTGCCTCTAAATTCCAGAGCTCTGAGCCTACCTGACATTCCCACTGGGCCAGAAACTAGACTTCAGATAACTTTTGTGTACATTACCCTCTCTTTTTACATTGTGTTTTAAAATGTGTGTATGTGTGCACATGTGTGCCATTGTGTGTGTCTTTATGTATGTGTGTGGTGTGTGTGTGCATGGCTGGGGTACATCCATACCACAGCACACTTGTGGAGGTCAGAGAACAACCTCGAATGTCAATCATCGCCTTCCATGTTGTCTGAAACATGGTCTCTTGTTTTGCTACTGCTTCATCGATCAGGCTAGCTGACCTGATCACTTCCAGAGATTCTCCTGTGTCTGATCCTCATCTCACCACAGGAGTACTGGGATCACAGGTATGCACTGTGTTTATATCATATTCATATCCATACCTATATCAGATGCATTGTGGGGATTTGATCTTAGAGCCACACGCTTCAGAATCAAATGCTTTGACCACTGAGCAATCTCTCAGCTCCGAATGATTTTCATTTCTTGCATAAAGTATTGTGCATTTTTTGATGGAAATTCCCTGCCTTGGGTGTATCCCTTCCAGCATAGCATTCTTAGGTGGGTTTCTATGGTGCTATTCAATAGAAGATAATAGGTCAGAATCAACTAGAAGGTATAGATGTAACTATAATTATAAAGCTTCAATGTGACCTAAAACTTTTTGTAGTTCTACAATCTCAGATAAATAGAGAAATAAATGATAACCAAAAAGAAATAAAGAAAAAAAGTCAAATAAGTTCTCATAAAAACTTAAGCTGTTTCCCATTGGCAGGATTGAAATGTTGGATGGAACCTGTTGTTTAGTGAGGCCGTGAGGAAATAAACTGAGACTTTTAGGGCTGTGAGGATAGTGGAGAGTTCCTAGAGAGTAATTACAAATATCCAGACAAAGAGGTATAGAAACGAACAAGAACCAACCAAACAGGGTGGCAAAAATTCAGACCTGGCCAAGGCAGGGTTGTTAGCACCAGCACTTCGCGTTTATAAGAGACCAAAGCAAAGTTCTATGGAACAAAGGCAAAGCTCCAGGCTGCCTAGGCTAGAGACTCTTGGCCTGAAGAAGCTGGAGATGAGCTAATTAGTTGTAGAAAATCCTTTGTAATTCAATTGCTAATATTGCATATTTGAATTTTCTCATTAAATTTCTCTATACTGAAAGCAGGGACAAAAAGTGGAGAACTGATCACTAAATAGTCAACCCTGAGCATTTTGGCGAATGTGTAGACATTATTTCTATTCTTGGAGAAGTCGTCTGTATAAAGTGACTTACAGATGGTAACATGGCTTCCTGGATTTCTGCCGTGTATGAAAATTTGTATTTCTGAGATAGATGCTGCAGATGGTGGGGTGGATATTATATGGATTAATAAGTAGTCTGGCTCTTGTCTATATGTCTGGTCATTGTAAAAAATCTTCTGAAATAGATAATTAAAATGTTTATTATCCCAGAAAACAAGGAAGGAGAAATATCGTTATTTCAATCTGCTGTGAAAAATCCTGAAAGATGGTAACAAACACACGAGGCAATGGATACAGTTTTACAGAAATGCAGGTGCCTTTCTGAAACTATATGATAGAGGGAGAGGCCTTTCTAGCAGCAAAACACAAAGATACTACTGTCATATTTTGTGAAGTTTCAGAGCCCATCCTGGAAATCCCCAGGGTATCTCATCACCAGAAGAGCACCTTTGGATAAGGTACTAGCTGCTGTGGCAGGAAACAGTCACTTCTTAGTAAAGGAGTATGTAAAATAACCTAACCATATTTACCTTCAGAGACAGTGTTCTGATGTACAGCTAGCAGAAGGCAAGCTTACATAAATTAGGCTTTTTTCCCCTGTGTATCCTTCCCAGCAGTGTGATTACAGGGTCAAAGGAGCTGGGGAGTCACATCTCATAGAAGAGACAATGGAGAACTTAGCCAACAAGGAGCAGAAAGCCGCCCCCTACAGATCCAAACACTGCTATTTCCTTTAAGTTTTCCTTTGTTCAAAAAAGTACAAATTGGTATTTAATAACTTTTTTTACTATGAGATTTCCAAAGACCTCTCATTTGTACGGTTTGATTGAGACAGCCACTTTCCTTATTCCTTTCTCTTTGCAGGTGATTTAACAACAGATTGATTAAAAAAAAATATGTTCACAACACACAAAAGCCTTCATTACTTGTAGAAAAAAAATTATGTGTTTTCTCTTGATTCTACGTCTCTACTTCTGCTTTATTATTTTATTTTGTATTAAGAGGAGAAAAAGAAAGAAAAGCTAGAATTTCTACTAAGGAATTCAAGCTATTGCTCACTTTTTAGAAACGTAACACTGTCATGAATTAAAGTTGTTAAGTCAATTTAGTTACGTCCATCTTGGAAAAGTGAATTTGTTTAAAACCTGTGAGGTATGTTCATACAAAAAGTGAAAGATGCCTCATTTAGCTGTGATAAGAATCAGGAGACTGGTGTAAGTTTATGGCAAGAGAGGCACCACAGTAACCCAGGCAGAAGATGGCTAATTCTGGGACAATTTTTTTTTTTTGAAAGAAGGAGTAAATGAATAATCTTGATCTTCAGTAGGGGAAAAAACCCTTCATTTTTTTCATATTGAGAAAATCTAAATCATTTTGAAAATGACACTTTCTATATCATGGTAAACTCAATTCTAAGATTGAAATGAAATTCTTTAAAAAGTGTGTTGTTACTGAGTTATTTGATCTGTAGTAACCTGGCTTTTACTTCCACTTATTAGAGATTATAGCTTCTTGGTTAATGGCTACCACACTTGTCATCTCTACAGAATAAGTACAATTCAAACATTCACAAAGATTGTAAGTGTTAAGTGCTGATAACAGATTAAAGCATTTGAACATAAGCAGCTGAAATCAAATGTTTCAGAAAAAGGAACAAAACCTGCCAGGAAGCAGGAAATGCCAGAGACTCACTCCTGAAAGCATTGCAGACACAGACACGGAGCCCTGCCTGGCAGCAATGCTTGGATAAGACTAATCTCTCCCATGAGCAACAAAATCTTACACCCGTTACTATGAAAAAATGAAGATATTTTCTGGATGGGGAAAATACAATGCATAACTTCATGACAATTTAGAGTTGTACATTTAACATTTCATAATCCTCTTGTTCCTGAGACAAATGCTAGTTCATTAATCTCTCACTGTATTGAGTTAATTTGTGAACATTAGAGTTAATTTGTGAAAATAGTTTTACATGTGCATTCTAAATTGATGTGTTACTGAATGAGCTCAAAAAGGTGGTTTTCCTTTCCATGTCCGGTCAGCTGAGGGCTTGCATTTCTTTCAGAGTCATGTGTTGAAGCCCTAGAATAGCTGGCCTGAGGGAGAGTGCATGAAATGGCGCCACAGGACTCGTGATCATAAAAGATAGAAACTGAACAAGGGCAACAAAACAGACCTGGTCACGTGGGTGGGGAAGAACTTGAATCTTTTGATCTTCTCACTCTGAGAACTAAATTTCTTTGGCTTCCATTGCCCAGTAGTACGTGGTATTTTGTTATGCCTGCTGGAGGTAAGGTGATATATTTCAAATAGTTTCAGCAGTGTAGCGTTTTTTTTTTTTCTTTTCACTTAAAGTTTTGGTAAACCTTTTGAATAGCTATTCTTCTGGAGAACCATCAATTTGTTTTTCTATTTCCCAAGAGACCTTTTTAAAATTCCTGTTTCTTCAGAACTTGTTTTCCTAGGTTCATCTAATCAGAGTTCTAGAGAGTGGCAGGGAGAGGGTTGATTTTCCCTCCCTGCCTCTGGTGGCAATGCCAGCAAGAGTTGCATGTGTTCTGCAGTTCTCATTCCTAAAGCAGAGACCTTCCTGGCAGTTTATGTAGGAGTCTGCATGGCTTTAGAGTACAGTAGCCTCTCATGCTTGTCTGCCTTGCATCAGAATCCCTTTCTGAGCACATTCCCTTTGTTGATGTGGAGAAAATGAATTTAGTTTTTCTCTTGGACCCTGACAAATCCAAACCCACACTTCAAGTAAGGGCTCAGAGACGTGACCAAGAGTGAGACCCAGGATGGTCCTGATCTTGAGACTTCCCCGCATCATCCCTTCTAATTCTTAGTTTGCAGATTGTTCAATTGCCCTCACTACTATATGCCTAATAGCTGTGTACAGCCAGTCACACTGATGTGTTTTGGAAATTCTTCTCTAGGTGCCTGTTTGCAGCGTCAAGGAAGGATGGAAAATGTAGCTTTTGTGTAAGCATGAAGTCACTCCACACAGCTTCAAATTTGCGTTGGTAAGGGAAAAGAGAAGGAACATAGGCATGCCTACCCTGGTTATTTTTGTAGGTGTGAGATGCGTGTGGAATTACTGGTTGAGTTTCCATGTTTTGATGGTGGACTCTAAGTTATGCACTAATTAGTGCACTCAGCATGCCAGAGCTTCTTCTCGGTATGGAGACTCACATATTGACTATTGTATTCTTCTCCTCTTCCTTCCCGCACATCTTTATAACCTTATTAATCCTTCTCTCATTTGGGGTTTCTTCTTTCATTTCCTAGTTTTATTTATTCTTAAAAACCTATCTATCTATCCATCCACCTACCCACTATCTATCTGTCTGTCTGTCTGTCCATCCGTCCGTCCGTCCATCCATCCATCCATCCATCCATCCATCCATCCATCCATCCATCCATCCATCCATCCATCCATCCATCCATCCATCCACCCTATCTATCTATCTATCTATCTATCTATCTATCTATCTATCTATCTATCTATCTATCTATCTACCTATCTATCATCTATCTATCATCTATCTATCTACCCACTATCTATCTATTATCTCTCTCTCTCTCTCTATCTATCTATCTATTTATCTATCTACCATCTATCTCTATCTATCTGTCTGTCTGCCTGCCTATCTATCTGTCTGTCTGTCTGTCTGTCTGTCTGTCTGTCTGCCTGCCTGTCTATCCATCCATCCATCCATCCATCCATTCATCTATCTATCTATCTACCTATCATCTACCTATATATATGTTTATATATTTATTTTACATCCCAGCCACAGCTTCACCTCCCTCCTCTTCTCCCAGTTCTCCCCCACACCTCCCCTCTGTCCTCACCCCCCCCCAATCCACTCCTCCTCTGTTTCTGTGTAGGTAAGGAAGCTTTATAAACCTCAGGGATGGTTTGGGGGTAGCTAACCTGATAGTCCCAGAGCTGTTTATTAGTCCTGGAAACTGCAGCAAGTGCCTTTCTGGTTTATTTATGGGTTGTATTTCTTCAGCCTTTGGGTGTTTGCTGTTCGGTCTCACTTTATATCAGTATGAGACATTTTGTCTTCCGGCAACAGGAAGCCTACTCAGAGGACTTTGGTTGTTCCTTATGATTGAAAGAAGGTTGCTACATATCCACACCCACCACCACATCTACATTTCAGGTGGGAAAAAAGACTTAAACACATAGGCATTTCTTTAATCAGAGAGACAGGAATTTTCCCACTACTACTCAGAAGCAAATATTTACTTTCATCTCTATTATCTCCTCTAACTGCAAGAGAGAGCTGGAGAGCAAATGTGTTGCCTAGAGGTAGATGCACCATTAACAAAGCAACCAGAAAAGTATTAACAGAGGAAAAGAAAGAAAGATGTCTTGGGGAGATAGCTAACCTAAAGTGTCGTGTGTTAGAGCCTCTGAAATGAATTTATCTCCGAGCCTTTGAGCAGAGTCAGTGTGTAGCGCTCACCAGTGTTGCCTTCAGTCTACATCTCTGTGTCTTCTGTGGTCTCAGGATATGGGAGGACAGAGGACTCTCATGCTAAACCCGAACTCCTTTTCAGGTCTCCTTTCAATATCTTCTCTGAAGCCTGTGTTTGTCTCACTACACTTTCATTTTCTATTGCCCTTGAATTTATTTTCTTTAGTAAGGAATTTGGTCAAACCATTTCCTGATCTCTAAGATTGAGTCCTGACTTTCAGCATATCATGGGACATAGGTCTGCATCTGAACTGTGACTTTCTGGGAGTCTTACCAGGGCCAGCTCTTCCATGCAGCTTCTATTCGTCTTATCTGCCTAATGTCTTCATTGAATTGGTTTTTTTTTCTAAAGGAAAATTTTTATTGTATGTATTTTTATAATTTATGAAAGATGGAGTGAAATTTGCATGATAATGAGATGGATATGTTTTATTGTTACAGGTAGAATTAAATCTTGTCTGAGTATTTAGACTGAGGATGTGCAATGTCTTCAGTAGTTGATTGAATACGAGGTCCTTCTTCCAAGAATTTTTCCTCAGCTCTGAAAATGCCATGGTATCTACATCTTAGGCAATGATGTCACTCTACAGCGATCTCAGCAGAACTCAGTTTTGTCTTCTATTAGCTACTGAAGAAATAACAGCAGCTCAGTCATCACGTTACAATAGAGTTAGTAAGGTTCTTGCACCATGGCAGGAACTCAAGTATAAGACTAAATCAACTAATCTTTGAGTATATTGGGGGAAGATTATATAAATCAATGTAATATTTATGTCTCTCTATTTCTTTACCTGTTTATTTCTTTTTCTTCTACTCTCTCTGAATCCCTGTGTCTGTCTGCCCGCCCCCACCTCCCTGCACACCCACCACAGACTGAGGCAACACTGTTTGGGTCATTCTTCTATTTGTAAATTCCAAGTTTCTGTTTTCATTGTAGTTTATTTTAAATTCCTTATGAGTTTTAAAAGAAAAACTTATATTTTTACTCAGCATGGATGAAAGAAATATTATTCCCTCTATTTGCTCCTTTGATAAGATTTGGCTTCTTAGATATGTTCTGGAAGGTAAAAAATGCAGAAAGATGTGGGCAGTAGCATGGTAGTGGGTGGAAACAGCAATGGGTTGCCAGGAAGTTTCAGGCTTATTAAAAAAAACCCTGGAGATATACTGGATTCCAAAAGTCAAAGTCTTCATTTGCTTTGCTGTTTAAATTTTTTTACTTGAAGATATTTCTTAACTAAAATGACAGGAGCCTTCTGCTCCAATATGTGCAAGTAATGGAAGAAAATAAGGAAAAATTGTAAGAATTTGCTTTAGTACCCCTGTCATGGAAAAAAAAAGTGGTTCTAACTAAGCTAACCTTGACTCTGAGAAAAAAATATCTATCTGTCTGTCTGTCTGTCTGTCTATCATCTGTCTATCTATCATCTATCTATCTATCTATCTATCTATCTATCTATCTATCTATCTATCTATCTCCATCTATCATCTGTCTTCACTTTGGTAATATCTGCCTCAAAACTTTAGCCTCTTCCTGAAGGTAAATTATTGGTGTCAAATGTTGACAGAGCTCCAGAAGGGGAGAGGGATGGTCTCTTCTTTCCAAGGGTCCATATGGCCAGCTGCCCAAGGAGAGTTGAATGAAGAATACAATCAAGTTCAAGCACAGTTTACAGAAGTGGGCTGAACTATAGACTGTGAGAAATTCTATTTCTTATCTTTAGGGAATGTCAGCAGTGGTTATTTTGATTTCTTCTTCCTCTCTCTGGATATCCCATCATTACCTTATTGCCAATCCTCCAAGTATTTCATGGTCTCTCTTAAATACTGTTCCCAAAGCCACACTGATGGCACTATACTCTCAAATGCTCCAAGGTCCATTAACTGATTCTTCTCAATGTAGCATCTATAAATTCTCTGCCTATCTCAATGAATGCTTAGGAATTTTATATACATATTTCTAATTCTTTCATGTAAGCTATGGAGTCTTTTAAGGACTCCACCATAGCACTGATATTTACCCTCTGCCATCTCTTCACTATTAAATCAGAAACTCTCGAGGACACTGTGGCCACATCTGTTCATATTCCCAAATCTCCCTCCATACATATATGATATGGGGGTGCTACATAATTAATAGAGAATTAATAAACACGTGTCAGGGCATTATTATAATTTGCAAATCATTATTTTAAAGTAAAATATTGTCTGCAATAACATTAAGTACTGTAACTGCCAAAGTTCAGGTAACTTACACTAGTGAATGTAAGGAACATGGGTGGTATAGGCCAAATTTCCAAAATTCTTCAGAGAAAACACATGTGCAACTTTCTCCCAAATTAAGTCATTATATTAAAAATGCCAGAGACCTTATTTGACCTGAAATGGCACATGGCATAGATTATTAAGTTTCTAGACTTCATTCTTAAGGAATTGCTGCAAATTAACTTTTCCCAGTCAAGAATCATCTGCGTTTCCTTCCATTTGGGATGTTTAGAGACCACATTCTACATTGACTACATAAAAGGAACCACGAAAACTTGGAGGTACTTTTTCTTAATTACACAACTCCACAGGGGATTTTTTTAGAGAGTCATGACACATACGTCTTGAATTTTGTATTTGTGATGATTTTTTTTCTTAAATCTAATGACTTAAAAGATACTCAGAGTTGCCACATACTTACCAGTTCCTGGAAGACAGCAGTGTTCTGTACAAAGTGTAGACCACTCTTGCCGGCTATTCTTGTGGAGTGTTGAAAAGGGATAATTTAATTATTCTTTATGGCAGAATACGATTCCATTATGTATATACACCACATTTTTACTTTTAGAAAGAAAGAATCCTATTTGACCCTTTAGCATGATCAGTGGCATTCCCGATGATAACCATTGTGACTAGGGTGTGATGAAATTTCAAATCATTTTAAATTTTAATCTTCCTACTGAATGAGGATATTGAGTACTTTAAAATGTTTTATTCATATACAAATATCTATATATACATAGATATATGTATATATATATATATACACACATATATTCTTTTAAGGGCTCTGTTTCTGTGATCAGTTTATGTTTTCATGCCTTTCTGAGTGCTTCATAGATGTGTACTGTATTTCCATCATTCTCCACACAACTTCTTCCAAGCTCTCGATTACTTTTCAAATTCATGACCTCTTCCTTCACTATTACTGATACATATAAAATCTGCTGAGTCCAAATAGAATAGAGTTTTGTTCCAGTGTGCATGGATTCAAGGCTGATACTTGAAATTTGATAACCTGTTGGGAGCTTGTCCCTAAGTAAGATAATTCTCCCACTAGTTGCTAAATCACTTCCTTTACAACTAGGTATTGGGCCTTGTGTGATTTCTTCTACCCAGGTTGGCATGTCAAGTGGTCTTGTCACAATTTTAGCCTATTTTTTAAAGATTTATTTATTATGCATAGTGTTCTGTCTCCATATATGCCTGCAGACCAGAAGAGAACACCAGATTTTATTATAGATGGTTGTGAGCCACCATGTGGTTGCTGGCAATTGAATGAAGGACCTCTGGAAGAGCAGTCAGTGTTCTTAACCTCTGGGCCATCTCTCCAACTCCTTGAGTCTGTTTTTTTTTATGTATTTTGCGGGACTAAATTTTTTCAGCTCTTTATCTATTCAAGAAATGAGATCCTTGTTTGAAGATGGTGACGGTTTTCTCACAGTCTCTGGGCTGTCTCTTTCTTCTGCTGACAGTTTTACTTCCTATAGAGAAGATTTTGTTCTTCATATAATCCCATCAGTCAATTTCTGAGATATTTTCTATAGCATTGGAGTCCATTTCAGAAAGTTCTTGCCAATATCTGAATCTTAAAGTGTCTCCCAGTATATTTTTCTCTAGGAGTTTCAGCTTTTAATGAAGACATTTGATTCAGAGTGAATTGAGAGCTCTGAATCCAAGGTTATTTTCCTGCAGTCATGTTGGGTATCCGGCTTTACCAGCACCATTTGATGAAGGTTGTTCCATTGGATGCTTTGAATACTTGGCCAAAATGCAGCTGTCTGTAGCTGTGTGAGTTGGTATCTGGGTCTCTTACACTCTGGTCTTGTCTCTTTTGTGATTTAAATGTCTCTCTGTCAGTGATATGATGACTTTGTTTTTGCAACTTTAGTATAATTTGAGGACAGCTGTCTGGACCCCTTGAGCAGTATTATTTCTGCTCAGGTTTCAGGTGTTTGTTTTTCTGTTCTCATATGAATCTTGGGGCTTTTTTTCTAGTTCTATAAAGAATGTAATTGGAATTCTGTGGAAATTACATTGACTAAGTAGATTTGACTTGGTAATATTTCTATTTCACTATATTAGTTCTGCCAGTGCAGAAACATGGAAGGTATTTTCATTGTCCAATATCTTATTCAATTTCTTTTCAGTATGTTAACATTTTCACTGTAGAAGAAATTCATATTCTTGGTTAAGTTTATTCTTATGAATTTTTAGAAGAATTCTGATAGGACATTTCCTCTAATTTCTTTCTTTACCTGTTAATGATTGATATACAGAAAAGTTGTTGATTTCTTTTGTGTCCTGCAACTTTTCTGAAAATATCTTTGAAATCTAAAAGTGTTCTGGTGCCATATATAGTATATTTTAAATATAACATCATGTCATTTGGAAATAGGAATAATCTCATTGCTTCCTTTCTGAGTCATATCCCTTTTATTTCTTTCTCTTGCCTTGTTGTGTTAGATAAGAATCTGAGCACTAAATTGGATAAGCAGGAGAGGCCAGGGGCCCTTGTTTCCTCCTGGAGTTTAGAGGAAATGTTTTCAGATTTTTACCACTTAGTAAAAATATTTGGTTCTATGTTTGTAAAAATGTAGCCTTTATTATGCTGAGCTATCATTCTTCTATCCCCAGCTTCCCCAAGCCTTTATTATGAAGGCACTCTGCACTTCTCCAAATGCCTTTTCTGTGTTTGTTGAGATGCACAAGTGATTTCTGTCATCCTGCCTATTTATGTGGACCCCTAGCATAAAACTAAATAATGGGCCATATATGATTTTCTTACCATGTTTTAATTTACTTTACAAGTATTTTGCTAGAACTCTTACACACATATTCATCAGAGAGCCTAGTTTATTATTTCTTTTTTTATTGTGTCCTTCCTTATACAATGTTGGAATTAATAATTCTGACTTTATAGAATGAATTTGATAGCAATGCTTCCCTTTTTGTTTGACAGAATGATTTGAGAAGTGTTGGTGTTGCATTATCCTTAAAGTGTGTTAGAATTCTGCACTGAATCTATCTGGTTCTTGTCTCTTATTTGTGGGTAGACTTACTCATTGCTTTGTTCTTCCTGCTTGTACAGGGTCTAGTTAAACCACTGAATTTGATTTTTCTAAATCAAATGACCTCAATAATGTATCTATTTCTTCTAGCTTCTCCAGTTTTGGGGAATATAGGTTTTTCAAGTGTTCTTGATATCCACCTAATTTTTACTGGAGTTTGTCATTATAATATCCTTTGAACACACACACATATATATGTATATATATGCATATATATATATGTGCATGTGTGTGTGTGTGTGTGTGTGTATACAAAAATGGGTCTTCCTGCCCTTTCTTGTCATGGATCTTTCAATCTTGCTTATCTTTCAGGTAATTTATCATTATATAATTGATTCTATCCAAAGTTATTTCAGTCTCCATTACATTACTTTTATCCTAATCTTTATTGTAGCTTTTTTTGGTATCTGGAGTATTTAAATTTATCTTTTACTTGTTAATCTTGAATGAGTGAAGCATTATTTTGTTATTTAAGATCACTTTAACTTTTATATGTAAGAACACATAACTATAAACTTTCCTCTTAAAGCTACTGCAGCTGAAAGATACTAATGAGGAAAAAGGCTAAACAAAGGAGATGAGATTCAGAGTTCTTGTTTTGAAAAGAGAAAAATGGGGAAGTATTGTGGGACAATGGTCTTGTACCATGTAAAGATGTGTCACTTATATTGATTTAATAAAGTGCTGATTGGCCAGTAGCCAGGCAGGAAGTATAGGCAGGACAACCAGAACAAGAGAATTCTGGGAAGAGGAAAAACTAAGTCTGCAGTTGTCATTCAGACGCAGAGGAAGCAAGATGAGAATGTTTCACTGATCAATGGTACCAATCCACATGGATAACACATACAAGAATTTTCAGTTAATTTAAGATGTAAGAGTTAGTTAATAAGAATCCTCAGCTAATAGGTCAACCAGTTTATAATTAATTTGTAGGCATCTGTGTTTCTTTGGGGCTTGATGGCTGTGGAACCAAGAGGGACAGAAACCACTGTCAGCATCGTATCTTCTCTGTGGTCATTGATCTCTCTTATAAGTATGACTTTGAAACTTTCTTTTAACACTTCAGCAACCTCATTGCCTTTGTTTTACAATGTTGAGAATTTGTGAGACTATAGAGGTGTTGTCATTTCTTGCCTGATATTTTTGTAATCATTAACTATGTTTCGCACATCTTTGGGGATGGAATTGTCTTCCAGTTTTCATTTCTCTCTCTTTTTTGTATTTGTTTGTTTTGTTTTACTTATATCCTACTAGTGAGTTGATTTCAGATAGAATTATATTTCTACTTCTATGTAGGGGAAGGAGACTTCAGATTCTTCCAACAATTTGGCAGCTACCCCAGACTTGTTTAACAATGGGAAATACTCGTGTGCATAAGAAGTTTTGAAGACAGTGTTATTATTAGAAAAATGCAATTTTTTTAAGATTCAAGATATCAATATTTAATTAGAGAAATGAGGAAGAATTGCAAATCAGCCCTTCTTAATTATTAGGATGGGGTGGGTTCTCACTTTCCTTGAACTCTGAGTTGTTTTAGTTTCCATAGTTCTGGGCAGAGGCGCCTCATCTCAGCATCCATGAGAGCCAAGAGCGACCAACTGGTCAGTTATTCTTTAACTTTACTCAGAGGCAGCCTTAGGTTCTGCTAATCCATCTCACCACTCTCACTTTCCATGGGCAGGGGCTCTGGGGAAAGGAGGAGAAGTGAGGCTTAAGAGCATTTAGACTGGGTTTATCAAAGTTCAGGGTAGAATGGTGGGCATAAGAAGCTTGGGGCTTTGGGAAGAGTTAGGCAAAGCAGAAAGAATTTCAATTTGATGGGAGGAATGATTTCAATGACTCTATAGTGTACAAAATATGCTTGCAGTTAATAAGATACTACCTTGAAAATTGCTGAGAAAAATAAATTTCATATATTCTCATAAATCATAATATCTGAAATAACAGTCAGCATATATCAAAACAGAGTGCTATACACAATATGAAAGTAGTTAGTTAATCTTTAAAGAGATTGGCCAGGGCTATGTTTGCTTTCCCTGGGCAGAGAGAAAGACAGAACACTTGGAGCAACACCAGGATAACTATCTGGAGAAAGTGCAGCTCTCCTGTCAGAGGGCTCCTGATCTACGGATCAATTGTCCTGCCTTGGCACGCATTTGGAAAATTCTCCTGCAATATGAGGATGTATCTGACGTCAACAAGTGGTATCCAGTCCTGGTTAGAGACTTCTGAACAATCATGTAGTGGTATCAGAAAGACAAAAAGAAACACAGGAGTATTGTGCTGTGAACTACGAAAGTCATGACCCTCCAAATACTCTAAAATTCCTGAGAAGTGTACAAGAGAACTTCCTGTTTTCCAAGGTTACATTATGAGGAAGTGATTGGAGATGTAGTTGGTACTGTGGGCTCTGAGAGACTGGTCCTGGCTAAACTGAGGAGCTCTTGGTAGTTCATCACTACAGAAGACAGTGAAGTAAACTAAGATTATTTCATAATAGTAACATGCTAGAGATTCTACATCTTAGATAAGATTCTTGGTCTCCTTGTCTCTAAGAGCCTTGTAGGTGATAGTGCATAGTTGAACATAAGTTATCAGTGGAAAATCTAGAGCCAGGAGCCATAGCTGACTCATGATGAGAATGAAGGACTAACAGCCACATACAGTCAGTCCTTCACTGACGACAACTCTTGTCCTTGCTCCCGTCTCCTAACTCTGAAAATAATATTTGCATCCAGGTAATCTAGGGCAGGGAATAGTCAATGTCCCCACCAAAGGGAACCAAACACTTAAGAAGTAAACTTGACAAATCATTTCTGTAATCAGTAGTAGATGCCATTATTGGATGTTATTAGAATCACAGTGAATGCAATGAGAGGAGAAAGTTAAAGTCACATCGGGATAATAATTATCCCTATTATTGTTTTCCTCATGGTAATCTGCTTCCAACACAATAGCTTAATACTATACTACAGCCACTTAAGAACACCTAAGGACTTGATGGCTGAGTTATTGTGTTGGTGAATTCAGTTATTTTTTTTCCCATGGGGGTATGAACAACTGATTTGTGCTGTTCGTCCTGTGTACTGTCTGCTCGGGAGGGTCTATGATGCTTCAACAACTTCCTGTCACTGGACTTCATCAGCTCTCCACATAGGCTTCTGATGCTTAGTATCTGAGGGCAAGCAGAGAGTTATAACAGCACCTGAGACCTCACACAGACACTGTAAGATGGGTCTAGCTGCAATGTGACATGACACTTACCTAATCTGGAATCTCCTGGTATGAATCAGTGGATCTTGCTTTACTCAATGGTCATAAATATTTGGCTGTTTGTGCTGCCAATGTCCTGGTCTTACCTTACATTTGGGTTACAAATGTCAAAACTAGTAACTATTGTGTGCAGAAAGGCATTGATACAGTCTAAGCTGATTTATTTATCTTATAGAAATGATATAAATAAACACTCAACTCAAAGCAACTTGCTAAGAGAGCAATGATGGTGGCTAGGTTTTCTGGGAAAAAAATACCCATGTTTGTATATTGTTAATGAGATACAGGTAGGCACTTTTTGTGGATGTCAATAGAGCATAGACTTCAAGATTGCTAGTGGGCTGGCAGCTGCAAAGTCAGTCTTGCTGTTACTTTTTTCTTTTTTTAATTTTAATTTATTAATTTATTTATTTTTCCATTCAAAAATTTACACTTCCTCCCCTCCTCCCATTCCTCTCCTGCTCCCCGACTCCCCCTTCTCCCTTCCCCTCCTCCCTTAAGAGAGGGCAGACAACCCTGCCCTGTGGGAAGTCCATGGCCCTCCCACTACATCCAGACCTAGGAAGCTTTGCATCCAAAAAGACTAGGGTCCCAAAAAGCCAGTACATGCACTAGAAACAAGTCCCAGTGCCTTTATCAATGGCTTCTCAGTCAGCCCTCATTTTCAGTCACATTCAGAGAGTCTGGTTTGATCACATGCTCATTCAGTGCCGGTCCAGCTGGATTTGGTGAGCTCCCATTAGAACAGACACACTGTCTCAGTGGGTGGACCAACCCCTCGCGGTCCAGACTTCCTTGCTCATCTTCTTCCTACTTCTGCTCTTCAACTGGACCTTGGGGGATCAGTCCATTGCTCTGATGAGGGTCTCTGTCTCTATCTCCATCCATCGCTGGATGAAGATTCTATGGTGATATTCGAGCTAATCATCAGTGTGATAGTGGGGCAAGGACAGTTCAAACACCCTCTGCTCTGCTGCCCAAGAACCTAGCTGGGGACATCCCCGTGGACATCTGGGATCCCCTCTAGAACCAAGTTTCTTGCCAACCCTAAAATGGCTCCCTTAAAGTAGATATCTTCTTTCCTGCTCCTATATTGTTTCAGGGATGCTGGCTAAATGCAGACCTCATTCCATCAATAAAGTAGCTATAATAGCAATATCTGAGCACCTGTGCTTCGTTATCCCATATGCCCAAACATTCCAAATGTTCCAAACTCTGAAGATAAAGCACCATTATCAAAAACGACCCGTGAGTAACAGTACTCAGGAAGAGAGCTGCAGGAATTTTTCAACTGTAAGGAGAAAAGACAAAGACTTTACAGGTCTTCTTGGGGTGGCATCAATAATGTAAGTATCAGGATGATGTTCAATGACTATATATTTTTTCATCTGTAACTCACATCCTGAGCAGGAAAAGGTAATAAAAACTAAGTTGGAGTGTCCTTTGAGAGCCTGATTGATTAGATCATAAATAGAGAGGAAGTTTATGATACATAAAAAAGGAAAAGGGATGAAAGTGGTGAATACCTTACCTGTGAAATTTCAAAGATGTTATTATTCAAATGGCATAGTTGGCTTAGAGATTTTTGGATGAGCTGAGAAGTGAAAAGACGGAGTGTCAGGGTGGGATCTGGGTATGGCACTGACTGAAACATCATGTAGAGAGGTGAATGTCACACACCTGCTACAAATGTGACACTGGAGAGCCATGGGTGGTTTATAGCCTGGTGTTTAGATGTGAGATCATTGAGACGTGGGAATGCACAGAGACCGAATATCATTTGCATGGATTTATGAGAGTGGGGTGCACAAGAACGGCTGCTTGCTTGGAATGGTCTTGACATCTACCTTGCAGCATGATGAGGCCACAAGGAGATGTGTGCTCCTATTTCTGGCCTCACACATGGAGAAAACACACTGATTTCATAGGCTCTAAAACAATCTTTGAGAACAGTGCTGCTTCAGAGAGTTTAAGTGTAGAATAGTCTGGGCGTTGAAAAGAAACTCTTGATCCCGGAATCAATACTTCACTTTTGTGTGACTATTTGATGTCGGGATGCTTTAAATTTATTTTCAATTATTTAATGAAAGTTATTACTAATCATACGACAAGGAACTCACTCCATTTCATGTTGCTAGGAGCATCCAGCCATGGATATGTCTTAGAGACAAGGAGATGATGTATGTGATCCACATGGGAGGTGCTGCAGCTGGCTTTTGGACGGCCCGTTAGCTCCAACTCAAATTTTTGTGACTGTCTTCCTTCTCCAATTACCATTCCACAGAGAAGTTATTAGATCTAATGATGAGTTAATTAAAAATATTCCCACTAACCCCATACTGTAACATGAGGGGGCTGGCTTGTTGGGGTTTCTGTCCTGCCCAGTACCCCAACAAGCCAGCAAGTCCCAAGGAAAATCACACACAAGATTCCATAAGGTTATAAACTGATTGGCTCATTAGGTCAGGCTTCTTGTTAACTCTTATAACTTATATTAACCCATTATTCTCATCTATGTTAGCCATAATGGCTCCGTACCTTTCTCTGCTGGGCAAGTTACATGCTGCCTCTTCGGTGGTCTGTACAGGAATGGCTGAGAGAGAGTTTCTGCTTCCAGAATACTCCCAGTCTCTTTGCTCCACCCCTAATTCCTGTTTGGCTTTCCTGCCTATACTGCCTGCCTGGCCAAACAGCATTTTATTAAAATACATGATTGACAGAATACAGATAATTCTCCCGCACCACCATACAGAGTCCATTTTGGCATCAATACTCTGACTTTTATCTGTAACTTCTCCTGTGTAGTAGGCTGATTACAATTTAAATTACTTATGATATAAGATTGCTTGTCAACATGCTTTTTCTTAAAAAAAAATCCTGAATGCTACAAGGTTACTTTCATATCATGCAATATTGGCCTTTGAAACATAATATTTTTTTCTTAATTAATACTAATAGGTTTTATGAATTTGGTGGTATTGCACTCCATGAAGAGGATTTCCTTAGTCATAAGTAAAATGTGCTGAATGAAAGAGAAATGTATTACCAGAGAAATTTTAAAACAGGAAACAAAAACAAAAGCAACCAATCCAACAAGATTCCAAGTTTTGTTATGCATGTGTCAGTGAAGTACATCTTAAGTGAACTGAATCCCCATGAATAACCATAAGTAAAAGGTGAGGAGTACCTTTGTTAAAGGGCTAAACTGGAAGATACAAAATGCAGAAAATGCGGGAGTCTTATCTTAAATTATAACACTCCTCCTTGGCAGTGGTTCTCTTTGCAAGTTTAAATTCAAGGCTTCTTATCTGGGATTCTCTTCCTCTTTTTGTAAACAGTGGTAAAACTCTGTGGTCATGGTGCTGGTGAAGCATGTACGGCTGTCTTCCAGTTTGACTGTTCTGTGAGCCTGGTGTGTGTGGTTGTTGCAGGGATTTTAGCACTGGTCTTTACATGTAGACTTCAGAGCAAGGTGGAAAGAGGAGATTCCTGTGCAGACCAGATGGGCTCAGTGCACACATGCACATATGAGTCACGGTGATTTGGACTTAGAGATGGCTTACATGTAAACTTTATAATATGATATTGGCTCATTTAAAATTTACACAATCAAAAGATGTAATTTTTGCTAAGGCAGTTTCCTTGAAACCTTATCTTAATATTTGGTGGATTTAAAGAATATTTTTTTTCCCGAACAAGTAATTGTTCCCCGTAAAGAAATATTCTTCAACAAAGAACATTTGTTTTCACTGGCCCTCAGAGAATGGATTTTTAGTATGATAATAAAAGCACCATAGTAATAAAACATAAAAATAGAAGCACCCATAAACTACAAAGGAATTTGAAACTATATTAAATGTATTGTCAATTTTATGTTTGCAGTCACAAATGAGAACTTCAAAATATGAACTATGCAGAATTACCTAGTTAGCAAAAGATAGGCTGGACAATAACATTGCAACCTTCTATCTGTCAAACAAATGATGTCTGTAAAAGGTAGAAACAGAGCAATAACATCCAAAGTTATTTTCAAACTATTTTAAATAATTTATTATAATGCTCTGTTTGTGTATTTTAAAAGTAAATTTTATATATGATTAAAAAATAATTCATTTTTGATGTAACTATAGAAACCATCCTGAGTGAGGTAACCTAGACCCAGAAAGATGAGCATGATTTGTACTCACTCATAGGTGAATACTAGCTGTAAAGCAAAGGATAAGGAGCCTATAGTCCATGACCCCAAAGAAGCTAAGTAACAAGGAGAACCCTAAGAGAAACATACATAGATTCTCCAGGAAAGGGAAATAGATAAGATCTCTTGAGAAAATTGGGAGCAGGAGAGGAGAAGGGAAGGAAGAAGAGGGGGAAGTAGGGATGAAGGGGAGCTGGAAGGAGAACTAGAGGGAACTGGATGGTCGAGATGGGGGAAGGACAGAAATGGAGAAGAAGGAAAGAGATATCATGATTGAGGGAGCCATTATGGGGCTAGCAAGAAACCTGGTACTAGAGGAATTCCCAGGAATCCACAAGGATGACCCCAGCTAAATCCCTAAGCAATACTGGAGAGGGTGCCTGACATGGCCTTTCCCTATAGTCAGAATGATGATTGTCTTAAATATCACCATAGAACCTACATCCAGCAACTGATGGAAGCAGATGGAGAGAGCCACAGTGGAGCATTGGACTGAGCTCCCAAAGTCCAGTCAAAGAGAGGGAGGAGTGCGAACAAACAGATCATGACCATGATGGAGATACCCACGAAAACAGCTTCTGAGCTAATGGAAGCCTTCCAGCTCTGGTCTGACAGTGAGGGAACCAGCAGAGAACAAAACTAGGCCCTCTGAATGTGGATGGCAGTTGTATGGCTGGGGCAGACTGTGGGACCACTGGCAGTGAGACCAGGATTTATCCCTACTGCTTGTTCTGGCTTTTTGGGAACCCATTTTCTCTGGACAGATACCTTGCTCAGCCTAGATATAAGGGGAAGGGCCTTGGTCCTGCCTCAGAGCAATGTGCTTGACTTTGGTGACTTTCCACGGGAAACCTTACCCTCTCTGAGTGGTAAGATGAATGGTGGTGGGGTAGGTGGAGGGAGCAGGAGGAGGAAAGGGAGTGGGAAATGGTTTCGGCATGTAAAATGAGAAAAGATAGTTTTAATAAATAAATTAAAAAGCAAAATTTAATTCATTTTTAAAACATCTCATTTTAAATTTGTAAAATTTGTATTAGTTGAGTGTCATTATTTCTTGGAACCTACACTGTCTAGCAACTTGGAAAACTCATTCGACTTTCAGAAAATTTAAATCCAGGAAGAAAATTTACAGTAATGCTAAGTGCTATAAACATTTATTTTTGTATCGCAGCAGCTTATATTTTGCAATAATGGATTGTTTTAATCAAGTGTGAAACTGACTATAAATTTTGATTTTTCTCTAGTTTGCCGGATTTCCATAAATTTATTTTTCAAATTTTCAAGGTATTTTAAAGTTCGACATAAAACTGTGTAGTTACATATAACTGTGTAGTTACATATAACTGTGTGATATTATTGCTATTCTGGGAAAGGAACAACTTTACAAAAAAATGGGCCAGAACCCTTAAATATGACAGTAATGGCTGCTAATTAACTTTTTAAAATAAATAAGTTTAAAATTTGTATATGGTATTTAAGTCTTTTCTGATGTACATTGAAATGAAGCAGTTGTTTTCGAAGCCTCTCCCAGTGGAAGTCTGTGAAAGCCAAATACAATCTTGGTTTTTCTACATATTCTGTGTCTGCCAGGCCTCTACCTCTGGAAACACTCTCTCCACCCACAGGGCACCCTCATCTGCAGAGCTATCAAATCTCAGAAAAAGCCAACAGCTCCTGTGTTGTGGGCGGTTCCTCCAGAGAAGCCTGATTGCTTCTGTCATTTCTCTCTCCTGCTCCAGTCACCATCATTATCCTTCTGCCATGGCTCTTGTCTTCATCTTCCTTTGAGTGGTTCTGCCTTTATGGCTTTCAACAGAAAATGGCCAACACGATTGAAAAGTAGTTCTGGAGTTCTTGAAAACAGAAATGTTGTAAATGGGGACAGAGGTAGAAGGACCAATCTGGAGCTGTGTTTTTGATGAAAATGCTTCTTGATGTGGGTGTGTGTCATTGGATCATTCACTAGGTTAACAAAGTCACCTTTGTTACACCGGACTTTGGACATCAATAGTATAGAGCTATACCTTTAAATACTTCTAACAGCATGTTTCTTTTTGAATTATGCCTTTATTAATATATATGAAATCATATATGCAGGAGTATATCACTACAGCCCAAAAAGTACAGAAATCTTTTGTAGATAAAATATGAAGTTTTACAAATATTTCTAAAGCTTTGTAGAGACTTGTCTTCATGCTTGATAGGATAATGGAATAATTTCAACAATCACAAGCTATTCCTAGCTTATTGTATCTTGAATGCTACAGTTCTATACCTATTAATAGTCTTGAGTTCTAACCTCATTTCTTTAAGTGGCCCTATTTAGTTTCTGTTGAATAGAAATTAACAAGCAGTTGTTTTTAACTTCCTTATAAATCTGATGGAAATTATGATTAAATGCCTTGGATCAGAGCTGCTTTTTCTATGTTGTTCTAACCCTAAACAACAGAAAGGTGTGTGAGTTATGACGCAGATGCTCCCCATGAGAGTTGATGAGTGATGAGTTGTCTCTAGGATTCCTGGTAGAGTTTCTGTCCTGCTTGGCATCTCTATTTTGCTCATTTTCTGTGGTCGCTTTTAGGATTCTGTTCTAACATTACTCACTTAGAAGTGATGGGTGTGATTAGTGTGACACCACAAGGTCTTAAATTCTTTTTCAGTGATTGCTCCTAAATTATAAACTTTAAGAAAGAAAGAAAATATAATGATTGAACGTGTGGATGGCCTAGGCATGTTGCCTTCCCTGGAGACCTCCTGTAACATGGGTAATGTGGATGGGTGTCAGTCAGTGCTCTGTGATGGATGAAACCTAATTAATGTGAGTCTTAGGATTCAGATAAATTACGTCCAGGTTTATGGCTTCTTTCTCATGACTTATTGAGTAAACTGGGCTCTCTGAACTGTGAATGATACATCAGTCCATTTCACTGTTTCCAAAGCAGAAAAATATGGGTGTCCAAGGCACAGAAAGAAGTTGAGAATTTAGTGGGAATGCTAGAGACAGCTGGAGAGAGAATAATGGAGATCACTTCAAAGGTGGGGAAAAAGAGTTGCAAACTCTCTCCTACATTCGAGCCCCTGGAAATTCAGTATCATTTTTAGGTAGCCTGGAGCAATGAACCGACTGATGTTCAAATTAAAAATCTGCAACATCCATATACCATCACACTTTGCAAGTCAGTTTGACTGTGGTATTTTTATTTTTTAAATTTAAATGTCTCAAACATTGTTAAAGTAGGGGAGCATTATTTTAAAAGTGAACAAAACAGATGTTCTGTTAGAATTACAAAATTTACTATAAATTCCCTTTGACAGATGTTTCAAATACTATCAATTCCTAGTCAGCGGACAGATTCTAAAACATAATATTCCCAAAAGAATTATATGGTGAATTGTGCTTAATTCACTTGTGGTTTCAAAAGCAGCAAAAATAATGCAAGCTATATCAATGGCCAAGATGAAACACATGAATATCCAATGAATTTGAAAGCATCTATTGTGAATTCATTGATAATACAATTGGGAAATATATCCTTACTTTGTGAATGATAATTTATAAAGCACAAACCAATATTTTGGGTATAAGCTTTTTAATGATGCAAATTGTGTAATATGTATGCAAAAATTTTATACCCTTAAATTTGATGTTTAAATAATTACTATTTTTTACTTTTGATACATCTAAATTGCATTTTAAAATAAATTCTTGTCTCTATTCAAAGCAATTTTCATGCTAATTAGTATTTTTTCATTCTTTTAATATGCATATATTACCACAGTATCTGGCTACATATCTCTATAAGCTGCATGTGAAAATATTTTAAAAGCTAAGAGAAGCCAGTCAGCATTTTAGCATGGAGGGGGAAAGGAGTGAATGAGACTTCATATCGAACCTAAGAACTATGGGAAATTGATGCCTTCTTGGAGAGAGTCAGTTTTCTTAAAGGGTACGGCTCCTGGTGACAAAGCAAGCTGCAATGGATCAACCCACAACCAGGAGTATACTCACAGCAAAAACTGGTCTCAATAGGTTATTTTAGACAAAGAAATCAAAAATAAATGAAGAGGGTAAGGGTAGGAATGGTTCTGTAAGAATTTGGGGGAGGTGTTAAGGATAAATATGATCAAAATACAGTTTATGAAATATTCAAAATACTAATATAGTAAATTAAAAACTTAAAAAATAGTTAAGAGTAATTTTCAAATTTAGTGTTGAAGGAATAATTGTTTAATACATGTTAAGTGTAATTTTGGAGGTTGGGGACATAGCTTAGCAGTAATCTGTTTTCCTGATAGGAACAAGGCCCTGGGCTTCAACCCAACCATCATTACCATACACATATAAATGTTATTTTTAAGAGTTTGCTACATAAATAACACTCAATTAACAGTTGGTTCCAGTTACTTGCATATTAATAATGATATTTATTAACAATCTGGTTGAATTGATCCTTGTGTAAAATGATGCATAGAGCATTCCTCTGTAATACAGACAGATGTAAAATTATATATGAAAACTTTAATTTTATTTTCTTAGTTCCATAAAATTTCTCATCTCTCTCTCTCTCTCTCTCTCTCTCTCTCTCTCTCTCTCTGTGTGTGTGTGTGTGTGTGTGTGTGTGTGTGTATGCGAGCTTTGTTTGCAAGTATGTTTGTCATGTGCATGCTGCAGGCAGAAGAATTTCAGAAAGGTATGATGGCTCTCCTAGAACTGGAGTTATAGACATCATGAGTCACCATGTAGGTGCTGGCAAAATACATGGGTCTTCTAGCATTTTTACCTTCTGAGACATCTCTCCAGCTACATATACCTAAATTTTAAGAGGAGTGGGAAATGTCCAGGCATAGTAGTGGATACCAGAGCTTGGATATGCAGAACTGGGTGTGTAGCTGGTACCGTGAGTGACTCAGCCATGCATGTGTGTCACCATACCCATTGGCTGCCACTTCCTACTCTAACCGGTCTCCTTCCTCTGAAGAATTTGGTTCCATCCCAACGACTTCTCATTCTCTTGATGTAGATATGTGAGAGCTCCTGAACCATGTCAAAAGCTAGCAATAAGAACACAAATTAGAAGCATGGACAGACGCTGCAGTGGTAGAGAAGGCACTGATATGCCGTGGAAGTGTCTGACTACCCATTTCCTCTGTGCGTCTTAGGGGAAGGCGTGCTCCACTCATTTGATTGTTACTGTGCCTTGGACGAGTCCAGATGGGGACGCAGCTATGTCTGTATCTATGCTGGCTGGCTGCTGCTCCTGGACTGCTTTCTACAATAAACCTCCACTATTCTCAATATATGCTAATTTTCAAGGTATTGATAAAATGTAATGTTATAAAATTCATTAAAGATTGATTCCATATTCCAGGTTTATTATTTGATGTATACTTCATATATTACTATGTTTTATATTTATTTTATGCACCTTTAATAGGAACGCTAGCCTTCCTCAGACATTTGGGGTTCCAATGGGTTATGTCATGTGAGCTTCTACGACTCTTTTTAAGCATTAAGGATAACTATCTGACAGGAGATGGGGACTACACTGTTCTGATCGGGATACACTGTCTAGGACACTGTACTGCAGTTTTGCTCCTTATACCACTTCTTTGGAGTGGGCACATTTATCTCCATTTTTATGAGATGGGAGGCAGAGATATCAAAGAAGTACAACAGCTGGGGGGGGTACACATTAGCTGCATGGGAATGGCAGCACAGGGTTTAGATTAGCTTTCTTCTACTGCAGGGCCTGGAGGATTTCTTTATTCCATTTAATGTACTGCTTAGGAAGTACTGGATACATTCAAAGACCTGTTTAGTGAACTCTTGTTATTTTTATGACCTTTAGTCTTGGTATGAATTTCTAAACCTGAATTCCCACTGTGAATCTGAACTAAAAGGTGCTTTCTACACACTTAAACACAGATCTTTGCTATATGCTAAGTTGTTCTGGCTTTTGTTATTTGAGGTATATGTGTGTGTACATGTTCATGTGTATGCCTGTGAGTCTGTGTGTATGTGTATGCATGTGTATGCATATATATGAGTGGTGGATACATTTTGCCTATCCTTGTCTTCCTATTGTGAAGGGGACAAAAGGTATAGATGGACAAACTGCCACAGTCTGAGAATCAGCACTTTTCTGCTACTGTCCCACAAAGCTTGGTTCTGCAAACTGATCTGGAGGCCATGGAATGACAGACACAGGAACAAATGTGCACAAACACAGAGGTCACGAGGAAAGTGTGCACTGCAATGGAGCAGCTTCAGCTGCCGAAGAACAACTCGAACGCTGGAGAGATTATTAGCTGTAGCACAGAGGGAGGGTTGGGTAGTCTAAGTAGGAGGTGTCTGTAGATGAGCAGTCTCAGGTTGTAAATATTCAAAGAGAGGAAGTTGAAGTTGCTAGTTTTTGCATACACTGGCCAACCATTTGTAAATACTTGGAACAAAAAAGGCTTTGCTTGTCTGAATTTGACCCTGGGGGAAAGGGTTTGCCAGTTGAGGGTTTGCCATTGGTCCTTGATGTGGCTATGCCAGTATCAAAAATACACATTCACTCTGGATTTTATCTACTCTGTGCAGTCACCAAAGGTCCCTCTATTCTGTGCATTGACTCAGGGTTTCCTGAGGTCCTGACATTTGTTCAAGACTCTGAGTTGAAAGCCTTGTCTTGACCCATGCAGGACGTTGTCTCCTTGTAGTGTGACTCCTGCAAATATCTTATTTGATGTAAGTTACAGGCTGACCATTTTCCTGGAGTGTCTCTCTCATATCTGATAGCTAAGCTGATATTTGGTAAGTTTGACATTAGCTGTTCTTCTCCCTTTCTCAAGAAGTTTCTCTCCATACTTGGCATCCACAAAATGAGATGCAGTTTAGAAAGGTGGCAAGTCTATAAACTGAAAGACACTTATGGTCAAGGCTTGAATGTTAGACCTCCATTTCTGCCATAGTCTCTAAATCTCAGGACAAGATGACAGTCTAGAAACATGACCACAAAGCCTTCTCAGAAGTGATTGTAAAGAATATGTAATCACTTATAATCTACCATGAAAATAAAACCTATTATCAATGAGTGTTTAGGTAATCAATAACACAAAAGATGACATAGTTTCCACAAAGTCTCACACTGTCCCATCCCCAGTGCTTTTACACATTTTTGCTTGTGTAAGCATGTGTGATTTTGTTCAGGTAACCTCCACCTACCTAAGCAACTATTTAGAGAACAGTACCAAGTACTCAGCTGAAGGCAGAAAGGGTCCAATTTTGACATTGTCTGTTGACAGTAGATGTTATAATTTCTCCTTTTGCATAAAGGAGACAACTGATGCATCAGCTGGGGTATGGTACTTTTTCTGTGTAGCTTGATACCTGATAAATAAAGATGCATATTATTTATTTATCTCTCTACACAATGCAAAATGCATGGATCCTAGCAATGCTTCTTTTTTTTTTTTTGCTTAAAGCAGGTAAACAAGTGATGTCTAAATTTAGATACAGCCCCAGTACAAACATTGAATACTATCAAAGAGATTATTGCTCTATAGTCAGCACCTAATGCAATATGCGAAGTCTGCAGCAGAGGAACTAGGGAAGAGTGACACTGAGAAATCAATATTAGTTTTCAATGCAGCTGATCTAAAGCAAAAAATTGAATTAGAAGACAAAATGCTTCATGGGCATTTTTCTGCTCCTGGTAGGTGGATCACATTCCAATGGATGGCTGTGATAAAATACCATGACCAAGGCAGCATACAAATGAAGTATTTAGTTAGGGGCTGATTTACAGTAATTCCAAAGTCATCATGGTAGGAAACATGGCAGCAGTTAGGAGCAGTAGTTTAGAGATTACACAATGAGGTAACAACTATAAGTCAAGGAGAGGGCCAACTGGAATGGCATGAGCTCAGAACCCACCCTCAGTGATACACCTCCTCCAATAAGTCCATACTGCCCAACCCTTCCCAAACAGTTTCACTAACAGGGAGTCAAACACTCAAATATATGAGACATCACACTTGATGTATGTGAAATGTGAGACCCAGGAAGAATGCAGCTTGAATGCAGCCTTGAAATGGAAATCATCATGTTTTACAAAAACACTCAACACCCCTTCAAATGCTGTCATAAAATAACCTAGGCTGAAGAATCCCAACCTGGAAGAAATCTCAAAAATAGCTGCTCCACTCCACTGAAAATGTCACAGGAAGCCTGGTAGTATGTTGACCCATATCAATAACAGAGGGAGAGAGAGAGAGAGAGAGAGAGATGATCTTTTGAGATTATAATATTATTACATTCTTTTCTTTTTTCCTCCCTCCAAACTCTCCCATGTACCCTTACTTGGTCTATTTTCCCTATAATTGTTACACACACACACACACACACACACACACACACACACACACTCACTCCTAAACACTTAAGTACAACTTGTTCAGTCTATATAATATTGCTTGTAGGTATTTGTGTTCACGAATGATCATTTGGTATTAGATAAGCAATTGACACTCTTTGCTGGGAAAGATTGTTTTTCCTACTCACAGAATAACTTAATTGCCTATAGTTCTTTGTCTAATGTTGAGACGCCGTGAGTTTTCCTCTTTCCACATTAGGATGTCTACTGGTCCTTCAATTGTACAGATTTTGTTTAGGCAGCCATGTTGCAGAAACATCAGAGGGTGTAGTTTCTGACTTTTCTTAGGAGATTCAACCTTATAGTAATCACCCAGACAGATCCTCTGTCTTTTACAATCTTTCCACCCCTACTTCCCCTAATGATCCATGAGCCTAAGATGCAGGAGCTCTGCTGTAGAAGTATGAATTGAGACTAGGCTCCACAGCACTGCATTTTTATCACGTGTGATTTCCTGTAATGGTCTCTACTTGTTGTCAGGAGAAGTTTCCTTGACAAGGGTAAGAATACTTTTATTTGAAGCTGCAGGGCGATTGATAATGAAAAGTCCCCAGACTCTCTTGATACAAAATATACATCTGTAATAAACAGCAGTAAGACTTACAACAGCTTACACCAGAATCCAAGCGATCCGTCCGGACGCAGGAGCCAGGCGAAAAGAGAGCTAGCGGAGCGGAGCGCTCTTGCTAGGTTTATAGACAGGCTTTTGCCTGACGGCGGCACGCCCCCAAAACAGAATATGATTGGCTGAACTCCCCTATTATTTATTTGTATTTAAGGACAAATGTTCAGATTAGAGTTAGGGAATATGCTGGTTTATTAAAATGGCTGTTTTTGGTTCTCCAATAACTGTGATACCACTAGCCTTAGGTTGTAAGCTAAGTTTTCAGCACCAGGCACAATTTACCTCTTGTTGAACAGGTTTTAAGTCCAATTAGAGAGCTACTGGTTACTGTCAAGGAGTTCACGCCTCCCTTAGGGTTTGTGCCATGTTGCTTCTTGTCATGGTTCATTGATGATATAGCTGGGTTGGGCTATTGAGTGCATCCCTTCTTTGGAAGTTTGCATGGTGCCTTCTGGTACCATAAAAAACAGTTTTCAGGGAGGAAGGTTTCAAATCAGTTATAGCTCAGTTGCCTCTGGGCCCTGTGTAAAATGCATTGTGTCTTCAGCAATAGGAACTCAGCATAAATATTTGGGCAGCAACCAAGGACAATAGCAATAGCCTATAATATTAGGAAGTCCCTTAGAAAACTTCAATCAGCAACTTAAAACAAGATTGTTATGAATGGTGTTGGAGTTTCATTAGATAATCTATGACTATTTGTAGGAGTATTATCAGGCCAGATGAGAAATTTTCATTAAACTGTATATTAGTATTTATACACAGACTTACATGTATCATAGTGATCTTTATATAGTTAATAGCATGAATCCTTGTGACTTCATCAGACTATCTTACTGTTGGTTTACCCTCTTCTTTCTTCTTTTTTTGCCTCCCTTCCTTCTCCATGTCCCCATCTTTCTCACTTACCTCTTGAGATCATTTGTTTGCTCCTGTTCACATCTCTATTTCTCTTTCCCACTCCCGACAAGCCCCCCAACACACCTTTATCCTGGTTTTTGTAGTTACTCAAGGCTGTATACTAACATCTGAAGATTTTGTCACTCTCATTAAATGGAATAATTTTAACTTTTTTTCTAATAACGTTTCTAATCGGATAGATTATTCTTTAATAACTTGAAATATCACAAGTAGCATGGTAATCCCATTTTTACTAAATATCTGTAGGGAGCCGCCAGGATGTCGCCTTGGCGAGATAGTCCTACAGCCTGGAGGTATACAAATCCTTTGTTGCTGCCGTCCAGGCCAGTTTGCTTGGAGCCTTGCTTTGCATTTCAGAGACTCGGTTTCCTGACCTGTCCTGTGGCCTTGGGTCCTAGCAGAATGGCATCAACCAATCAGCATTCGAGCCTCTCACCCTAGAAAAGCGGCTGTCTTTGGGTTTTTCGGGCTCTCTCTCTCATCCCTTTTCCCCATTCCCCCTTTCAATCAAGGAGCTCTAATAAATTGTGATTGAGAAGGATTCTTGATTTTGTGGTCGTCCATTCCTGCTGGTCAGGAAGCGCGTCACAAATATCCAATGAAAATTATAAATTATTCATTTTATAATGAATGATCTTCACTGACCAGGCAACATTTAACAATTATCACAAGGTTCCATAGCAACATATTTTCTCTCCTGGTTTCTTTAGTTGTCCAGATGTATCATCTCAAATAATCCCATGGAGTGGATGACATTAACTGATGATGTTAACTGATGATGTTAGAACAAAATCTTATGGTATTATCTATTCTTTATCTATCCACGATTTTTAAGAAAAACCCTGCACCTCTCTACACAGTGAATCAGGCATGGTCTTCTCCAAGGCATCAAAAAGTTGAAGAAAGTTCACCCCTGAGGGTGAGCATTCAAAGCAGGTGACCCAACTCTGAGAAGGAGATGAGGGAGAAGAACATATGCAGATGGAGAATGCATATCCAGATTGTTACATGCTTTTATATCTTGAAGAAGCATAACAATTTTTATATGATTCTTTTAAAAAAATTAGTATTTTTACATAATTGTCATAATTGTTTCTTATTGAAACAGAGACTCAGCTCAGGCTATCTTCAAACTTGTTATATAGTTAGGGCTTACCTTAAATCTCTTATTTTAGTGTCTCAACCTGGAATTACAGGTATGAGTCATCATGATTAATTTTAAAATCTTTAACTTTTATATCAGATCCTATAATTAAACTCTTACATGTCTTACGGCTAAAGAAGTGATATCAACCGTGAAGACTGATTATATTATATAGCAAGTAATTTTCATTTGGGTTTAACAGTCTGGTTATCTCACATGATGTTTACCAAAAACATCATTGACTGAAATGAATAAATAAAATGTAGAGAAGAAAATAAATATCAGCACTGTTTAGGAATGTTAAGATGGGAATACAGAAATGTACTGGTGAAGTTGATTAGTATGGAAATACTAAAATTGAAGATATCTGCATTGAATTAGTACCTCCCTGTTCACTAAGGTAGGACACAGTCCCTGTTTTGGGAAGCTACTGCACTGTCACTATTACTTGCTAGTGACGTAGCTTCTCAAATGTACAGTCTTTGCGCCTTTCCAATGTACCCATTTTCAGACCTCTGGCCTTGGAGCTAGCATCTTCCCCTTCATTTGCATCTGCCATGCTTTTTGATCATTCTCTTTATTGTTCTTATTAAATAAGTTGTAAGTTTCAAACAAGGTCATGATAGATAAGACAAGGAGACTCCTCTAAATGTCACCTAATGCTTTTTTTTACGTTAATTAACTCAAGAGATTAAGAGTAGAGTGAGATAATTCAAGCAGTTTGTATAAAATATACAGTATATTATTTTTGTGAAGTTCAAGAATCTTCTTAACAATACAAAGAAAAATTTTCACTTAGCAGATGTTATTATTGGTAGTAATGTGTGTGTACATATTGTATATGTGGATACACACGTCACTTAATATATGCGCAAACAAGAGAACATCTTTATGGAATTATGACTCTTTTTCCACCTTTAAATGGGATTTATATTGAACTTATGTAAGAAGACTTGTGTGGGAAGGGTCTTTATCTGATGAGCCATATTGCCATTCCTTGTTAATACATATATATTTGTTTAAATATGTCTGTGCATATATATGTGTGCACACACATATATACACTCAAGTGACAATTTTAATCTTTTCCTCAGCAGGACTCCTAGATCAATTTTAGTTGAGAGCATAAAACAGGTAACCATTTTCTACAATTGAAAATGTTATCATTTATGTTCTAATTTCATAAAACCCTCATTTAATTTAACATAA
The DNA here is from genome assembly GCF_982192425.1 of Myodes glareolus. Taxonomy (NCBI): domain Eukaryota; kingdom Metazoa; phylum Chordata; class Mammalia; order Rodentia; family Cricetidae; genus Myodes; species Myodes glareolus. The sequence goes on along the minus strand of NC_142038.1, from coordinate 3,801,199 downwards.
CTAGAGGACTCTATATTCAATATCATAATTTTTCCTTCTATATTTCTTTATGTGAGTATTGACTTTTGGCAATAGATATAAGCTATACATATATATGAATGAATGCTATAGAATAAAAGGAAAAGTTATTCTACATGGAATTTGAAGGGAAATTTCCTTTAAAACACAAAATATTTTGAGATGTTTTGCCTTTATTTGTATTCTAACTAGAAATTTTAAAGCCAAATAAAACACATGTATCCCCCTAAAATACTATGCATATTCCTTAGTATAAATAACATTAAAGACCTTTAAAGACATATGGAAAATCAACTGCTATAGAAGTTTCTAGTGAGATATAAATAGACATAGTCAAGATATAGATAAACATACATAAACAGAGTTAAAGCTTAATTCCCCCATAACAGGAAAACAGTATATCTACTGTGCTTTAAAGCCTAACAAATCAAAAGTCCAGAGATAGTAATAGGTTACTTCTTTTGATTTTGTTGGCCAAAATGTTCCGTAGGTCCACAAAAATTGCAGGATATTGTTATTATTCTTGGTTACCTACTAAAACATGACAGTAAGAAACCAATGCATGCTTGGGTCAAAACATGGAGAAATCCAGCCAGTACTGATCTGTAAGTTCATCCCCAAAGAGTAGGTTTCATTGTTCTGAAAGATGCTATGAAACTACTGGAAGAGAAAAGTAAACATTAATCATACCCGTTATGAACCCAGTGAGCTTCAATAATGACTGACCTGGTCAGACATGCCCACTGATACAATCAGTAGTGACACAAACTCCATGGAAATAACCAGCAAATTCTTGATTGGATTTAAGGGCCACTCCACAAGATGGAACACATTTCTGGCATCCTTAGCAGACTAAGGACTAGTGGTTATAAAGGTAGTAGGTCATAGAAGAGAGCTCATATACTATTGTGCTGAAATGACCATAGTGACAAACTGACTCCTATTACTCTCAGATTTGTTAATCTCTCAGCCCTCATTCGAGGACTGTCTGTTTGCATTAGATGGTAACTATCATCTGTCAATTATGACCCACAACTGTCAAAGGTGCAGAGAATCCGAGACTGAAGAATTCTTAGTCCTAAATGGCTCATATGTATGACATATTCCCTCCCAATCTCCAATGATCATCGTAAAAATGGGGCAAAAAGAGTAGAGGAGCCAGAGTGGTAGGTGAGTACACGGAAGCATTATCTTTCGGACACAGCAATGAAACTGCATATATGATCACAAAACAGTTGTAATAGAATGAATAAGAGCTGCTTAAGTCCAAGGGTAATCAAACCCAAGTATGGAGAGGGGAGGGAGATAGGCACAAAAATACTGCCTGATGGACGTTGAGAGGAGAAATAGTTTTCTCTAAGAGTGTAGCTCTTTGTAAGGTAACTGTGCTCCAATGCAAGGCCACACATAGAAAAATATTTTAGAAACACAGATTTATCTTAAAGTTTAAAATAAATAAACAAACAAACAAAAAACAAGACACAAAATTGGTTGGGAAAAAAAGAGGTATAGATCTGGGAAGTGTTTGGGGAAGTACTGTGAATATGACCAAAACATACATCAAATGTTAGAAGAACTAACAAAAAAATAGAAATATTAAATCAAATAGAATGAATTTCAGAGTAAGAAGCTTCCTGGAAACTTGAGCTAATTTATACCTGGGTTTTACTTTAGAGAGTCACTGATAGACCAACAGATTTTCTTGGGTGTCATTTTGTACTTTGTACTTCTGTAAGCAAAATTTCAAGCCTCTTTTGATGGTTTGCTTACAAGGGAGAAATTTCAAAAACAAATATCTTTGAAAACGCATAACAAAATAAATAAAATACACACTCATATATTTTATATGTATCCAATCAATTTTAAAATGCAGGTTTATGTATCTTCATTTCGTGGGTATTTAAATAGTGTGCACATCATGTTACTCATACCATAGGTTTTGCAATACACTTAAACCTTTGGGAATCACTCAAATTAGTGGAAAAATTTATCCATCTCATTTACAATTTATCACTTATTATATTCTACTTATTCTCTAAAAATATATTAAGAGTGGAGGGTAAAGACAGCTCAACTATTAAGAAGAGCAGTTGCTACTCCAAAGGACATAGGTTCAATTCTCAGCACCCACATGACAGCATACAACTGATTATAGCTCCAGTTCCAGGGTGTCTCATGGTTTCTTTTAGACTCTGTGGGAACCAGGCATACACACAGTGCACAGTTATTTTTGCAGGCAAACACCTATATACATTAAATAAAATTAAGTTGAATTAAAAAATATTGTAATTTCTCTCATATCTTGCTTTTCTGTGGCTGTAATAAACACTCTGACTAAAAGCAATTTGTGGAGGGAAGGGTTTATTTCATCCTATAGGTTACAATCCACCTTGAAGGGAAGCCAAGGAAGAAACTCAAGGCAAGACCCTGAAGTAGCAACCATAGAAGAATGCTACTGGTTCGGGTCCCTTGAGTTATTTAGTTTCCTTTCTTAGGGAGCTCAGACTCACCTGCCCAGGGATAGCCCCACCCAAGCTGGGCTATGCCCACCCTCAGAAATTAAGAAAATGACTCACTGACATGTTCACAGTCCAATCTGAGACCAAGTATGTTCTGGTCTGTGTTAAGTTGATAAAAACCAAGTAAAATAATAGTTATGCCAATAAAGACGTAAGGAAAATAGGATTTCTGTTACATATTTAAAAAGAGAATACTTCTTCTTAAGGAGAATTATGCCCCTAATGCCAACAGGATATCATATGCAGCCACTGAACAGCTGTGAATTAAATCAGAAATACAGACCAATACCTGTACCTTGATAAGTTCTGAAGGAGGAAGATAGTAATAGATATGCATCAGACAAAGGGAAGTTGTATGTGCTGTGGAGATGGAGCAGGGAATCAAACGTTTGCTGACCAAGTGTGAAGTCCTGAACTTGGATCCCCAGTAGGCATTTAAAATCCATGTGTGGCAGGGTGTGCCTGCAACTTGTACAATGGGAAAAAGAGGAGGATCTTGGAAGCTCTCTTGATCTGCTAATTCATCAAACTCCAGGTTCAGCAAGATAACCTTGTCTCAAAAATAATGTGGAGAAAGAGGTGACAAACTCTGATATAACTCAATATATAATCAATATAAACATTGATATATAAATCTCTGCCTCTCCCATACCTGCCTGCATGGGAAAAGTGTTCCCTAACACATATATACAGTCATATATACACAAACATGCACACACATACACACACACACACACACACACACACAATTAAACATTTCGGTTTTTCTAACCCCATCTCTTTATTCATCTATCTATCTATCTATCTATCTATCTATCTATCTATCTATCTATCTATCTATCTATCATTTATCTTCTATATATTAGCTATCAATCTATATATCTACCTATTATCTATCTATCTATCATTTATCATCATCACCTACTACCTATTTATCTATCTGTCTATCTATCTATCTATCTATCATCTATCTATCTATTTATCATCTGTCATTTGATACTAGCAAACTTGTGTCAATATAATGGAGAAAAGTTTAATGAATATAAAATGTATAGGAAGAAAAAAATGTATACGAAGCTGAGGGAAAATTACTTAGAAGTCAGTTATTGTTAAATTATAGGTTTGAGCTAAAATAAGAAAGATATTTTAGAAGAAGACTAAATAAGCACAAAATAATCAAATATGTATTTTTCCTAGGGTCACATTGCTATATTGCCCTCTATCTTTATATATGATGCTTTCTTAAAACATGTTAACCCACATGTTTATCTTTGGCCTCTTTAGATTTCAACTTTGACTCTGAAGCAGTAGGAAGTTATTGTTATTAGATACTTACTTTTAGCTGGACCCATCGAGGTGGTTTTGGATTCCCGAGTGCCGTTTGGACCACCAGCTGCGCCATATTACTGAATTGCTAGGGTTAAATTCTGCGGGTAAGGAGATCAGTGGAACTTTGCTTTCTCTCCACTGCAGGTGTAACTGGAGACATGCGCAGTGTTACCTAGTTAGAGTTTGGTTACAAGTGCCCCTCTAACAAACATGGCCCATGATGGCAGAGACACACAGAGAAAAGGCCACTAGTCAAAAGTACAGTCTGGAGTGACACACTTGCAAATCCAGAAATACTGAGGCTAATGGGAGCTATATGAAGCTGGAAGAAGCAAGGAGAGAGCCTCTTTACCTTCTGCAGAGAGCATAGCCCTGCACCATCTAGAATGTAGACTTCTATCAGACCCACAAGACTGAGTTTCTGAGACTGTAGGTAGCCCAGCTGAACATCGGTGCCTCAGCAACAGTGAAGGAAATCGGAGCGGCGATGTGAGCCGAGGTCATCAATTAACTTTATCTTCCCTTAAATATTGCTTTAAAATAAAGTTATTAGAGGTACAATGATATAATATGATTAACAGATTTGGCTTTAAGTAATTTTAGATTTTGCTATCAAAGTGACCTCTCTGGGTCAAACAAAACTCCAAAGGTCAGTCATCAGGAAGGCAAGGTTAATATAATCAGTAGAATGATGATGAGAAAAAGGCAATAATTGAATATAATTTTGTAGAAATTAGTGCAATACTTTCCCCATATATATCTTCCCACTACTTTTGTATATAGTACTTAGTTGAGTGTTTGAAATATATCAAGTTCAACAGACATCTTTTTCTGAATTAAAATAAACAAAGGTTTAATCCAAGAGCAATTAAGTAAGCACACATGCCCTACCTTTTCAACAAATTAAACTAATAAATACTGTCATCTTATATAAAGAGGGCATTTAAAAGTTACTCAGAAATTTTTAATATAATATATTGCAATGAGATGTAGTCGTTATATTGTTCAAAAACTCTACTATTTTTAAGTTTGTGTCCAGTGACCAACATCTTTTCAGCATTAACTCCTTCCTCAACTCTGGGGATTACCATTCTAATCTTCATGTTTAGAAGATAAAAATTTTAGAGGTCACATCTAAATGAGCTTTTATGTTTGGTTTGTGCAACTGAAAAAATATTTCTCGGGTTCGGTTACACAGTCTCAAATGTCAGAATTGCATTTAATTGATTTTATTGATTTTTATTGAGCTCTATATTTATCTGTGCTCCCCTGCCTGCCTCTCCACACCCTGTCAACCCTTCCCTTAGGTCCCAATGCTCCCAATTTACTCAGGAGATCTTGTCTTTTTCTACTTCCCATGTAGATTAGATCTATGTTTGTCTCCCTTAGTGCCCTCATTGTTGTCTAAATTCTCTGGGATTGTGATTTGTAGGCTGGTTTTCCTTGCTTTATGATTAAAAACCACTTATGAGTGAGTATGTGATAATTTTCTTTCTGTATCTAGGTTACCTACTCAAAATGATATTTTCTAGCTTCATCCATTTTCCTACAAAATTCAAGATGTTATTTTTTTCTGCTGTGTAGTACTCCATTGGGTACCATATTTTTCTTATCCATTCTTCAATTGAGGGGCATTTAGTTTGTTTCCAGGTTCCGACTATAATAATCAGTGTGGCTATGAACATAGTTGAGCACATATCCTTGTGACACGATTGAGCACTCTTTGGATATATACCCAAAAGTGGTATTACTGGGTCTTGAGGAAGGTTGTTTCCTAATTTTCTGAGAAATCACCACACTGACATCCAATGGGGCTGTACAAGCTTGTGTTCCCACCAGCAATGCAGAAGTGTTCCCTTTTCCCCACAACCTCTCCAGCATAAGTTGTCATCAATGTTTTTGATCTTGGCCATTCTTACAGGTGTAAGATGGAATCTCAAAGTTGTTTTGATTTGCATTTCTCTAATGACTAAGGATGTTGAACATTTCCTTAAGTGTCTTTCAGCCATTTTTGATTCTTCTGCTGAGAGTTCTCTGTTAGGTCCGTACTCCATTTTTTATTGTCTTATTTGTTCTTTTGGTGACCAATTTCTTGAGTTCTTTGTATTTTTTATGTGTATTAGTGTTATCCTTGTATGTATCCATGCATGTGGACCACATATGTGCTTGGTGCCATAGAGGTCAGAAGAGGGCTTGAGATCCCCTGGAACTACAGTTAGGGGTATTTGTGAGCCATTGTATAGGGGCTGGGAGCCATACCCTGGTCTTCATAGGAACAAGTGCTCTTAACTGCTGAACTGACTTTCCAGCTCTAGAATTCTCTTCTTTCCAAGGTTGAAAATCCTTCTATTCTGTCTATAATGGTTTCTTTATTATTTATCCTTCAGTTGATGCTTTGATCCCCTGTCTTGGCTACTGTGTAATGGTACAATGTGTACAGAAGTGCAGATGTCTTTTTGACACAGTGATTCCATTTAGAGGAACTACAAGTTTGTTTCCTGGGTCATAGTGTACATTTTGCGAACCTCAGTACTAGTTTCAGGAATGGCTCTATCACTTTATCTTTCCCCAGGTATTCAAGGAAGCCTCTACTTTAAAAAGGAAAAAAAACCCTGTGTTTATACTTGTTAATTTTCATCATTTTGGCAAAAAACATTTTACACACACACACATATATATACTTGGTGTGGTATATATACTTTGTGGTATAATTTGCATTTTCTATGGATATGTAATGTTATTCTGGTGACAGATTTGACATGTTGACATGTTGCTTAAAGCCAAGACATGAAATGTCTCCAGTTTTGTTCTTTATGCTTAAGATTAATTCATCTAATTAAAATCCAAAGAAATTTGGGTTATATATATATATATATATATATATATATATATGAAAATGTCATTGATATTTTCATAGGAACCAATTGAATCTGTGACTAGGTGGCGATAATATGGACATTGCTACAGGAAGGTTATATCTAATACCTACCCACCTACTGGGACATGGCCTCAATGGACTATTTACCTAGATGCAGAAGCATGTCTGCCTTCCTTTCTTCCTTTCTCTACTTGCCCCTGGGCCCCATTTTGGCTGTTCGGTTTGCTTTGTATCTGATCTTCGCCCATTGTTCAAGCAGACCATCCTTACTTTGTAAGTCTAACCTGGTGCAGGAGAATTGTCTGTATTCTGTCAATCATGTATTTTAATAAAATGCTGATTGGCCCGGCAGGAAGTATAGACGGGTCAGCCAGACAGGAAGTAGAGGTGGGGCAATGAGAACAGGAGACAGCTAGGAAGGAGGAAGCTCCCTCCGCCACTCCTGCGCAGACCACTGAAGAAGCAACATGTGAGCTGACAGCTGAAAAAGGTACCAAGCCATATGGCTAACGTAGATGAGAATAATGGGTTAATATAAGCTATAAGAGTTAACAAGAAACCTGAACTAATGGGCCAATCAGTTTATAATCTTATGGAGTTCTGTGTGTGATTTTCCTTGGGAGTTGCTGGCTGTGGAGTACCAGGCGGGACAGAAACCCCAACAAGCCAGCTCCTCATAATACACTACCCCTTAATAAACACCAATCTGTTTTCTTAGTTCTGAGCTAGTGTGAGATTCCTTTTTGTTAAGCATCCAATCATTCTGCCTTCACTTGGTGCCCCATGTGGGGCACCACTTTGTAACAGGAGGAGGGGGTTGCTTGTTGTCCTGGCCGTTTGGCTATTTTACACCCAAAATAATGACACAGAAACTATATTTATTTAAACACTTCCTAGCACATTAGCTCTAACTTCTTATTGGCTAATTCTTACATCTTAATTTAACCCATTTATGTTAATCTGTGTATCACGACATGACTGTGGCTTACTGACAAGATTCTGTCTCAGGCAGAAGATCTATGGCATCTGTCACTCTGCCCTTCTTCCCAGCATTTAGTTCTGTCTACTCTGCCTACCTAAGTTCTGTCTTATCAACTAGGCCAAGACAGTTTCTTTATTCATCCAATGAAAATAACACATAAATAGAAGGAACTCCTACACCAGGACATTTTATAAATATTAATTTTTCCAAGACATGCATAATATGCTCTTTGGCCCTGTGTTCCCTTAAGTTACTTTCTTAAACGTGTTTCAATTTATTTGTTGTGTGTGCATGGATGTGAGCATGTGGATGCACATGCTTGTGCTCATGCATGAGGAATCAAGAAGAGGATGTTGGGTGAGCATTTTCCAACACATTGTCTTGAGGCAGGTTCTTTTACTTCACTGAAAGTTTGCTGTTTGGGTCAGAATGACTAGCCAGTGAGCCCCTGAGATCCAGCTGTCTCTGTCACCACCTCTAATACTGTATACAAGCACATGAAGCCTGGGTTCTGATAGTATTTGAGTGCCAGAGAGTCACACTCAGGTGCTCTTGTGCAGAGGGCACTCTTCTGTTCTCCATGAAGTTCTCTTCTCAAACACTCATGAATATTTGAGACATTTCCGTGTATAGATCCTTCACTGAATAGATCCATAAGTATTTATAGGTATTATTTTATAGTTATTGATATTGAAATTGCTTTCAGAATTTTTTTTTCTTAGTTAATTGCTAACATATATACATGAAACTGATTTTTACATGTTGATTGTATATGCTAAGACTGAATGGATTAGTTCTCAAAGATCTCTCTTGAAATTTTTAAAGCTTTCTGTATATGCGATCACATTGTACGGAATCCTGGACAGGTTAACTTTTTCTTTTTCAATTTGAATGCATTGATAGTATTCTTTTCCTAACTGTTTATTTGGGATTTTCTGTAGTATTTTGAATAGAAGGGCAATACTGTGCTTTCTTGTCTCATTCTTATTATTAGGGAACATTTTTTTTCTACCTTTATTAGAGTATATGGTGCTTTCTCTGAATTAGCTATTTCAGAATACTGGCTTTTGTTGACCTGAAACATATTTCTTACATGTCTGATTTGTTGACAGAAAGATACTAAATTTTGCTTTATGATTTTTTCATGTTGATAAATCATTATATTGGTGTTTACTTTCATTTCAATAATGTAGCACACTTACAGATTTATCTTTTTTAAACTAACCTTGAATCCCTGGAAAACATCCAACTTAGTCACAGAGAACAGTTCTTTTGAGAGGCTGTCAAAATCAGTTTGCCAGGGTGCTGTAGAGGACATCTATGGTCATCAAAAACCAGATAGGTGGCTTTTTGTGCCAGCTCATGAAACATTTCCTGCAATAACAGTCCATCTTATAATTGACTTATTCTTACATGTTTCAAACTTCTGTATTTTCTATCTGCCAGGCTCAGGTTCTATATATCTAAAAATTTGTTGATAACTACTTGATTATTAAAATTGTTTCCAAGAAATTGTTCCTACTAATCTGTCATGGTCTTTTCCATTTCTGTAGAATCAGCTTTGATGTCTTTCTTTCAAGCACACTTAGATTTGGGCATTCTCTCTCCCATTTCTTAGCTATGGTAAATTTAATTTTTAGGAACTTGAAAGGCATTTTGTAGATTTGCATGTTCTATTTTGTAGAATGTTCCATTGAGAAGAATATGCATTTTTCTTTGTTGGATAAGATATTCTGTGAATTTATGGTAGGGCTAATTGGTCTACAATAGAGATTAACAGAGTTGTTTTTGATTTTCTTTCAGGATAATCTGTGATGTTGGAGATTCATTTTCAGAGTAGTTATAGAAAGACCCAAGGAGTACAGAATCCTGCATTTAATCTCCATTTTCTATTGCACGCCATTTTTTTCTGGTTGTATATTTAGGAAACATTCTTCCCTCAGTACGTTCACTCATCTCTCATTTGCAGTTTTATGACTTTGAGATAAATAACTTAGTGAACTTACATTTATTCCATTTTATTGTTTTGCAAAAATGATCTTGTATGTTAAAGGTGATTAGTTAATTTAGAAAGTATGATGGTGATTAGTTACTTTTATAAACATCCATAGCGTGGCTTGTAATAACTTCCAAGACTTATTTATATTTTTAAAAGTTAATATGATATTGTGCTTTTTATTATTTGTGTGTGTGTGTATACATATGTGTATGTACATACATATATCAAGATAGGACATTATTCAGGAGCTGAGATATCAGACTTAAATGACAACTGTTAGTGTTTTTACTTCCCGAGCCTTTTCTTTGGCCCTCAAGAGTATTTTTTTCCACTTCACATATTTGTATATATTTCTTGTTTCTTTTTTTCTGTGAGATGTTCTTTGAACAGTTTCCACCTTTCTTATCACATTGAATTTTTATTATGTTTCTTATGTGTCATTTCTGTTGTGAAATCCTTGAGGCAGGGCTTCGACAGCTGCAGCACCTATTGTAACTTTGGTGTTCATACATTCTGTGTGAAGTCAAGGCTCAGAATATTACAAGAGAATAAAAGCACAGAAGATATCTGAATATCTTTTTTATAAAATGGAAGGTAATTAATACTTCCATTAATACTCTAGGTAATAAATTTCTAGAGGGTCGATGCTAAAGAAGATTGGTTTATGAAATCAGTAAAGGAATTAAAATACAGATATCAAATCTCAATTCGGCCCAGATCCAGCCCTCTTAGTAAATATTTCTTATCAGTCAGGACTTCAGTTACAATTCTATAGCTAGCTATAGATGCTAAGGTATTCAGAATGCTAGTTTACCATGGCTTTGGCACAGTGAAAGAAAAAGTGCAATGTAACCTTCCCTAACTAGACTATGAGCATTTTAAAATAATTCTGCTTAGTCTTACTTCCTTTTCATTCCATTAGGCAATTAAACATGTTATGTGTCATGCTACTAAAGTCTTCCCTAGATCAAAAGAACTTTTTGATGTTTCAGAGTCTCATTTCTCTCTTGAGAGTATTCCATAATGGTTTATGAATGGGTCGGCGCTTGGAAAAGGAGTCAGGAATACAAAGTGCTTCTCCGATTCTGGCACACCCATTGCTTGCTCTTCAGAAAAAGCAACTTAGAAGCTTCCCAGTCTTTTATTGGGAGAAGAAACCTCTTTCAGTTATTAAAGAATAGGATAACATAAAAGATTTTATGAGATGTGCTACTCAATTGATGCTACTCAATAAAAATTCAGAAATGATTAATTTCATTGTTTTTATCTTTGTGTATATTAGTGTCTTGGTAATGGATATACTTGTTATGAAGTACTCATGGATAAAACATCCTGAGAAATTTGGGGTGTGATACTAATTTTATTAATATTTTTCAGTTTGCTATTTGTGCATTCTGAACTACATCACAAATATGAACAAACGAAGCAGCAACCTATTTTTGTTATTTTTCCCCTTCTGAAATTCACATTTCTGACTTCCATATAAAAATTAATGTGGAAGGCTTTTTATTTCCTTCTGTGTATACCCATTGTGAAATGAGGGTACTGAATGACTTATCTTGTTTGAAATAAGCATTCAGCACTTGTTATTTTGGTGCTGATGATGATGTAGGAGAGTCTTATGTGTTTTTGTTGCTTTCATTGGCTAATTAATAAAGAAACTGCTTGGACTGATAAGTTAGAACATAGGTAGGCGGAGTAAAAAGTACAGAATGCTGGGAGAAAGAAAGCAGAGGCAGGGAGACACCATGACTCTCCTTTCCAAGACAGCTGCAGATTAGAATCCTCATGGTAAGCCAACACCTCGTGGTGCTACACAGATTATTAGAAATGAGTTAGATCCATATGTAAGAGTTAGCCAATAAGAGGCTACAGATAATGGGCCAAACAATGTTTATATGAATACAATTTCCGTGTAATTATTTCAGGGCTGAAGTAGCCAGGATCCGGGCTGGAATACAGCCTGCCGTTCCTTATTACTACACTGATTATAGATATTCAGTGAGGAACTTTAACCAGGCATGTGCAAATATAATTCGCTAAATGAAACCTTGAAGAGAGAAGCTCATGGAAGGTGAGTAGATCACGAGGCCAGAACTGAGCTATATGAGGGAAAAGAGCCCTCAGGAGACACAGTTCTACTCAACCCATCAGCTCATCTCAACTGGTGCCTTTACTGACACCATATCTGTTAGAAACAGATTTCTGCCCTTTCTAGGTTGTTCAATCCATGGGAGCTTGTCACAGTAGCATGAAAATGGCACCAACTTTACTCTTCTCCTCACCAATTTCCTGACTGGAGATACGATTCTAATTGACTTTATTCAATATAATGCTATAAAAGATCCTGTTAAAGTGGGAGGAAAAATAAAACTCAAGCATCCTATTCCCCTCACTTTCCCCTTCTCACAGACACAATGTTCTTTGGATCACAGACTTAACACTGTAGGTTCAGCAGAAATAAAGGATTCCTATGATTTAGTCCCCCAATGCATAAATATTTCTTCCTGATCCTTTATTCCTTGCTGTATCTCTATATTTTATTTTGTTCTGTGAACTGCCCTTGTGGTAAATTCTTCTTGGTTTGCAAATGATGCAGAATATGTTACCTAGAGTTGACCTAGGAAATTAACTTTTAAAATGGGACTGATTGAGGGATTCTGTTGCTCACATATTTCATAAACTGCCATAATAATGTCAAGATGAAAAGTTTGATGATAGAAGGAAGAAACACTCCATCACTCATGAATATGAATATGAAGTTTCTATGGAGGTCTTTAGTTGTCAGTTGTTCCATTAAAAATGGCCCAACATTTAGAGGTTCACAGCAGTTAGCCTCAGTCATTACCTGACTTCTGTTGCCGGGAGGTGCCATGGAAAGGTAGCTCTGATTTAAAGAGTTTATGGAGGCTGCCGTTGAGAGTCTCCATGGGCTGTCGCTATCTGGAGAATCCAGCAGGGCCAGGAGAAACTGCTCTCATGATTTGTCACAGCAGTGCATTTTAGAAGGAGAATTTTATGTTCCATTGGCTGTTGGCATGAGGACTTAATTCCTCACAGAAGTGCTTCAGAGGCTGGTGAGTGTCTGATGACGTTTCACTGTGAACAAGAGATCAAAAATGGAAAGTTTTTGCTCTTTTGTGTGTGACAATTGATGCTTCAAACGGGGCCCCCCACCAAGTCTGTTCCTGAGCAGTCAGCCATTGATTCTTGCTTATATTTTGCTTTCTGAAGTGATTGTCCTTACATTTTATATACAACTTGAGAAATTTGTGGGTATAGTCTATACTATTACAGGTAACATTGATTACTACAATTGTAGAATGTCTATTTCTTAAAAGTCATCATTTTAGAGAGCAATATACAGACAGTGTAGACTAATTGACAAGGTTGTATTCTAGCTTCAATACTTGAATAGTCAAAAGACTTAAATAATGAAAATAATAATGAAAGAAATAATGAAAGTATTCATTTTTTATCAAAAAGGACACTGTCAGTAAGACAAAAAGGCTACCTTCCGACTGGGAGAAGATCTTCACCAACCCTTCATCAGACAAAGGTCTGATCTCCAAAATATACAAAGAACTCAAGAAACTAGACACTAAAACTCTAATTAACCCAATTAAAAAATGGGGTACTGAACTAACAGAGAATTCACAACATATGAACTTCGAATGGCCAAAAGGCACTTAAGGTCATGCTCAACCTCCTTAGCGATCAGGGAAATGCAAATCAAAACCACTTTGAGATACCTACCATAGTACACCTGTCAGAATAGCTAAACTCAAAAACACCAATGATAGCCTATGCTGGAGAGGATGTGGAGTGAGGGGAACACTCATCCACTGTTGGTGGGAATGCAAACTTGTGCAGCCACTGTGGAAATCAGTGTGGCGGTTTCTCAGGAAACTGGGAGTCAACCTCCCTCAGGACCCAGCAATTCCACTCTTGGGAATATACCCAAGAGATGCCCTATCATACTACAAAAGCATTTGTTCAACTATGTTCATAGCAGCACTATTTGTAATAGTCAGAACCTGGAAACAACTTAGGTGCCCCTCAATAGAAGAATGGTTAAAAAAGGTGTGGAACATATACACATTAGAGTTTTACTCAGCGGTAAAAACAATAACATCTTGAATTTTGCATGCAAATGAATGGAAATAGAAAATGCTTTACTGAGTGAGGTAACCCAGACCCAAAAATAGGAATATGGTATGTACTCACTCATAAGTGGATTCTAACCATAATTAAAGGTCTTTGAGCCTATTATTCGTGATCCTAGAGAAGCTAAATAAGAAGGTGAACATGAAGAAAATCTTATAGTTATCCTCTTGGATATTGGAAGTAGACAAGATTGCCAGGCAAACTTGGGTGCAGAGGGGGCGGGGTTGGGGGGTGGAAGTAAGGGGAGATGGTTAGAGAGAAGGGAGAGGTGGAGGATTGGGGATGGCTTGGGGGAATGGGATGGGGGGAGGAAGGATGGATATGGGACTAAGGAAGTATATATCTCAACTAAGGGAGCCAATTTAGGGTTTGCAAGAGTCTTGATTCTAGAGGGGTTCCCAGGCCCAAGGAGAGGTCCCCAGATTGTTCCCTGGGCAGCAGAGAAGAGCGTACCTGAACTGGCCTTGGCCCAAAACCATACTGATGAATATTTTGTATATCACCATAGAACCTTCATCGGGCGATGGATGGAGATAGAGACAGAGACACACATTGGAACACTAGACTTAACTCCCTAGGTCCAAATGAGAAGCAGAAGGAGGGAGAACGTGAGCAAGAAAGGCAGGACTAGAGGGAACCTTCATCTGACGATAGATGGAGATAGAGACGGAGACCCACATTGGAGCACCTGACTGAGCCCCCAAGGTCCAAATGAAGAGCAGAAGGAAGGAGAACATGAAGAAGGAAGTCAGGACCGCGAGGGGTGCGTTCACCCACTGATACAAGGGGACTGATCGAATGAGAGCTCACCAAGGCCAGCTGGACTGGGACTGAACGAGTATGTGATCAAACCGGATTCTCTGAATGTGACTGACATGGGGGCTGACTGAGAAGCCATTGACACTGGCACTGGGTCTTGTTTTGTCTGCATGTACTAGCTTTCTGGGATCCTAGTCTGTTTGGATGCTCATCTTTCTAGACCTGGAGGGAGAGGGGAGGAACTTGAATTTCCCACAGGGCAGGAAACCCTGACTCTTCTTAGGACTGGAGAGGGAAGAGGGGAGGGAGTGGGGGGGAGGAGGAGAGGGAGTGGGGGGAATGGAAGGGTATGGGGAGGAAGGGAGGAAGTGGAAATTTTTATAAATAAATAAATTAATTAATAATAAAAAAACCTGAGGAATAAATCTGAGTACTATTTCCAAGTGTCACACTCTTGGATCTTCTTTCCCATCATCGCTCTGTGCTAATGGGGCATCGCTAACTCTGAAGGGATGGAATCTGAGGTATTGGATAGGAACCCATAGACGTATGAATCTGATATATGCAGTGGTACCTTATGGGCCTAACATGAAGGGCGAGAATCTGTGAACCTGGGCTAGAGTGTGAGAGACTGAGATATAGTCAGGATCCTATGGATTGAGATATGCACGTGAGATGCAGGGCAGAGACTATGGGTCTGAGAGGTTGCGAGGGAACCTGGGGTCCTGAGATGCAGAGTGAGAGCTATGGACGTTAGAATCACTGCGGAGCCTATGGATCTGAGATTTGGCAAGAATCCATGAACTGAAAATACAGAGTGGAGCCTTTGGGTTTCAGATGTGGGATGGGAACCCCTTTGCCTGAGGTGGTAGGATGCCATCTGTAGACAATTTTGAGTCATGAGTGTACTGAATTTTCAGGGCTTAAATGGTTCTTATTTCGTCTCTGGAAGCACAAATATGTTTCATAAAGATCTCAAAACCCTTCCTAGAGAACTGCTCTTGTAGAGACTGCTGATTCTTTTCTGCACCTCACACCATGGGGGCTGATGGCCTCCTGTCCTATCAGGAGAATGAGATCTCAGAATCTTTAATGCTCTCCCATACATTCTCCTCTCCAATGCCTCGTTAAATATTTGGCATTTTAACTTGTGTGCTTTCTTTTTTGAATATCTAAATCAGCCATCATCAATTATTTTTATCATCACTCCTTCCCCCCACAAAACATCCAAAATGTTTTATTACTCTTTAATTCTAAATTTAAATATTATTTCCCAAAGGTTACCTGGAAAAATTCAGGGCAAGTTTTGCATGAATATCTAAAAGTCTAAATTAATGATGTCAGTAACTAATAAATAAATAACCCCAGAGCCAGAAATGTTCAACACATAGATAAGTAAATAAAAGACAAGGATGTAGTAGGATTGGGCTAGAGATGACTTCTTAGTCATTAACAATAAAAAATGAAATTGACCAGAAGTCTTATCTGACATGAAAGAAGCAACAGAATAAAGAGAGTTACACCTGATGAAATGTCATCATCTAGTAGGTAGAAGAAACAGAGCCATAAAGGAAAATGGCCCCTGCAAAACTGTTGTCAGAACAGGGCCACCCAGAGACAAGGAGTAAGTGCAAAGAAGAAATTAGGTGTTGATGGCCCATTTGGGAAATAAAGTTTCCTCCTTGAAATTCTTTGCATACTATTGAAATGTATGCTATTTTAAAATAAATGTTTTATATATTTAGTGTGCACATCAATGACGTTTTTAATCTACATATACTTAATTTAGTGATCACTACAAGAATGACATCCATCCATCCAAATGGTTTCCATATCTTTTTTTCCACTTTTGTTCTGATAAAAACAACTATAAATTTTCCTCCTTAGTATATTCTCATCATAAATTAAACTGTCCCAGAGACTAATCACTGGTGTGCCTGATAGACTCTAAAAATTCATTTAGTAAAATAACATCCTTGTCCAACAACTTCTCATTGTCTCCCCTCCCCACTCCCAGTAACCACTGCTCAACATATTTAACTCCTTTCAGATTTCACAGATAAAGGATCACACAGAATTCTTTTCTTTACTGGCTTACTTCATTCAACATAATGTTTTTCATTTTATCTATGTCATAGTAAATTGCAAAATCTCCTTTATGAAGACTGAATATAACCCCATTTGCGGATCTAGCACCGATCAGCCTCTGAGTGTGTCAATCCTAGCACTCTCTCTTGCACTTTGGACCTGATTTAAGCACACATCTGCTGTCACCTCTAGGCATACAACTGGTTTCCCTTTGCCAGCTGACCTTCTTCTGTTCCATTTTTAGATCACCACCAGCTGCAGTGACCTCTGACAGATCAAAGTAAGTGTGCTCTGAAATGTATGTGTCTGTGAATATATAGGAAAACAATTGGATGGCGTATAAATGTGTGCATTATATAGTATGCACATTTCATTTAGAAGAGGCTGTTACCACGATAAATAATGCAAACTAATCTAGCTGTTACTGGAAAAGAGGAGAAGTGAAAGCTAAGATTTTTGAGTCAGAAGTGGAAAGCAAAATACCAGCACAATGGGGACATTCTTCTGGGTATAAGTTAGTGGCTGGCCCAGTAAACATATCCAGTCAATGTTGGTTGAATGAATAAAGTAACAAACAAGAATTAAATGGAAAATGGAACAAGAAGGTGCTTATTTTAGGAGGTGAGATTGGTGTCTATTTATAACTGAGGAGCAGCCATAGATAGAAGGACAGAGAAGAGGAGCAAAATGAGCAATAGCTTCACTTTACCTGGCTTTGTGGTGGCACTTGGGCAGTCTGAGGTCATTGTGGTGGCTCCTCTGTACCCAGACCAGCTATCGGCAGAAGTTCCTACCCAGTGGTTCTACACCCAGTACTTGCACTCCATACACCACCCACGCTGCAGTGCCGTGCTGTCTTATTGACTCTGACTTTGTGGTTACCAGTTTCTATTTACTGATTTTTTTTCTTATAATGGGCAACCACAGACAATGGGCTTTCAACAGAAAAAAATTCAATTTTATTTTATGTCCCATAAATTACAATGATTATATAGAATTATAATGTCATACATAAATATTGACTATCCAAGATTGGTCTCAGTCTCTGAGATTAAATATAACCACTTGTAAATTACTAATCACTTATACTTATTCTCATATATGCTTCAATAAAATCATAATTTTCATAAAATAACAATTTTACATATATCTATAAGTTTTCTTTTTAGGACATCCTGTATTTCAAGGGTTATTATAAAGGAAGAAAAGAAGATAGAAAATACTGCAGGGAATATTTGGATCACATTTTTCCCTAGACAGCTAAAAAAAGTCATGATTGACACTGTGATTGTGTGGAGATTACAAATCATGCTGCACAGACTTGTGTATTTAGTGTAGAAACTAAATAGCAAAAGCGGCACTAACAAAACAAGGGTAATCTGGAGAAATAGAACAGAGTTTAAGAAACTGAAGGGCTAGATCATTTGAGAAAGTACCAGATTTCTGTTTACTTTCCAACATCAAAAATGTAGATTGTCACAAAGAATGACTTGCAAATGAATAATTCAAAAGAGAAATAGATTATTGAATTAGATGGTTTGGGGAGAAGAAAAAAAACATCTCAGGGGTCCTCTAGAAACAAAGCAACATTCAAGGATGTCAGAGCAGCAGAAGCAAACTGCACAGGATGGGAAAATATTGAGATGAAAGGAAAAGGCAATAAGACTAGACCAAGTAAGCTGTGGGAAGTCACAGCAGCCTCACATCAACAGAAACTTAGAAGAAATTGGTAGATTGTGGAAACAGTTGCTTGTTTTGCTTGGATTTGATTAGATTGCGGTAGAAGGGCATTTCATTGATGCTTAGTTCAACTCTTTTCCGCTAACACTTTTGAATTTTCTGTGTCAGACAACCTGGTGGGTGATGAAGAAAAGGACATAAAGTAGTGCTTTTGACTCTGAAGAAATCACAGCAGAGAGATAGGTTCACAGTTGCGCATCCTAGCAATATGAGTATTATTAAGTAGCTGGAGGTAAATGAATACAGTGTACTAGGGAAATGAGAGCATTTGCTCTAGTGAGTCATCTAGAGAAGAAAATAGACACTAAATGTTATACCAACGCTGCCCTCTTGACACCATTGTTCATCTTTATGTAAAATACATACTTTGGTAGAAATAATAGATGCATGATACAGCTTTCAAAGGAAAATGGTTGCAGTCTCTTGGAGGCCTGCTCTTTGCTGATGGGAGATAGTTGGTGAATGGATACTGAGAAGAGGGCAGATGGGGGAGGCTGGAAGGAGTGGAGGGAGGGGAAACTGTGGTCAGGATGTATTTTATGAGAGAGGAATCTATTATATATATATATATATATATATATATATATATATATATATGAAAATAACACCTCAGCTAAAATTTTAGATAGTAGTCCTTACTATGAGAAATCTATGCAGAGCTCAGAAAACATTCAAGTTTTTAAGATTTTTTTCAGTATTGCATTAAATCTTACCAGTCATCATTAAGGTAAAGTCAAGCAAATAAGGAGTTTGTAAGTCTGCAATGTTTCTTGCAATTGCATATATAAGCATATACACATTTCCATAAATATATGCTTATTTGGTATGGCTGAGGTGGAAATGAATTTAGGGATAATTCAAGAAGACCATGATCAAAAGCACAGTTGAAATTCTTTAAGTGCAAAGTTAATGAATACAAAATAGAACAGATTCAAATAAACTCTGAGAGCAGAAATCTTAGGCTCCCTGCTCACTGCTTATCCCAGAGAGAAACTGGCTGATGTGCAGGCCCCGCAGTGCCACTCCTGAGGTCACGTGCTGGGGAGAGGAAGGGTTGTCAGGGGACAAGATGAGCTCAGATCTGAAGATGCAGCCCCCGTGTTCCTGTTGAATTTCCAGAATGGGATCACTTCTGATGCTTTGAAATTCACCGTGAAGCTCAGGGGAACAGAACAAGGTGGTGGGAGAGACTAACCTAAGAGAAATAAGCTTCCTTCGTATGTGTCCATTTAACCATTTTGGTTTGACTGCTTTGAACTTGTTTTGCTCATCCACTTTCCTAAGCTGGAAACTTATGGTTAATTATAGAACTTCTTTTTTTCTTTTTTTTTCTCTCCCCCCCCCCAGAACTTCTTTTTTATCTGAAATATGATTTCACATAATATTTTATTACAGTCTGCCAATTGAAAATAGTATTTTCAATGTTATTAAGTTTAATACTACAGACCCATGAGTTACTTAGATGTATACTATTACAAACAACATACATGCACGCACACACAACACACATGTACGCACACACACACACACACACACATACACTTCACACATAAATACTTTTAAAATAAGTATTCCTTTTATGACAATTTAAGTTTTCAGGGTCACTGACAAGTTAGTGTAGAGTTTCCCAACATCACTAAGGTGACCCTTTACTCAATATTGACTTCTTATAGTAATTGTATTAGTATCAATCTTTTTTAGAAAGGATACTAAGAAAGAGTAGCCTCTGATGATGAGTAAGGACAGAACACAGGCAAAGAGCACTTTATTCATAAAGATACAAAGCTAATTGCTTTTCTAATTTTGACTCTGTCCTTCTGTGCTTTTTTTGTGGTGTATGAATACACCAGCGTGTAAGCGATACTGAAAGAGTGAAGCCTTAAGTGAAGCTACATTTCTCCAGAGTGGCCAGTTTCTACTGCGTAGACATGCACTATGCTGTGGAGGTTTGGACTGGACAAGTGTTTGTGTGAGTGGCTACCTTACTCTACCTAAGTGATATTTTGATTGATTAATTCACTATAGTAAAGAAGTGTTTATAGTTAAAACAGTATTGGTGGATCGGTATTAATTGAAGTTAGTTCTTCATTTGGATCTGTTAGTTTTTATTCAATCTGATTTTTTCCCTTCCAGGATTCCATCCAGGGAGTGCATCATGATTTGTCATTTTGTACCCCTCAGTCTTTTCTTTGTTTATTATAGTTAATCATATGTGTTTTTGGTTTTGTCCATACATGTCTGTTGAAAGAAGGCCGCTTGTTGGTTCCCGGCTTCTCAGCCCCAAAAAAATCACAAAGAAACAGTATTATTTAAATTACTGCTTGGCCCATTAGCTCTAGCTTCCTATTGGCTAACTACATCTAATTACATCTTAATCCAGCCCATCTCCATTAATCTGTGCATTACCACGAGGTTGTGGCCTACAGCAAAGTTTCAGTATGTCTTTCCCCTGCAACAGCTCCATGGCACCTCCATGACTCTGCTTCCTTTCTCCTAGCATAGAGTTTAGTTTTTCCCACCTACCTAAGTTCTCCCCTATCAACAGGCCAAGGCAGTTTCTTTATTCACCAGTGGTATTCACAGCATACAGAGGGGAATGCCACATCACATGCCTATCTATCTGCCTTTGCCTAAGTGTGAATGTGTGTGAGTGTGTGTGTGTGTGTGTGTGTGTGTGTGTGTAGGTGAATATGTATTTGTCTGGAGGCCAGAGGTCAACTTTGGGTGTTGATCCTCAGGAGGTGTTCACCTTGTTTTTTTGAGACAGAGTTCTGTTGGAACATAAGGTTCACCAATTAGCTTAGACTGGTTAGCTGGTGGACTCCAGGTCTCCACCTGTTTCAGTAACTTCAGAGCTGGGATTACAGGAAGATGTCACAACATTCATCTTTTACTCATTTATTTTATTATTTCAAATGTGGATACTATCTTCGTGTGGGTTCTTTCTCTAGTGTTGGCCTCCTTCTTGTGCCCTTTCTAATCCCTCTCAGATCTGTGGTTAGTTTCTCTTTTTGTCATTTTTATAAGTGTGTGTGTGTGTAATTTGATAAGTCTAACCTGTTGAGTCTATTTAGTGTTACTTCCATGCATATATTTTTAGCACTGACCACTTGGATTGAATCACCTGCTAGGGGCCTTGTCCCTCTCTCTATCAGCAGTCATTAATTGCCCGTAGACTTCCCCTATCCACATAGACATGTCTACTGGCGCTGTCATTGTGCAGGTCTTGTATGGTCAGCCACATTTTTGAGATTTTACTAGTTCAGCTTCCTTGTCATATGCAGAAGGTATTGTCTCATAGCCAACTTCCTGGTCCTCTCACTGTCCCAATTTTTCTGGTTCCTCTCACCTGATGTCCCCTAAGCCTTGTGAGTAGTCCTATGTTGTAGAGCACCCTAAATTTGCTTGTTCTTCTGATTTTGACTAGTTATGGATTTCTGTAATGGTCTCTCCTGCAAAAAGGAGCATCTTTAATGAGAGGTGAGAACTGTACTATCTGTCAATACAAGAATAAGGATTTGGCATGCATTTGAAAATTGTGCTGGCTTAGGAAAGTGACAGTAGAGTGTTCTCTTTAGAGTCCATGACCTTAGTAGCCATGGCTATTTTGTTAGTTTTACAGTATCAGGAATGAATTCCCTCCTACTGGGCAGATTTTCAGTTCAGTTGGATGGGTATTGGTTACTCTCAGGATGTAAGTGCCACTGTAGTACCTTTTGGTACATTTAGCCATTCCTGTCATTGCTACGGTTCATAAATGTCACTGCTGTGGAGGAGTATCGATTGCTTTCCTCCATTGGCAGCTAGCTCAGCTCCTGTTGATCTCATAATAGCCAATGTTTTGGCAGAAAGATCCTGGGACACATTCACTTCAATTCCTCCAACTCTGAGTCCTAAGTGTGTGTGGTCTTAAGCAATAGGGTCTCCCCTTTTGTTTCTGGGAGGTAACCAAGGACAACAATAATAGCCTATATTGTTTTGGGAGCCCCTAAGGCTCTGATGACCAACAAATCTAAAGGAAGTTACCAATGCCTGGAACTAGAGGTATTGATGATAATCTGTGACTTTTGTGAGGCTGATTGTCATCACATGTAGCATAATGCCATTTCAACTATAAGCATATGTATGTATACATTTGCATGTGATATGTAATTCTAAATAAACATAAAACCACATTGTTCCCTATGGTTTAAAATATTGTTTATATCCCCTCCTATCTCTCTCCCTCTGGACTGCCCTCCCCCTTCCCAGATAAGGATCCCTTCATTTTCTCAATTCCGTTCGTACAGCACTGTTATTCTACTACTACTTTCTCCAATGTTCATGTTTTCTTCCCCTTTTTATTCTCTTTACCTTTCCTGGTATCTGTGGTTGCTTGCATATAAACATTCAGAGCTAGGAAGCACAAATCAGAGCGAATATACACAATTTGGTTTTCTGGGTTTCATTACATTACTCAATAGAATATTTTCTAGTTCTAACTAATTTTTCTTGTAAATGTTATCGTTCATTTTAGAGAAATTCTATTCATATATATGAGTATTCATATATATTCATATTCATATATATATGAGTATATAAATAAATATATACATCATATCATATTTTCCTCATCTATTCATCATTGGAAGGACATTTAGGTTGTTTCTATTTTCTAGATCTTGTGAATAGAGTCACAGTGAACAAAGCTGAGCAATGCCTGTGGAGTTAGAATGTGGACATTTATTCAGTTCCCAAATAAATACACAGAGTCTTAGTTTTTCTTATGAATGCTGGACCTTTACTTGGCTTGTTTCTAGTCAGCTTTTCTGCAATTATCCCATCTACCTTTTGTCTCTGTGCTTTTATCTTTCTCTATTCTGTATCCCTCTCTACACTTCTTACTCCTTGCTGTGTAGCTGGATGGCCGGCCCCTGATGACGTCCTCTTCTCCTTTGCTCACTCCTCAATCCTCATCCCAGATTTCTTCTCCTATTTAGTCTCTCTGCTTGCAGCCCTACCTATCCTTTCTCCCACCTTCCTTTTGGTTTTTCAGCTCTTCATTAGAGCAGTCGGGTGTTTTAGACAGGAAAAGTAACACAGCTTCACAGAGTTAAACAAGGCCAGATGGTGACACTGAAGATTCTTTGGATTTCTCTGAACACGTATCCCAGAGCCCAGGGGAATATGAATATAATGACTATGTTTCATGGAAGCAACGCTCCCATTGCTTTCTTGCCTGTTGCTAACCCTGGCAATGTGACTGCATGTGGCAAATACATACTTTCTGCTTAAAGTCAGGGAGCCTGGGCTTCATGCCAGTCTTTACAGAGACACAGGGAAACACTTGCTGTGTTTCTTGGACTTCTTCCTTGTCCTGGTTCCCTGGAAGGTTGACTGGAGGAATGAAGAGATAGAGAGTGCTCATATGGAGTTTCCCTTAGTTGTACTGTCTAGAAAATCCCATGGAGTACTGAATGGAAGTGATGAGGAGTTGAGTACCTGTGCTCACCTAGATGGAAGCCTTCTGGTTTTCATGATGATGTATGTTGCTAATTGTGACATTTTCTGAGACACCCTTTGTCAGAGCCGCTTAACTTCTATCCCTATATTGTTGAGTGTTTTTTTTTCTCAGAAATATGTTTGATGAGGTCAAGTGCTTTGCTCTGTCTGATGGGATGAGTATATTGTGATGCTCACACTCAGTGAAAATGTTGAGTTACCATGGTAAACCCTAGCTGGTTGTACTGTACTGTATTTTACTATGTTAGATATTCAGTTTAATAATATTTTAATGATTTTTAAGTGACTCAATGTTATGAATTGGTCAGCTGTTTTCTTATAATTTAGATTTTAATTAGTCTCATCAAAGGAGATGGGACATACTTCCTTTCTATTTCTGTGGCTTTGGGTATATGTGTGTGCACGTCCCAGCGTATGGAAGCTGGACGCCGATATGAGTTGTCTTCCTCAATCACTCTCCATCATATTGGAGACGGGGTCATCCCTGAACTGGAGGCGTGCTGATTTGTCTAGCCTGAAAGGCCTGTGAATTGCAGAGGTCCTCCTGTCCCTGTCCCTCAGTGCTTGGATTACACACGTACATGCAATGCCTGACGAGTACACGGTACTAGAGATCAAAGTCCTGATGTTGCACCAAGATCCTCACTGCTGGAGCTGTCCCCCAGCCTCCTCATTTTCAGTTTCTTTTGATGAGCATTGTCTTTTCTTATTTTTCAGTTTAGGAATCATGTGAGCTGATTTTCTTGGTAGTTTTGCCATCACGTGAAGAAGAGTTGATATAACCCAAACTTTTCCTTTGTATTGGATTACAATGATTATAGAACTTTTGAAAACTACATTTTATCTGCAACATTTTCCCTCTTATTAAAGCATTTGATCATTTTTTAATAATCAGAAGCCCCCAGTGCTAGTCACAGTAAAGGGGAAAAATCTACATGATAGCTATTTGTTAAAACAACTTCAATTTTTATTTGAAAAGCAATAATTATTTATATTATTAACTATTCATGTTACTATTTTCTTTAAATTATGAATATATATTTATTTTGTGCAATTTTCTTTTATAAATATTATTCTGCCACCTGAAAGTGTTTGATATAAGAATTAACCATATGATTTTATTAAGCAGTTATAGGTAAAAATCACAAGAGGAGTTTAGTTTATTTGAAACAAGTGTTAACTTTCTGTGGGGAAGGTATTATTGATATTAAATTATACTGAAGAGTAAACGCACCTCAAAGGTGGTTCATTGCATCAGTGCTCCCCAGTAAATTAAAGATTTGAATTCACAGTGTGTGTTGCTAAATGTCGATGCTTCCACACCCCACCACCTCTGCACACGCACACACATGTGGATCCATTGCACAGATATTGAATGGAAATCTTATTATTGTGTTGAGGGATGAAATTGCTAGGGTTACAACTCATTCCTGTAATAATTTTCTAACCTTTTGTTGAGCACACTGAGTCTAGCTGAGACGAGGAATACAGGAACTCTCTGCATCATTCACTTTTGATTTTTTTTGCCTACTTGCCCTTATTATTCCCAATTAGTAGATTAGTAGATATTTTAACTCAATACAGATTTCGTCATTTCTAGTTTCTGGGGATTTGGAGGCCATGACAGTTAATCAGGAGGTGTGAAAAATGTAACTTCATTTTCTTTCTTACATCCAGGGATTTTTGCCCAGGCTGTAGCTATTTTTAAAGCACAAAAGACACAAATATATTATTTGCTCCTTTTCCAGCCATGTGATTTAATAGGAATGAATGTTTCTGGCTTAGTTTTATAATAAGCTTGAAATAATAGCTTGTCTACAATTTATCTCATGATTCAAGTGACTGATAGAATGATAGTCTCAAGACAATTTCAGATGATGAAATACTTTTTCTTTATGATGAGAAGTCAGACTTTTCATTTAGATAACGATTAGGTATTTTCTTTATTCAGTAACTTGACATTTGTTCACAGTTCCTCTAAAGAGTAGCCAGCCTGGGAACAGGTGGAATGTAGCTTTCTTCCTGTACTGTAACTCCATTTCTGCCGTGGGTGTCATCTTGCTGAACAAATATTACCCCAACCCTCTCCTCCTTCTGGATGCCATCTCAGCTACATTAGCCAAGTAAGAAATTGACAGAGATAGCATTTACTTGAACTTGTTTGAAATAGTCAACTTAAATACCTGGTGTGGGACAATTCTATATTCTGTCAATTATGTCTTAGATAAACACTGATTGGTCAGTAGCCAGGTATAGGCAGGACAACCAGACAGGAATTAGAGGCAGGGCAATGAGAACAGGAGTTTTCTGGGAAGAAGGAAGCTCTTCCCCCAGTCCTGCCCATACACGGAAGAAGCAGGATGTGACCTGCCCCTCCGAAAAAGGTACCGAGCCATGTGGCTAACATAGATAAGAATAATTGGTTAATATAACTCATAAGAGCTAATATGAAGTCTGAGCTAATGGGCCAATCAGTTTATATCTAATGTAGAACTCTGTGTGATTTTCCTTTGGGGTTACACGGCTGTGGGACCTGGTGGAAGGACAGAAACCCCAACAAGAAGGCCCTCATGTTACAAATACCTGTATTGTAGTTTCAGAAAGAATTGATTCGCATTTTAGGAGCATGGATACTCTGTACTTTGTGGTCCTGGAGAATGAATTTGGATTTTGCAAATGAGCAAAAAACTTTTACCACTCAGCTACAATCATAGCCTCCTGCTTTCACTTTCTAGTGGCTCATAGCCTGTCTGTAGCTCCATCCTTTCTGCACCCACACCACTTATCCAGACTATGCCCTTCCAGCCACATCTGTAGTGTAGCCACCTCCCCAGCCATTTCCCCAGCACAGGCATACCATCTTCCTGTTCCTGCGCTGTCGGCTCATGTGAGCTGACTCTGCACTGAGTGCACAGCTTCTCTTCTTGCGACTGTATCCAGTAGCCATACACTCCTACAGGCATGTGGTGTTGTTCCTCCCCCTTTGTGTCTTAGTTTCTTCAGAAAGAAAACCTTCTCTCAGGTTTACTCTCTACACTCCAAAAAGTGCTCCACACACAGTATTCAGTTGGAGCTCAATAAAGCCATTTCATTCTCTATATGACAGATCACAGGTAACCAGTCGGTGTTCTCCCCAACTGCAACAATTTTCTCACAAGATACTGTCCTTCTCTGGGTGTGGTGCTGTGGTCCAGGGATCACTGTGATGAGGTGGCTGGGTTAGTGTCTCAAAAATATTTTCCCAACCATCCCATTTTCCATAATGTGACAACCTATGGGATTTCAGCTGAATCTCTCTAAGGGCTGTTTTATTTTCTTTACTTTTTAATCAATTTAAAGAAACCAATGGCTGTGCCAGCCACTTTCTTCCTTACAATGTGTGATTGGTTTCCTAACTCATTTCCCCCTAAGTCTCTCCCCATGTGTGATTTTTCTGTTCATATTCATTCAATGTCTGACACATTTAAGCAATATTCCCTCCTTTTAAGTCTACAGCGTGTGGTGCTTTGCTGATCATCAGGAAGGGGCAGCTACTCAGAAAAAGGGCCGAGTTATTCTGAATCATTTCTGGGGTGAAAGGCACTGCCTGATAAAGGGTTTGCTCTTCACTGGGCTTTGGGCCATCTCATTTTATTTCCTTCAAAAACTGAAATCCGCCTCTGAGAATTGTGCATGTCTGATGTCTTTCTGTGCTTTTGGATAGTAGCTTTTACGGCAGTGCCAAGTATTCTTCCAGCAGATTAGACTGGCCCCGAGTCTGCTAGACCTGGTGTTTTCTCAACACCTCCAAGAATTTAAGGCGCAACACTGAGAAATCTTTCCTGAGTCATCTATGCATTCTAATGCTGTTTGCTGAGTGAATAAGCGGGGATTGTGAGGTATTCTTCATACATATAACAAATCTATTTATCTCTTCACCACATTCTGTGTCTACTGTTGAATATCCACAGACCTAGATTGCATATATCCAAACTTCAGGTGTTAATAATGATCGCAAATAATATTTGCTACCAGAAACAGGCCACACATGTAAGTAGATTTATGATTGCCCTTTGTTTACCAAGCACTGTGGTCAGTCCTAGATCTTCCAAAAGACTGAAGATGTTCTCTGCAAGCTTCTTTGAGGAGCTCACTGTATTCTCATCCTTTGAAATGGGAAAAGCCCCTGCCCAATGAGACCTAGATGCTTTCTTTGCCCTGTTCTATGTTGCTCTGTGCCTCAGGGGCAGAAATTTCTGAAATTTTCCTCACAATATATTTTCATAGATATTTCTTGATTTTGTCAACAAATATCATGGTGAATTCAAAGTCAATGGGTAATCATGGTCAAGGCAAAAAAAATGGAGATTTATTGCAATTTAGCAAGGAGAGATCACTGTTAAATTGGGGCACTGAATATATTCATTAGGAAAAAATTTTAAGAATGAGCATATCTCTAAGAATATTCATATTCAGTTAATAAACACATTTCTGAACATACTTAATTTAAAATAATAGTTCCAGGAGAGAATATGGTGGACACATTTGAGACCACATGTTTTTGATAGTCCTAGTAACCTGTTTAAAACAATGCAAATGGCAGACCTGATCATCTGACAATGTTCAGATTGTTTCATTAAACTGTCAGATAGGACAGCTCTGGACATGCTTAATTTTTCTCCAAAATTTAAATATTAAAAAAAAAACTTTGAAGATATGTTAAATTTAAGGAACTGTTCTAATGGCGTTTGCTGCAGTTAGTGGTAAAGACTTACAGCTTTATCTGAAAGACAATTATCATGTCTTATATGACCACAATTTGCCAATCATTTATCAAGGAATGATAGTTTGAACCCAACTCTGTGCCAGTAGGACTAAGAATATATCTGTTCCTAAAAGAAATATTACTATTGTTTTGCTAAATATACATAGAAAACCGTCTTCTGAATATATATCATCATAGACCAGGGCTGTTGTCAGGCCCAAACAGAGAAGATGCTTTTTGCAGTGGGCATCAGTCAATGCAAACAATCTTAATTAGTCAAAGTGCTGGGAATGATGACTGTTGTGTGCATATTATCAAAAAAGGACGCCTGTGTCACTCCAGGGCACATCACAGAGGAGAGGGTGGAAAACAGGAGAGCTGGAGAATGGGAAGGAGGGTAGAGAAATGCTCTATTCTGAACTTGACATGGCTGTCATACTTAGAACTCACTGCAAATAGGGTAACCTGAATAAATCCTGAATAGCATTGAGTCAGTCAACATTCCAACATGGATAAGGGTGGAGAAGAGGAGGCCTCAACCATAATTGAAGAGCTATCGACAGTTAATGGTTACAGCGGTGTAAGCATGTAAGCTCTAGTAAGTTGCTCATGCCTCAGTCAATAATCCTATATGGATGCTTACACATGCGGCCCTGATTATGTTCAATGGATAAAAATAAGAAATGAAAGTTAGAATGTGTGTGGTTATGAAGAAGAGGGTCACTAGGAATGGGAAAGAGTAGGTAATAATTAGAATAATGTGACCTTAATCTGTTGTGTATATGTATTCATCTACAAATAAAACCTTACAATTAAAAAAGAACATGGAATATTGAAAAGAGTATATAATATATATATATAATATACATATATAATATACATATATATATCAGCAATCATGTCAATAACACCCAACTGAATATTTCAGTGGACAAACAATGTGGTTTCTTCACTACAAAAACTCATCCTCCATAAGTGGATGACATTTTTGTGAAAAGCTTTATGATCAGGTTATCCAAACTGAGAGTGGCAAAGCATTAAAAAATGTGCTTTTTAAGTAAAAATAAAACGGAAAGTTAGTGGTCTGAAGACATCTAAGATCTTTGTCCCCATGAGAACAACAGGTATAAAGACAATGGTGTAAAAGAAGACTCATTTCAGAGATAAATGCATGCATTTAATTACATCATATAGTTTAAAATGCAAGGATAAAATGTACTGAAGTCTCATAAAGAGAATGATGTAGGATGGGAGTGATTGTTTTGGGTAGACTGTGCTTCCTTGAAGGTTTTCAACAACTGTGAAAAATAGAAGCGTAAGAGCAAATTCTATTAACATTTCAAAGAAGCCATAGTGCTTATCAATTCCTCACTTTAGAGGAAGGAAAATTCCCAAGGTCGTGCTCTTCTGTGTTCAGCTTCCGAATTTAAAGGCTGAGTCTTGTCCCTGTCTTTTGTGCCTTGCTATGTTTTTTTTTTCAAGTAAGTCTTCTTTAAGGATATTTCCATTTCACTTTATGAAATATATAGTTCTATAATTATCTTTCATCATGAAAGAGGAAGTTAATAATTCAGTTCTCATGCTGCATCAGGCTGCACTTCAAAGTTTGTTCAGAAAACGTAGAAGACTGGGGGAAGTTAATGAGACCTTCGTGTCTCCAAACCCTGCTCTTGAGGACTTGCTTCAGGACATGTCAGGGCATCATGCTCTGCAATGACAAGAGTCTGTAAAGGAGCCTGGCCTCCAGATGTGCAGGGCGGTCACATGAAGGAGACTCCAGAGTCACTGGGAGGAGACTAAAATTAGTCAAAATTCTATGAGGCTCTCTAAGTACACTGACTGACCAGATCCATACAGCAATCATAGAAATATGTGTTATTGTTATTCCTCTATTATTTGTGAAATTGCTAATGTACATGAGGGTTATGTTATTGGGTCCAGTAAGGGATGAAGCAACCGTTCATGCTCACTGATGATGTGGAGTCCCCTCTGTGTGCTGTGATTGCCATTAACGAATAAAGAAACTGGTTTGGACATATATATAGCAGGGCAGAACTTAGGTAGTCAGGGAAAGCTAGGTGGAATGCTGGGAGAAAGAAGAACAGAGTCAGAGAGAAGCCATGGAGCTGCCGGAGACAGGCACTGGGAATTTTACTCGATAAGCCACAGCCACGTGGCAATACACATATTAATGGAGATGGGTTAAATTAATATGTTAGAGTTAGCCAAGAAGAAGCTAGAGCTAGTGGGCCTAGCAGTGATTTAATTAATACAGTTTCTGTGTGATTATTTCGGGGCTAAGCAGCTGGGAACCAACAAGCCAACTCCTACTACACACTGAGTCTGGCTCTGTAAAATCCATGCCCAAAGCACACTATTCCACTTGAAGTTGACAGACAAGCTCCTAGAGTAAAACACAGAACTGGTTGATTATTCAGAGAAGGTTGCAGTGAGCAGCCCATTACAGCTAAATGAGAGAGTTGAAGGTGTTCACATATGCTAAAGCATTTGAATAATCTTTCCAGCTGTGTCTCTAGACACCAATCATATGTATATATGTGTGTGTGTGTGTGTGTGTGTGTGTATACATATTAAATTTCATCTATAAAGTGAAGAAAGAATTCTAGTGTGCTGTTTTTTTTTTCTCATTGTCCTGCCTGTAAGATCCAATTCAACCCAATCCAGGAATCCAGAAAATTCTTCATAAAAAGTATGATAGTGGACATTCATGCTAATGGAATTTTCAATAAAAGATGTACAGACAGGAAATCATCACATTAATTTATAGAATGCAGCATACTAGGTTCTGGATAAAAACAAGCTAATGGCACATGAGTCTGTATATTGACCAACTACCTTGACACATGGATTGTTAATCCAACTGCCCTAGTGCTATATTCTTTGAAGACTGATGATCTTTGATGTGGTTCATAGATGTCATATCTGAATTGAACTGGTGCTTGCCTTTCTTCGTTGGAGGTTTGATAGGGCTTTTCTGATACTACGAAAGCCGGTGGTCAGGGAAGGTGCATGTAGGTTAGGTCTAGTTGTTTTGGGTAAATTCTATATTGCTCTTTTTAGATAGACATGCAGGAACATGCTTTGTTCTCTTACAAAAGCAGTACGGGAACCCTTAAATTTTATATAAAGGGAAAGCATCTGTTTTCATAAAATAATTAACAATATTCTAGTGATCACTTCATCTTTATCCTATATCCTAGGGTTCTAGTTTGCTATATACATTATAAATTGAATGTAACTTAATATTCTTTATCCATGTCTCTCAACCCTCTTGAGCTTCCATTTTTCCCAAATTAAAAATTTTTAGCTACTTTTGTTATTTTTTTATTTGTTTTCAGACAGTAACAGGACCCTCAACCTCTTCTGTGCATCTCGCCCTATCAGTCAATGTTTCTGCATCATCCTCTTGTACAGTCAATTCTAGCTTCTTCTATGGCCAATATTGTTTTATTTTCCTAATTCTTGGATAACCAAGGCCCAATCATGTATATATTTTTGCATTTCTTTCTATATTGTCTCATAGAATATAAACACAATACAGCCACTACTTATTTGTATTGGTGTTTATTCAGAAATCAGTTTAGTAATACATTCTGATAAAATTTACAATCATGAAGAGCTCTAAAGAAAGCTGTAAAGACATCTCAGAGGTTCAACATAATTGCTGTTATTCCAGAGGAACTGAGTTTGGTTTTAGCACCCAGATTCAGCATCTCACAACTGCTTGTTCAACTAGCTTCAGAGGATCTAATGTCCTCTTCTGACTTCCCATTGATGCTCCAAAGATGTGGTGTTCACTCAAATAAACACATAAACATACACATGAATAAAAATAATCTTTAAAAAATCAGAAAAAGGCAGCTTTACTGTATTAGTAAGGCCTATAAGGTAAACAAATGGAATATAGGATAACAGATGGAATGAATGTGCTTCAATGGTTTAGACTTGGAGAGAGGGGAGTTGGGGGTCATTGTGAGCAGTGAAGAGAGGAGAAACTGTGTTCTCGATATATTATGTGAGAAAAATCTACTTTAAGTATTAGAAAAGGAAAAAAATAAAACAGAAATAAATTCAGATAAAGACAAAATTTAAGGTAATTATGTTATCTAAAGCCAACCTAGAACATTTCCAGAGTGTGAATAATACACCAATTTATTTAAGTGTATTAAATTGCAAAAGAGAAAAACACTTTTTTCATGATTTGACACAATATCAAGAATTTCAAAAAACAATGTCTAGATTCTGAAGACTAACTTTTACTTTCATCAATTGTGCTTTTAAATTATTAATGGAAAAAGAGATGGAGAGCAACCTGTTGTGGGATAGGTATTTGACTGCACTGTGACCCCTGAGATACTGTTGATAAAGTTGATCTTAATCTTAATCAGGGGGTGGAGCCAATGACTGGATGACCGGAATTAACCATAAGGAAGGCAGGAATACAGAAGAGAGAAGGCACACAGGAAAGAGTAGGGAGCAACATAGAGATTTCAAACATAGGACATCGTGTTGCAGACACACAGGGAGAACACAGGTGAGGTCCTCATTACTATGCTCTGTGTCTGTGTGCAGGACTCAGAAAAAGTTATGCTGCATACTAAAATTTGTTCAGTAGATCTTCAGGTACTCTTTCAACAATTTAAATTTTGATGACTCTAAAAGTTCCACTCTTTTGTGTTTCATTAATTTATCAGTCTATTTTCTTAAGAAAAATAGATTAATTTCATATAAAAACCATTTCAAAAGATTTTGCAAATAATGTTTTTTTTGCATTGTTGTATACACTCACAAAACCCAAAGTTTTTCCTTGGATATTAGGAAAACAAATGGGCAAAGGAAGCAAGATGGAGTGTAAGTCATATTTGATGAGATCATAAATATCACAACCTGCAGACTGAATTACAAGTTTGCCATCAATCTCTTTCTCTATCTAGTATCTACCAGGGGTCAATGATGGCAGGGGAATCTAAATCACAGACTTTACCCAGAAGAATGGACAAATAAATGTAAACTACTCTTGAAGCTTTTAAAATGAAACAACCTGTTTCTTGTACTGGTAAAAAAACAAATTTGGAATTTTTTTTATTATTACAGGTATGGATAAACCCACCAGTCCCCCTTATGGAGACAAAGACAGAACCACACTCCTGACTTATTTGGATGACACAATGCTCACACTCGAAAGTCTCTGCAGTTCTACAGCTCATAATCAGTAATTTCTTACAGCTGTAAGTTGAGATCTAGGATTGATTTTAGAGTGTTGATTTATGGGCTTAAAACGCACAATAAATCAATTAAGGTTTGTTTGATAGGACAATTAAAAATACAATGGTATCACTAAATAATGGTTTAAATATTTTAAATTGCCTTTAAATGCTTTTGTTCTGTGTACAGAAGAAATTCTCACCTTAAATTAATAAAGGAAATGGCTTATCATGGGGCCAAATATGAGTGACCATGTTGGGGGATACAGATTAAGGTTAGAAACAGTTCCAAGACGTGTCTTAGAAACATTACAAAGAAAAGTGTAAATTAAGACATTTTCCATACATTGGGGAAGACATCGAATATCCAGGTCATGAGAAATTCTGGAAAATTCTGCCAGAGGCCTCGGATGTTACCTGAGACAATTCTCAGCCTTTTGGGCAGTAGAAACTGGATGTGTGCTTTTACACTGCAAGGGTTCACATAAACATCACAAAGATGTCTGATCACATACAGAGGAAGAAATACACAGCTCTTAAAAGAGTTAAACATGCCCCAAGATGATTTCACTCTGGACTTGAAACATTGTGTCCTTTCCCCACCAAAGATCAGGCATTTAGTCTCAGTCTCTCTCCACGAATTCAAAAGTTAATTCAACACAATCAGGAAAAAAAGGGCAAACTTACCACTGGGCATCATGTATATTTGTGTGATAATAAGCAACATGCATCATGGTGTAACATGATGGGAGCCTGCTTGTTTGGGGGTTTCTTTCCCACCCTGCCCCCTAGCTGTTTAGTGCCAGAGAAAAATCACACTGAGATTTCTATAAGTTATAAAGCTGATTGGCCCATTAGGTCAGGCTACTTATTAGCTAACTCTTACATCTTGATTAACCCATTTATCTGATCTATGTTAATCATGTGGCTCAGTACCTTTTTCAGTTGGGCAGCTCGCATCCCGCTACTTCGGTGTTCTGGGCAGGAGTGGGAGGAATCAACTTCCTCCTCCCCAGAATTCTCCTGCTCTCCTTGCATCATTTCCACTTCCTGTCTGGCTTTCCTGCCTACACCTCCTGCCTGGCCAATCAACGTTTATTTAAAACATGATTGACAGAATACAGACAATTCTCCCGCATCATGGGAGAAAATTTGTGCAGCTGACAAGTAACTTTGTTGGTGGAGACTGCTCATTCATTTAAAAATAGAATAAGTATTCTAACTATAGTTCTTGCTTGATAATTGTTTTGTTGTATGTAATCTCTCTATGTTTTTTTTCCTATTAAACCAGAAACAAACTTTATTCCAGGGAAAAGAATAAAAAAAATAAATCTCTATGGGGCACAAAAAGCTTATCAGCTACCTGAGACCACAGACCACAACCAGAGGTGGACTTGTATAGCTGTGGCAATGGGCAGTTTCTGAACTCCCCTTTTTATAGCAAGAAGCAAGCACTAGTTATGAATAAAAGAATTTTTACAATCTCAAGGTAAAACTCAGATACAAAGTGCTCTTTTTTTACCATTTACATTCACAGAGATTTTTAGTTACACTAGTGTTTGATTTTAAGCCATTGCACTTCCCTGGAGTTCCCTGGTAGTGTTTACCAAAGCTTCCCACTCCCCTGATATTGCCAGTCTTGCATAGCAGGGAAGGGTATGGGAACATGCACGATGAAAAAGTCAGGTGCATCTCATCATTTAAAACTTAACCCCGCTCACATCAATTGCTGGTCATGAGTGGCCAGGAGGTTATCTAAAAACTGACTCTCAGTTGCAGAGGGCCACTTCAGCCTTGCAGACAGCTATGGGTTGTAAAGCAAAGAAACCTACTGTAAATAGTTAATCCTTAGCCAGGTGGTAGTGGAGCACACCTTTAATCCCAGCACTTGGGAGGCAGAGGCAGGTGGATCTCTATGAGTTCGAGGCCAGCTTGGTCTACAAGAGCTAGTTCCAGGACAGGCTCCAAAGCCACAGAGGAACCCTGTCTCGAAAAAGCAAACCAAACAAAAAACAAAACACAAACAAAAAAGTTAATCTTTAATCTGCTGAATGGGCTGCTGACAGCCTGCTCTCATTCTCCTAGGCTTACAACTTTATTTCTATATTCTTATTCTTGGATTCTTCAGAATGTCTTGTTTTCTCCAGCTATGGTGATTGAAAGCTTTGTTCAGTATAGTAGTCTGGGCTTGCATCTGTGATCTATTAGTGTCTGACCAGGACTTTCTGACTTTCAGTTTTCATTGAGAAGTCAGGTGTAATTCTGATGGCTCTGTCTTTATATGTTACTTGGTCTTTTTCCTTTGAAGTTCTTAATATACTTTACTTATTCTGTATGTTTAGTGTTTTGATTATTATATGGTGAGGGGGACAGTCTAATTGGTATTCTGTAAACTTCTTGTACATCTGTAGGCGTATCCTTCTTTCGGTTGGGAAAGTTTTCTGGTATGATTTTGCTGAATATATTTTCTGTGCCTTGGAACTGTTAAATCTAAAACCTTTCTTTTTATTTAGACAGAAAGGGGAGGTGATGTGGTATTTCAGCTGTATGCTGTGAATAACAATGGTTAATAAAGAAGCTGTTTTGGGCCTATTGCCATGCAGAAAAGGGTAAGGTAGGATTTCCAAGCAGATAGAGAAAGAGAGAGTAGGCAGTGTGAAAGAGATGCCATGTAGCTACCAGAGGAGACAGACATGAGCCTCCAGCCTGAAACTGGCTGATAAACCATGAGCCTCATGATAAAATATAAACTATAGAAATGGGTTAATTTAAGATGTAAGAGTTAGCTGGAAATATGACCATGGGAAATCTTATAAAGGAAAACATTTAATTGGGGCTGGCTTACAGTTTCAGAAGTTTAGTCTATTATCATCGTGACAGGAATCAAGGTAGCAGGCAGGCAGAAATGGTGCTAGAGAAGGAGCTGAGAGTTCTACTTCTTGATCTGCAGGCAGTAAAAGGAAAAAAAAACTGTATACTGAGAATTGCTTGGGCATATATGTGACTCCAAACCTGCCCCCACAGTGACACACTTCCTCTAACAAGGCCACACCCACTCCAGCAAGGCCACACCTCCTAATTTTACCACTTCCTGTGTGTCAAGCATTCAAATTCTTGAGTCTATGGGGCCATTCCTGTTCAAATCTTCACACAATCTAAATTTGTTTTTGAAAGTAAGTTCCATATGTCTCACAGGGCTAAGCTGAGGGTAATAACAGCAAAAAGCACCAGATATGCTCTGGGTAGGATTCATTTATTTGTCTTGTCCAACTTCTAGAGGCCATGTGTGTCATTCCTTCAGCTTTAAATATAGCTATAGCATGTTGGGTCTTTATCACATGTGTCACTTGGCCCCACTGCTGAGAAGGCCCTGTCTTGATAAACTCTCATTCCATATTACTTCATAGCATAAAGTCCCTTCTATCACACATACTGATACATTAGAAACTTCCAGTGACGAGAGCGTGTACATGAGTCAAATTCTCTTTAGTCAGGACAGTTGGCTGTTCTGGTGTCTGTAAGTTGGTAAGTTAGGCGTAATCTTCCAGATAAAGAGGTTTTGGAAAGTAAAGAGCAGTTTGTGCTACATTCGCCATAACCAGTGGTGTGTCACTGGATAGGTCAGAAAGCAGTCTCTAGGAAAGCCCAGTTAAGTGGGAGAGATCATCCTTTTAAGTACTTCTGACTTTAGTTATTAAAATAATACTTTTCGGTGAGTTTTGTGTATTCATTGGTTTATATTGAGAAATAAAATATTGTTCACTGAAGATAAACCATACAGTGATTTGATATAATTACACATTTTGAATTGATGACCAAGATACATATACCAGGTATATCTACAACTTTGAAATGAAAGTCACAAATCCAGTGCCAGTCTAGCAGTTATTTGTCTACTCATGATGCTGGCCTAACCTACGGAATTGGGTGAGTCTTCATTCATCTGCAGAAGGAATGAGACTACTTGGTCCTTACTGTTGCTCATTTGAAAGCTTAGAAAGCATGGACTATGGCTGCTTGTGTTATTTTGAGTAATCTCAAAAATCTGCCAATATACTTGGAACTTGTTAGTCGAGAGGGATAATTTATTACATTAACTATTGTCTTATTTCTAATCTCTTAAATATCTTTCTCTGTTTTATATATCCAATTATTCTTCTACATAACTATCTAAGAGGTTAAAGTACATTTTAGCTTCATTATTCTGTACATTAGAATATTCAAGGCTCAAGTAATATTGTCATTAATAATATGATTCAGTTAATGGTGGTATAACTATAGATGACTAAAACATTTAACCTATCTCATTGAACAACCATGATCATTTTTCTCATTTTTATTAAGATAAAATTATAAATATATTTCATATTTAAAATAACTATAGTTAAAACATCTTTAGGTTTTAACTCATGCTTATTAAGAAAAATAATGCCTTTGCTTTAATCTTCTGGTAAATGTACTTTTTGAATGTAATTTGGGGAATAAGGGAGAATTTTTGAGAATTATAACACTGCACATTATTAAGTCAGTGATATAGGGAACAAAGGCTCACACTTTAATGTCGTGCCCATCCTAATGGTGTCTAGCTCAGCCTTCTCTCTCTGCCTCTATAAAATTAGCTATTGAGTCCTTTAGCAGGCAGAATGACTTTTCCCTAAATTTCTAATCTCACTTTAATTCAGACAGATTTATTCTGCAATCTTTATCTTCACAATGCTCAATTTGGAAGGCTTGTAGTAGGACATAAAAGAAAAAAATGGAAAAGTGAAAGTCACTTAGCATGGAATCAGAGACATCATTGGTTCATGACACTGCTGGCCTCCTCTGGAATGTAGGAATTGGAGTAGGTGTGAGAAGCTAAGCAGTGGTCAACCATTCCTCAATAGTTCCACTTTGAGTCAATGTGTCTTTAACTAAAGACATTTTAGACTCTTCTTGCCAAGGACAGTGACTCTTCCCAGCTCCTTGTGCAGAACCTTGTGCAAATTAGCAATTCAATTAAAATTCATTCAGTGACTGTGGATTAAATTATGTGATGTCCTGAATTTTTCTTGCAAAACTCACACAGATATTAATATTTTGTCAGATTTATTAAGTTATTCATTTATTCATGCCTGCTCTTTACTGTGTGACAGACAATGATTACACAAAGGGTTGAAAGCTCTAATTCATTCCTGATGGATCCCATCAAACATCTCCAGTACAAAATGAAGGCTTGTGAGGCTAGAACCATCATTGGGAGGTGCAGGTGGAAAGCAGCAGAATGTACCAGGGCCATGGAATATTCAATATATTGATCTCTATGCTGACTATTTGAATGTTTCAATTGATCAAAATTTACTGTTTTACCATTCTATACAATGTATCCTCCAATTAAATCCTTAGTGTTGTAGTGTGAATTCCTTTCATGAACATAATATATTTTACACAAAAACAAAGATTTTAAAAATGTCCTTCACTTGAAGTTCATTGTAACCCAGGAGATTTTTACATGGCTTTTGCAATTTAGGTACATAAAATAGAAATATAAACATTTACTGATAAACCACAGAAAAATTTACTGTTAAGTAATATATAATATTGTTATATGTATGCATTTAAAATGTATCAAAGGTGAAAGCAATGCACACACTAATTAAATGGATGTGTTTGTTTATTATTTATTATTTTACATAGCATTCAATATTTACTGTATGTTTGATATTGTAGGGGATGGAGCCTCTTCAGTGTCTTTCCGAGTTGACTAATATTGATACTGATTAAATATCAATGCTAAGAATCTATATTATGTTAATATACAAGTAGAATAAATATGTTTCAGACAATTTCAAAAATTGTAGCCTAGGGATCTGTGCAGCTAGGCAAGTCCTCTACCACTGAAATTAATTTCCACTGATCTAAATACAATTTATTTTAGTAGATTTTTCAAGTTGAAATGTATTGCTATTCACATATAAAACATATAACATGGCACACAATTGAGAATTTATCTGTTTACTTCAATACTCAAAGGATAGAAATCTCCACCCTTATTATACATGCTGCCTCTTTGCCTTGTTGTATGTTGTACAGAGTGTTTATAATTTGAGGAAATTCCATTTGTCAGTTCTTGCTTGTCTTTCCTGACATTTTACTGTCTTGTTTGGGAAGGTTTTGCTGATGTCTAAACCATGAATGTTTTTCTCTAGTAGTTTCTAAATGTCAAATATTGTATTAAAGTCTTTGATCCATTGTGGGTTCATTTGGTACAAGTTGGGAACACATGATTTAGTTTCAGTCTTCTACCTGTAGATACCCAGTCTCTTCAGCAACTGGAATTAAAGGGGTTGTATTTTTTCTAATTTATGGTTTTAGTACCTTTGTCCACATCAGAGTGCCAGCAGCTAGGTGTATCAGTTTTAGGATCATCTCTTCTTATCTTTTATTCCATTGTCCTATGAGTATTTTGCCAATGTTGCTTTTGTTGCTGGCTATCGAGTACAGTTTGGGACATGCTATTATGATACCTCTAGCGTTATTTATATTTCTCAGGATGTCTTTAACTATTGGAGGTCTTTGATGGTTCCTT
This sequence comes from Myodes glareolus, assembly GCF_982192425.1. Classification (NCBI taxonomy): domain Eukaryota; kingdom Metazoa; phylum Chordata; class Mammalia; order Rodentia; family Cricetidae; genus Myodes; species Myodes glareolus. The sequence continues at coordinate 3,760,681 of NC_142038.1, read as the reverse complement.
ATGAATTTTATAATTTTCTATATTTCTGTAATGAATATTATTGGGATTTTGGTGCAAATCACACTAATTTTTGTGATGTGATAATTTTAACAATGTTTATCATACTAATATATTTCATATTTAGATATATTCTACACTTTATCTTTATATACATTATAATTTTATTATAGAAATTTATATTCCCATTGGTTGCCATCTATATTGTGTTGTCTAAGTCTCTGGGAGTAGGAAAACAACAGGCAGAAAGAATTTAAGAACTGAAAGGAAGGAGAGGAATGTTGTATACTTATTTTTTCTCTTAGCTGAAATATTTTCTTCTGGAGGGAAAGAGTAGACTCTTAAGATTTAGGAAATGAAAAAAAAAGCATAAAGGACTGAGGATATCCTTAAAGAAACAAATTCCTCAAAGCTCCTCCCCAAGGGGAGATGAGCAGTCATAATGTTTCCAGGGGGGGCACTCTCTGGTTGTTCCAGCTGCCTGAGAATTCTGGAGCTTCATGACTTATTTTGAGTACTGGGTTGTGTTTCACTGTGATTCTGTGATGCCCTGGAGTCATTCATACTCCCGTACAGAACCCTGATAAACTCTGGTAAACACTGGTTCACTACATCAAACTTGAGTGGAATCATTTCATGGTCTATTGCTAGTACACTATATAGAATATACAGACATTTGTTGATATCTCTTAAGGGGATGTTGTACGAGTGTAGCTGAGGTAAACATGAGATGGCAGACAGTGAGCCTGGCTTATCATTTAATTCCTATATGGACTAGAGTGGTAATGAATAGACAGCAAAGTACTTTCTTACTTCAGGATCTGGAAAGGATCTAATACAATCTGTGTGAAGACAAACTTAATCGAGAAACTCAAGACAGTCTGGGAAGGCTACATCTGATATGTAAATACTTTACTAGGAGAGACACTGTTACCTCTGATGCTCTTATCTCTGAAATCACCATAGGAGACAATGCAGATGGTAATCAGCTACAGTCATTACACACTGTGCAGATGCTTTAAAGTACCAAGTTTTCCATGCCAAATACAATTGTCAATGTAAAAGTAAGGTTTTTATATCAAACACTTATATATAGATTTATATATAGTATAAACATCTTTTTTTTATTAAATTATAAAAGTTTCCATTTCAGCCCCTCCTCCCAACACCCTCCCACTCCCCCCACTCCCTCTCCTCCTCCCTCTCCATCCCCTAGAGCAGTCAGGGTTTCCTGCCCTGTGGGAAGTTCAAGTTCCTCCCCCCTCCCTCCAGGTCCAGGAAAGGTGAGAGTCCAAACAGACTGGAGCGCCAAAATCCAGTATATGCAGAGGAAGCAAGTCCCAGTGTCATTGACAATGGCTTTTCAAAAAGGCTCCGGGCCAGCCACATTCAGAGAATCTGGTTGGATCACGTCCTCGTTCAGTCCCAGTCCAACAGGCCTTGGTGAACTCTCATTATATCAGTTCCCTTGTATCAGTGGGTGCTCGCATCCCTCGCAGTCCTGGTTACTTTTTTTATTTTCTTCATCTTTCTGTTCCTCATTTGGACCGTGGAGTGCTCAGTTCGGTGTTCCAATATGGGTCTCCATCTGTATCGTCATCCAACGTCGGATGAAGGTTTCCTCTGCATCTTATGTGGAAACAAGTGGGAACTAAGAGACCTGCCCTTTTTCAATCTACATTTTAATAAGAGTAGAGAGCCATAATATATTTTACACATACATACATACACACACACATGGGGAGAGGGAGAGAGATGATAAATATATTACATATATATGAATTGATCTTTTATTGTGTGTACCAAATTAACTAACATATGCGTTCACATCCAGAAATGTATTTCTGATAAACTGCTGTCATGAGAATGTTATATTCCTGAATTTATTTACATTTCAATTACACCTCAAAACTCAAGACATATGTCATTAATCAAAGTAGTTGAAAGCTTCTTTGAGCTTTAAAAGATGTTCCAGTGGTTTAGCAACAGTATGTCTCAGGGAATGTAAATACAGATAATTAGAAGAGGAGAAACTAGAATAGGTCTGTGGTATATTTCCTGAATTTGGATAAGTTTTTTTTTCACCATCAGCAAGATTGATAGTAGTTAATTTTTACATTCTTTAAAATACATTGTATGTATGATGTGTTTCATTTAAAGAATACCGATTATACACTGATTTCTTTTCAGATTATATATTATATTCTTTCTTTTTTAAAGGAATGTATACTTGTACACACAGAGAGAGGGGGAGAGAAAGGGCGATAAAGAGAGGGAGAGGGGGAGAGAGAGAGGGGAGAGAGAGATTGAAAGCAGAGGGGTATTTTTTGACAGAGAAAGGAGACTGGAAAGAAGAAAGAGAAGACAAAGAAGGAAAATGGAGAGAAATGTGAACAAAGTACAATAAATATATTTATAAAAAGAAAAATCCAATAAACTTATCCTTATTAAAATACTCAAAACAAAGAACTATACCATAGAAAATACATATTTCAACACCTTATTTCTTTTGATTTATGGATATCAATTAGAAGACATAATTTTAAATATATATCTTAACAAATGAGGTAAAAGAATGATACTTACTTTAATATTCCATTTACTGGCTGTATTGTCTCCAACCACAGGGTCAGCTCTAGTATGCTTTCCAGGTGAGGGTCATACCTATGATGAGGGGTGGGGCCATCTTTCCTGAGTGGGGGGTAGGGTTAGCTCAACTGCTGTAATATCCAGCGAGAGGTAGGACCAGCCATCCCAGGGACAATGAAGGGTGGGACAGACTCAGGACAGCATGGTTCCAATGATTCGATGATACCATTAGCCACAGATACCAACACAGACTGTAGGCACAGCAGAACCTTGGGTCCAATTACCACATGGCCCCAGTGCCATCACAGGCCCCTCAGATCTGCACGCCCCACCAGCAGCATGACCTCGGGCATCAACATGGTCCCAGGTGGCCAACAAGATGGTCCTATTACACCAAAATGAACCCTGGTCATCTGTCTGGCCTTCAGTGACAACAGAAGCCCTGACAGCAGCTCAGCCTTTGACTACTGAGCTGACATCAGCTCAGACCCAGGCATGGCCCTCTGTAGCAACCCAAGCCTGGACAGCACTATTTTCCCAGGTAACAGCATAGGCCACTCAGGTCAGGATGTCCCTAGTGACAGCATGGACCACAACTGCCCACGTGGTCATAGAATGTGGTCCAGAATCTGGGCATTTTGGGGACCTTTGATGGCAACATGGGCCACAGAGATCAATTCAGACCCTGGCTGTGGTAGTTCCATAGACCCAGGCATGGTCACAGACAGCAGCCCAGACCCAGTCATCACCATAGCTCCAGGTGGCAGCACAGATCACCTGGTCTGGCATGCCCTCCCCACTGTTTTAGAATATTATTTTAATGTATGTTGCTTTTGTTTTATATTGCATTTGTTTAACTCTGTGAAGCTGTGATTCTTTGCCTGTCTAGAAGACCTGATAGTCCTAATGAGGAGCCGAATGACCGATAGGTGGGGCTGGCAGATAGAGAGCATAAATAGAAGGAGCAGCCAGAGAACAAAGGGGAGATGGACATCGGGGTCCAACCACCCAGCCCCCCCTGCCAGTCAAGGAGTAGGAGTGAAGTAAGATACACAGAAGAAAGAAAAGGAAAAGCATTGAAGACAAAAGGTAATCAAGATAAGTAGTTAAGAAAGGCTGGCAAGAAACAAGCCAAGTGAAGATTGAGCATTCGTACGTCAGAATAAGCCTCCATGTGAGTGATTTATTTGGGAGCTGTGTGGTGGGCCCCCAAAAAGATTAAAAAAATCCAAAAGACCAAAAACGTCAAACAACAACTACATTTTGGCATACCAACATGGTCTGATATTTCCATGTAGGACATGAGAATGTTAAAAACAAAAGTATATGACTCCTTTAAGAGTTTACACCTGCTGGTGAGCCCTTGAGCAGCCAGGAAATTAAGTAAAAACAACAACAGCAGCAACAACAAAGAGTAAAAATGACTGCCACAAGGCAAGCATTGGCATTCTAGAGCTCCAGGAAGGTAGATTTAGGTCCTGGTCCAGTCCCACCGACCTGGCTGCTAGCTTTAGGCTTGGCTTTCGTGACTCGACCCAAGAGTGGGGGGAAACCAGTCTATAGAGCACAAGGAGGATCAGGTGTAGCTTAGCAGTCTAAAGTTCACTGTGTGATCAAAAAAAGACTAAAAGGTATGTATTAAAAGAGGTCCAGATGGAAAAAAAAAAAACCTCTGAATAGATTCCACTCTGTTTTGCAAAGTACATAGGCTTAAGAAAGAAAAGGGTAAAGGCAGTCATAGGAAGAAATAGATTAAAAATAGTAAGTAAAGTATTTAAAGAGATAGTAAAACAAAAAAGATGGGAAGCACAAAGGGAGTCTGGATCCTGTGTAGTATTGTGATGATTTTGAATTTTTTGATTGCTGAAAAGCAAAAGGCAGCTGCTAAGAGACCTGAAATCGAAATAGGGACTGTGACAATAAACCAGTCTAGATATTTTAGGAATGCTTTAATTTAAAAAAGTCAAAAAAATGTATTTGTCAAACGGAAATAAAAAATGCTTTGGATAAGTGGTTTTGCTTTTGTTTCCACAGGAAACAAGAGGATATGGCTTTGTTCCAGGGTGATATGGATCTAGTTTGATCAAGGGAGACCTCCTGAAACTTGACACATGTTATTATTCAACCAGAAGCAGTCGAGAGAAAATGATGTCCATATTGCCAAGGTGTGGGAAGCTTTTGGTTAACTGGTGGGTCATGGATGTTTCTTAGACTTAAGGGAATATAGGAGTATAGGAGTGATAAGATGAAAGGGTAGACTGTTGAATCTACTAACTAAAAGCAACTATTAATTTCAAATATTTTGCATTGGGATGGTCTTTCATTTATTGATACAAATTTAAGACAATTTTTATTACAACACACTGCACATATATTTCTACTCTTGTTTAAGGCATTGTACGTATGCAGTTTATTTAAAAATGTATGATAAAATTCTAATTTTTGAAAGTTATTATTAAGGACTAGTTAGAATAATCAAGAAACATAGGTCAATAATTAATCATATATAACAACCAAATTTGTAAGTATGTTACATATGTTTTTGAGATCACACACATATATTTATATCTACATATATATGATAGATAAAATGTTTTTAAAAACTTCAGAGATCTATAGAATATGGAAATTGGCAAAAATGAGTAAATTTTGGAGTCATTAGGACCTTCAGTCTTCCCACAAATGCAAAGAAGTACATAAATATCTATATAATGATTCTATGAGAAAATTTTATGATGGCAAGGGAATATTATTTTTTACTATTATTTCCATTATAAAGATGATAAACCTGAGAGTAAGGAAGAGCATGAAAGTGTTGTTTCAGTCACTCCATCACGTGTATTGAATTGGTAAGTTTTCTACCCATTAATTTTGACAGTTTTAGCACACTTCATTGGCTATCTAATACAAAGAGCATTTGGCTGTACACAGTTTTCATGAAGACTGTAATGCTTTTTATCCCCATTCAAATGAATGTACCATAGGTGGTTTTCAAGAATGGTAATATCTTCAGGCGGTGTAACATTAAAACTTGCATAAATCAAAATTCTAAAATATGTCCACAAACTTTCTTTTGGCATGAAAAGTTTTATTTGGCAAGTCATAAATTATAGCTACATCCCAGATCTGATGTCCGGTGTAGATCTGTTTGTCACCTCATGACCTAAACATTTTCCTCTATGTTCTAATTAATAACAGCTGCCTGGGTCACTGTTTTTCCATACTCATGAGAAGTAATCTTCTTCATTTAATGAAGAACTTCGTGTTGTCTTGGATTTGCTCCAATTCTATAATGTATTCATTTGGAAAAAGTAATCAAAGAATTTTAAAAAAATGCTGTTGTGTACTGTTAGACTTGTCTCCATTTGGGTCTTTTTGCAGCTTTAATTGGCAGATATTAACATAGAGTTTTGGTTAGAACATGGGAATGAAATGACAATGTTTGCATCAAGTTATAGGATGTTATTTACAAAATTTTTCATAGCAAAAGTAAAAATTTTATACATGAATTTTAATATATTCGAGGCACAGAGACAGTTTAAAGTCATTTGTGTACAGATTGCTTATTTACAAAGGTTGTTCAGGTAGTCCCCACAATAATTTTATTAGTGGGTTTTATGATAACATTTTAACAAACATTCACTTCTCCTTGATCATCTTCTCTCACTCCTCCCTCACAACTGTCACACTGTTCCAATTCTGTTTACATATCATTATTCTGTGACTCTGCCTCTTCTTTAAGGTCTATTCTCATGGTTCTCTGATGTGGGAGTCCCCTCTGTGTGCTGTGATTACCATTAATGAATAAAGAAACTATTTGGACCTATAGCAAGACAGAATGTAGGTAGTCAGGGAAAGCTAGGCTGAATGCTGGGAGAAAGAAGGGCGGAGTCAGAGAGAAGTGATGGCGCTCCTGGAGACAGAAGCTGGGAACTTTAGCCCATAAACCACTGTCACATGGTGATACACAGATTAATGGAAATGGGTTAAATTAATTTGTGAAAGATTAGCCAATAAGAAACAAGAGCCAATGGGCCAAGCAGTGATTTAATTAATACAGTTTCTGTGTGATTATTTTGGGTTTAAGCTAACCGTGCAGCTGGGAACCAACAAGCAACATCCCTCCAACAGTCCTCTTTCTAGTTTTACAATACACTTACTCAAACACCCGTGCACACACACACATGCACACATGCACACTTGCTTGTACACATCTTACATCTGTTGATGGGTTACTGGACTAATTTCTCTAATAGCTGCTATGAATAGTGCAGCCAGAAACAAGAATTCACAGTATTTTTGTAAGAATTTGAGTATTTCCATCTATCGATGAGAGAGATAAAATTTGATAATCCTGTTTTCAGTGCTTTGATTTACATTTTGGCCACACCATTTCACATTCCCACCAGCGGTGTACAGTTATTTCCATTTCTCTGCAGCCTCATCAGCATTTAGTATCTTGATATTAGCTTGGGTTTTGACGTGGGTGAGATAGAACCTCAGGACAGTTATTTTTTGCATTTGTTTAATTATTAAAGAATATAACAAAAAGTTCCAACTCACAAGTATTTCTGTCATGAGTCACTCAGTGATTGATTGTCACTGGATATCATGTTTACATGACAAGAAATTTGCAACTATACCCAGCATGTCAGATATTGTTTAGTTCCTTGCTCAAGTCTGATGTTTTGTTTCATCTTGATCTCTTTCTGACAGTAGCTATATGGTTCTCTCTCTAGTATTTTGCATGTCCCAGATCCCAGGATCCCACACTATTTTGAATGTTCCAAGTCTCTGCAGACTCCTCTTGGCTGTTATTTTTCTAATACTTTTCATCTCTTTTGATGGCCTCAATGATTACAAAGAATGTGATTCTTTGTATCATAGAGGAATTTTCATTTATATTTTGTCAGGAATACACAAGGGCAATGGCTTTTAGATGGATAAAACAGAGTACAATTTTCCCCACCACCTATTAGATTTTATATTATAGGCCACCAAAGGTCCCATTATTGCTCCTGCCCATCTTCATCTGAGCTGCTTGTCAGGTTTGACCTCATCAGCGTTCTCCTTCTTGTAGATTTTCATTTTTTGTAGGTATTCCCTAACTGTAGCTCATATCTTAGAAGTGGAGAGCTACATATCACCTATTGAGAAGGGAAGATTCATATACATTGTTTTGTGTCAGCAATAACTCCCCAGAATGTTACAGCACTATAATAAGTAAAAGGGTATTGGGTCCCAAATGAGAAGAAACTTATCTTAGTTTTAATTATAAATAAAATTATAGCCCTCAAGATGGCTGGGACTATAAGCTTTTCAATATATTAGCAAAATTTATTTAATTTTATATATTGTTATCGTTATGAAAAATTAAAATTATCTCAAAATATACTCAAGAAATATTTAAAATGCATCATAAGAAATCCACTACAAAATGTAATACTTGGTACATAACTTTGGTTTTTCCTTAAGTTACCAATATTGTACTTTTAATTTTGTAATGATTTTTTAAAAATTTTCAACAAAATTGTTATTTAGGATTGAACTTAGAATCTCAATTCTAATTTTGTAATGAATTGATGTATCAGAAATAAACTTTAAATTTTATACCACGAAAATATTATAGTCTATCAACTTGATGAGTGACTTCAAAGTTACCAGTATTTCTTTAGCATAAAAAGAAACAACTGCATATCTTTTCAGGGAAGAGTCTTTTTCACTGAATAATTTTCAATTAATGAATAAATTATTTTCACAAATAAATGGTCTTAGGATTTTATTTTCCTCTTACTTAGTGTTAAATATATTATTTTTCATACATTTATGTAAATAATCATGATGAAACACAAAATAACTGCATGAACTTTTTGATCTCAATAATGTTAATGATGGTGAAAATTAGAATTTCTTAAAGACTTGTTAAGAAATCACTTTGGATAATTTCTTCTACTGGGATACTATGTAGATCTTCACTATATGCAGCACCAGCTATTCACAGAAAGCCTAAATGATGTGGGATTCCCCTCTGTATGCTGGGAATACCATTGGTTAATAAAGAAACAGCTTTGGACCTATAGCAGGGCAAAACGGGTAGGTGGGGAAAACTAAACTGAATGCTTGGAAAAAGAAGGCAGAGTCAGTGAGAAACCATGTAGCTCTGCTGGAGACAGATGCTGGTACTTTACCCAATAAACCACAGCCTTGTGGAGATACAGAGATTAATGGAGATGGGTTAATTGAGGATATGAATTAGCCAGAAATATGCTTAAGCTATTAGCCAAACAATATTTCAAGTAATATAGTTTTGGTGTGATTATTTCACATCTGAGCAGTTGAGAAATAAACTAGCAGTCTGTTACAACACATAAACATTGACAAGAAATCATAAAGGCAAATATTAAGGTATAATAGACATTTTTTGAAATATAGTGTGAAAGTACAGGAAAACAGTCTTTTAACTTATGCATGGATTAATATATTTTAAAATAACTTTGTTCACCTTTTTCCTATTGATTTAGCTGTATTTTTTTAAAAAATATATTACACAAACAGTATATTCATCATAAAACTTTTAAATGTGATTATTAAAAATATTGACATTGTAGTTCCACGGTAGGCAGAAAGGACATTACAGTACAAGGATGTGCAACAATTAGAATATGAATATGAATATGAAGCTAAATGGAAAAGCTGGAGCTGAAAAAAAAATGATTGGGCTGTCCTGCATTAAAGTAAGAGCCAAAAGCCATAGCCTTTGAATGACTCATTCAAAGGTGATATCATGATGAAATTTGCACTTTACAAAGATCTCAATAAACAATGGTAAGAATATTATGATCATAACTTATTTCCAAGATATAAACAAATAAAGTTAGACTCAGATTTCAGTTCATAAGTATGAAATGTAGTAAGTGGAAAGAGACGTAATATAGAAACTTCAGACAGATGGAGGGAGACAAAAGTATTCAGTGCATAATGTGACTTCTGTGACTACTACACATATAGAGATACACACACAAGTATACACACACACACCAAAATCTCATGCAAACATGTACATAAACTTTTTGAAATAATAAATAAGGTTGTCATTGGGAAGATGAGCATTTCTGGTCAAGAGTTTATTTTAAAGAATGCAGCTGGTATAGTACCCTTCATTATTGTACCTACCATAGTTGACTGAAAAAAAGTTGTGGGTATGATGTAAGCTTCAAGGAACCAGAAAAGCACTGGACTCAGGCCTATTATGGTACAGATGTCATTGAGAGTACTGCCACAAACCCCACCTTACATGCTCACCCTTATCACCAAGACTTGTAGAGACCAAGGTGGTGAGAGAACATACGGTACAGAGACTTCTGATTAATTCTGAAAGCTTGACCTTAGCTTAGGCTTCTTTCTAATTAGTTCTTATAGCTTAACCCATTTCTATATTACATAAACTTCACACATTAATCTATACACTTCCACATAACTCACAGCTTTTACGTTTACTATTGCATGTCTTGGCTAGTGACTCCCCTTCTTCTTCCCAGAGTTCTCTCTCTGCCTGGAAGTCCCATCTATTCCTCCTGCCTAGCTATTGACTGTTCAGTTTTTTATTACTCCAATCACAACAAATAGATCCTTCAACAAATAGATACTACAGTGCATCTAGTGAAATGGTTAGAACCCAAATCATGGACAATACAAAATGCCGACAAAGATGTGGGTTCATAGGAATGCCATTGTGGTTGGAAATGCAAACTGGGAATACAAGCACTCTGGGAAGCAGTTTATAGCTTTGTTAGAAAGTGACACTTACTGTTAAGATAGAATTGAATTATCATACCTTTTAGTACTTACGCAGAAGAAGAAGTCCTACTAGATGAAGATGAGGAAGAGGATGAGGACAAGTCAGGTCCTCATGGAAACACTGCTACACTTTTGGGTAGATGGAAGTTTCTATGCTGTCTGGTTCTATAGCTGTTTAGTCCCAAAGAAACACACAGAGACTTATTTTAATTTTCAACTGTTTTTCCTATTAGCTCAGGCTTATTATTAACTAACTCTTATAACTTAAATTAACCCATAATTCTTATTTATGTTTATTCATGTGGCTTGGTACCTTTTCCTAGTGCAGCATTCTCATCTTGCTTCCTCTGTGTCTGGCTGACAACTGTGTCTTTGTCTTTCCTTTTTCCAGAGTTCCCCTAGTCTTGTTGTCCCAGCTATATTGCCTGCCTGGCCACTGGGCAAACAGGGTTCTATTAAACTAATATGAGTGACAAATCTTTATGGTGCATAAGAGCATTATCCCACAGGACTTTTGTTTATAATGTTTATAATAGTTGGATCTAGAAGCATTCTTGTTTCTGTTCAGGTGATGAATAAACATTAGTTGTACAGAGTTTAGACAAGAGACAAGATTCTGTACTGGAAATAAATAAATTCCCAACCTATCAAGCAATGGGAACCTTGAGTGAATCTTGGAAAATAAAAAAAAAGATAAAACAATACCAACAACCAACAAAACATAATCTCTTTATTATTCCAACTATATTGCTATTGTGGTTTAGATATGAAATGCCTTTTGTGGGTCATATATTGGAGTCACAGTTGCCAGTTGATAAATCTTTGGAAATGATTGCATCCTTAGAGCTCTGGCTTCATCTGTAGATTGATTTCTTGATGAATTCAGAATATGATGACATCATTAGGAAGTGGTACAAAGGCGCCAGGGGCCTAACCAGAGGATAACGATCACTGAGGCTTTGTTCCTAGGACTGCATCTTGTAATAGTCTCTTTCTGGGCACCCATTCTCTGCATCTTGTCCATTAAGTAAACGAGCTCTATGACAGATTTCTGCCACCAGGGTATTCTGTCTCACCATGGGCCCAAATCAACAGGACAAAGGTGTATGGACTCAAATTTCTAAAACCGTGAGCTGAAATAACCTTTTCTTAATTGACTCATACATTTGGACATGGTGATGAAAGTTTAATTAGCACAATGACAATCTAGAGAAGTGAATTCATAAAGAAAAATGATGATGGCTTGCCCCATATGCAGTGGGCATGAAAAGGTCGACTTGGTGGATAACAGTGGTGTTGAGAGCAGTAAAGCAACTCTAGATGACACTATCATGGTAGGTGCATCTGTTAATGTAGTTATGTAAATGTGTAGGAAGTGCATGCAGAACCAATAGATTGAAGACTATTGTAAAGCCTGGTCATCCAGTGACTATGATATTTTTTATATCATACTATGTTATGTAAATCCATGAATAGTAACAAATTTGCCACTCTGATGAAAAGTAGACCCTATCCAGGGCAGAAGACATATAAGAAATCTAAGTTTCCACTTTTCAATGTTGCTTTAAAAATCACCCTAAAAGCAATACTAGTCTAAATTCATTACCTAAAAAACAAATAAACAGCATTGTAATGTTTTCCTTAGCACCATTACAGGATTTTAATAATATATAGTAGCATATGTGCATTTTGTATATAACTTTATAACCTTTTCAGAAAATATTCCATTTTATTTTGCAAATAAGTAATTAATGGAAATAATTTGCGCATGTAAATTGTTCAGCTGTGGCATTTAGACTTTTCAGTATAATTACTTCCTACAGTGAGTTTTCTAATATGCAATTAAGGGATTTAAATTGTTTTTCACCTTTACTTGAAATAATGATTCCTTACACCTATGACAGTAGTTATTAAATAAAATTCCAAAGTCAGGCTACAGTTTGGCTTATTAGAAAACTTAGGTTTCTTGAGGGAAAGCATTTGTGTTGGTCTTCAGATGGCTGATTGGAGCACATGTGCACAGACACACATACATACAAGTGTAAATTTATAATTATTAGAAATTATGTTTACCTCATTTCACACAATAGCTAAGTATTTTGATATTTTTATTTTAGCAAAGTTTTGATAGCTCTACAGTTCTGTTAGTCTCCTAGTCACTCTCAGTCTACTACTTCTCCATCTTCAATCAATGGTCAGAAAACATCTCCTAAGGAATGAACTATCTTGATAGAAGAATTCTTACCAAATAAATCGACAACACTTTTTGTTGAAATAAAGGCTACCCTAAACCATTGTGATATTTCCATTACTTTTTTAAAAAAAACCTTTGTTAGAATCTGGCCCAGGTGCAAATCCTAGATAGATGTAGGGAAAGGCCTGCCAAAGAGTTTGGAATGTGCATCGTGTTGACAGATGGTGGGGAGAACAGCTTTTAATTACTGGAAGCATGGAGCTAATGAATAGAGGATGAATAAATAGGAGCTCACGGGACCCAAGCCTCTTGTTTGGAGACTATTGGTTGCAATTACTGTGTGGATGAAGATATTGAAGGGTTCAGGACACCTTAAGACCAATTTTAAAAGGAGACAAAGGGCAGAGGATATGAGCAAAGACTGGAGAAAGAGGATGAGTGAGAAGAGCAAAGAGAATAAGGAAGGGGGGAAGGAGCATTCCTTCCAGGTGGGACAAAGGACTGCCTCTAGATAGAGGAAACAGATGTGGTCCATAGAAAATTGAAACCCTGTGTTAGCATGAGGTGTTTAATTTTAATTGGGTATGGTAATTAGGTGATCCAAAGGGGTTCTTTGATTGCTGGATTTCAATGTTTTGCTGGCTGAACCTTGGTAGACAGCTTCAGAAGGAGGAAGGGGACAAACAAAGGAAGACCTTGGCTTGCTTTAGGAATGTAGCCTAAAGGATTTTAGTAAGGCAGAGGGAATGTGGGAGAAAAGCAAATTCTTCCAGAGCCAATTTTGCCATTCTGAGGCCAGCTAGAGTTCCTTCAGCTATGACATGTGGATGACATCGAGGGATGGTGATAATCTAAGCAAAAGACTTTTCTTCTTTAAGAAAAAAGATACCTTTTGTTGTTTTTGTTGTGACTTTGAAAGTGACATTTCTTCAAGGAACATCAAAACAGTTCAAAGTCTTTTTCTCAAGGAAGAAAATTCTTCTTAAGAACTTGCATTTTTTCTTCTCTAAGAAACATACTTTTAGCAGTTTCTATGTTGATGAGTGCAGGCACCCCAGCACCCCTTCTTCCTGCATTGTATTACACACTAATTCTAACATGACAAGCTTCCCACTGATTTGGCTTATTGCTATGACTTGTGCCTGTAACAATTCTTATATTCAGTTTCTCTCTCTCTCTCTCTCTCTCTCTCTCTCTCTCTCTCTCTCTCTGTCTGTCTCTCTCTCTCTGTCTGTCTCTCTCTCTCTGTCTCTCTCTCTCTCTGTCTCTCTCTCTCTCTCTCTGTCTCTCTCTCTCTCTCTCTCTCTCTGCTTCTTTCTATTAATGGAAAGCACACTTCTATTACAGGTGGAAAAGAACAAAGTTTGGGAGTTGCTAATCTTTGAGTTTGGTGCACGGAAAAGCTAAGGCATTTCAAAGACAAAGGCACAAGGACTTATCTTTCCAATAGTCCCCAAGGTCACGCCCCTCTCCAAGCTAGTAACCTTTTCTGTTTCTGAGTCATTTATAGCTTCTCATTTTGCAAAAATAATCCTTTTAAAGATCACAAAGACCAGGGATTTTCACAGAGGAGTTCTCAAGGGAGCAGAGATCAAGAAAGGGGGTAAAATCGGCGTCTGAGTGGCAGCCTCGGATCCCGGCCTCTGGTCCATATCATTTATGTTCTGGAACAGTGACTAACACTGGCATGCTGCAAGTTTTGAGTTGGTACCTTGGGAATAATAGTCAATGAGAATATGTGCTTAAAGACAATATATGTAAAGGCAGAAACAGCAAACGGTAATTTTTTACAATTGTGTTCTTAGATGTTCATAGTACATATTGTCCTTTGTTTATCCAACTTTTGTTTCTTTCTAAATTTTATTTGAACTTCATTGTACTCATCTGAGTTATGTATTTTGATACCTATATTCCTAGTGAAATGATAACTAGAGTCAGAACAGTTTACAAATCCATTGCTGCACATCGCTTATTTGTGCATGTCTGTGGAAGAGTGTCTGGAACCGACTCTTACAGCTGACTTTCACACACAGAGCAATATTATAAACTGCAGCTTCATCTATATTAGCTTTTAAGTGACCACAGCTGCATGTGTTTTAACCAACTTCTTCCTATTTCTCCATGGGGTTTCTGGTTACTCATATCCTACTCTGAGTTGATTCAATTCTTTTTAGATAACATTTATGGGTTTCAGTGAGTAAATGGTCAATGTGTTGAGAGTAAGTAACTTTTGAGGTGCTCAGATCTTAACAGGGTATCAATATCATCTCTCCCAGGCCTATAAAACACATAAAAAGGCATGAGAGAAAGAATGCAAGAGAAAGAAGATGGGGTGGGTGCTTTGAAAAGAAAAAAAGAAAAGTTGTTTTTAGATCATTGCATAGCATTAAAATAACTACCACACAGCAGCTGGGGTTGTCAATCGAACACTTGTAGAAAAGTGGATCTTCAACACTCTGTTACTGGTAGGGAAGACATTCATGAGACCATACCACTCCTTGAGGAGAAGTTAACCATAGATGGGGAAGTTTCTCATTTTCTTCAGTGATGTAGCCTCATGTAAGGTATCCATGCTTATACAAACAATCATAATCAAATTTCAAGGGTGAAAATAATAATTTTAAAAGACATGATAGCAGGAGAGGTAATAACTGAGAAGAAGAGGGACAGCAGGAGTAGGGGTGGGAAAGAGGCTGATGGGAGTGATATGGTCACAGTAGACTGTATTAAAAATTAGGTCTCAGGAGATGCCTCAGTGGTTAAGAACACTAGCCACTCTTCCTGAGGACCTGGACCTTTTACAACTCCAAATCCAGGGGATCTGGTATCTCTGGTCTCTGTGGGCACCAGTGATGCACCTAATACACTGTCATAAATGCAGAAAAGCATCTATACATATGAAACATTTTAATATAAATACTAAATGCAGATGCCTCTTATGAAAGACATTGTACTGTATTTTCCTTCTGTTTCTGGCTAATTTCTCTTGTATTGATATCTTCCAGAATCATCCCAGTTGATTCAAATGACTAAATTTCTTTCTTTTCAATGCTAAATGGTATTTGCGTGTGTATGTGTACAGTGTATTACTTCCCACTCATTAACTGAGGAAGATTTAGGCGGTTGCCACAGCTTAACTATTGTGCACAGTTGCAATGAATAAGGGGCATCAGAAAGGAGGAATAATGGCAGCCACGTCTTACAAGTATCTGTGGTGATTCTATGAAAGTAATGGACTCTGAAGCCTCTCACCCTGGGCCAGCTGTGAGGGTTGCCCTCAGCCAGTTCCAGTTGGCACATAATGTCATGACTGCTACATTTTTGATTTTTGTTCTCCGTCTGTGTGCTCTGCTATTTGATAGCAAATTTAACACACATGTCACTCAAAAGTGTGGGTAAATCCTTTTATGACAAAGCAAGTCATTTTTGCCGCCAAAGGTAGAGTTTGTGGATCTTAGTGTTCTAAGAGAGAGAGAAAAAGAGAGAGAGAGAGAGAGAGAGAGAGAGAGAGAGAGAGAGAGAGAGAAAGAGAGAGAAAGATCTTCTCTAAGTGAAATCAGAATTGCTGTGGCAGGATGTATAGAACACAGAACACATAACCAGCAGTTCTCACCTGTAGAGAGCTGCGTAATGCCGCGACTTAAAGTGTAGTGAGGAGCTACGGGCAGGCCTGCTTTCATCCCGCCCAGCTCCCGCACAGCTAGCTTAGCCCCGGAAATAACAATACACAAATTGTATTCATTTAAACACTGCCTGGCCCATTATCTCTAGAGAGTTAGTTACTGACTAACTCTCACATCTTGATTAACCCATTTCTAATAAACCACAAGGTGGTGGCTTACCGGAAAAGATTCAGCGTATCTGACCTGGTGGCTGGCTCCATGGCGTCTGCCTCATTGCCCTCTTCCCAGTATTCTGTTCTGTTTACTCTGCCTACTTAATTTTCTGTCCTATCAGAGGGCCAAGGCAGTCTCTTTATTAACCAATGAAAATAACACATAACAGAAGGGCCATCTACATCATTAAAGATGTGCTGGTTTCTGCCTTCCACCTTCCTGATGGTGAGTGCCCTCGGTCGTAAACAACTTCATATATGGCTAATGCTAAGGATCTGGCTTGCTACCGCATTTCTGGACCTATCTGCATCCAGATAGGTGGACTGTTGGGGTTGACTACTCAGAGGTTATTTAAGCTGTGGGCTGGCTTTCCTCGGGGCGAGAGGTCAGAAAGTTGTTCAAGGTTCCTGAATAAACTGCAGAAAGAAGAGTCTGTGTTGCGTCTTCCTTGCTGGCAAGGTGAACGCGACACTCACCAATAGTGACATTGTCCAAGTCTCACGGCATGGTTCCAAGCACCATGTTGTTCAAGATGTGCAGTCTTCCAGCCATGCAGGAGAGGAGGATTGCAGAATGATGGTGCTGGGAACTTCATTGTTTTCTATCCTCATCTAAATGCAAGCTGAGTTTCCACAAGAGGTATCCTTTCATATGAATAACAGGCAGATTTCAGCAACTGAAGAAAATGTTGAAATCATTACCCTCCTAACACTGTAAAACTTCACTGACTGATTCTTGTCCCTTCAGCTCTGGTTGCCTTTTATAAATGAGAAGTCATGAAATAACACTTGGTCACAGTATCAACTACAGTTTGTTCCGTGGGAAATTGCCTGCGAATGTAGTCATGTTGACTTTCAAACACATGCGGTGGCCAAATAAGCCAGACTAGGATTTTGAGACAAGTTTGGAATTTCTTTTTCCATGCTTATATAAACAAACCATATAATCAAAGATATATTTTGATTTGACTATAAGTCTCTATTAGTATGCAATGAACCTGTATTAGAATTTTAAAGCTTTACAGTTTTGAACATCTTTAAAATTTTATTTATTTATTTATTTAACAACCACAATTTCACCTCCCTCCTCTTCTCCTATTCTCAGTCTCCGTCCCTTCTGCACCACCCCCTACTAGAGCCACCCTTATCCATTCTTCCTCCATTTTTGTTCACAAAGGGGCAGACCTCCCATGGGTATTAACAAAGCATGGCATATCAAGTTGCAGGAAGACTAAGACCCTTCCCTTGTATTTAGGCTGGGCAAGGCAATCCACTATGAGGAATAGATTCCCAAGAGCCAGCCAAAGCATTAGGAACAGCCCCTGTTGTGGAATTCCCCTCTGTATGCTGTGAATATGTTTTATTACTATTGGTTAATAATGAAGCTGCTTTGGCATATGGAGGGGCAGAATATAGCAATGTGAGAAATCCAAGCAGAGATAGAGGAGGAAAGAAGGCAAAGTTAGACAAAAGCCATGTAGTTACCAAAGGAGAAAGATGCTAGAAACTTACCAGTATGCCACAGCCTTGTGGCGATACACATATTAATAGAAATGGGTTAATTTAAGATATAAGAGTTAGGTAGGAATATGCTTAAGCAATTGGCTAAGCAATGTTGTAATTAATACAGTTTCTCTGTGTTTATTTGGGTCTGAATGGACAGAAGGCACAGTCTCTACTTACAAGCCCCTGTTGCCACTGTAAGAAGTCCCACAAATAGACCATGCTACAAAACTGCCACATATATGCAGAGGACCTGGGTAGTTTATTCAGTTGTTAAAAACAAAGACATCAAGAAATTCAAAGACAAATGGATGGAACTGGAAAAAAAGTCATCCTGAATGAGGTAACCCAGATCCAGAAAGACAAACATGGTATTTGCTCACTCATAAGTGGAAATTAGATGTAAAATAACAGATAATTATGCTACAATCCACAGACCCAGAGAGGCTAGGTAACAAGTAAGGCCCAAGGGGAAGGTGGTGCATGGATCTCCATGGGATGGGGAAATTAAAGAGAGATTCTGGGTGAACTGTGTATGGGTAGGAATGGGAACTCAACGGTCTACATTTTGATCTCACTTAGATAATATATATGCTCATATACATATATATATGCATATATATATATCCATATAGATATTTTTACTTATTTTATTTTGGTATTTTGAGAAAGGGTATCATGAAGCCCAAGCCAGCCTCAAAGGTGCTATGTAGTAGAGGATACCCTTCAACTCAAGATCTCCCTGCCTGTACCTCCCAGATACTGAGATTATAGATGTGTGCTGCCATTTCCAGATAACCTGTACAATGTTTTTATAACATGCTTAACCATCATGCATGCTAGAAATCTAGAATTCTAATATGCTGTTAAGTGGGACCACAAAGATATTCCCAGGCTCATCCACCTTTATCTGTTGGCACAAACACACATACCTTCAATTTATATATAAATTTAGAGCTTTTATTTATGCATTCATTTATTGATAGTAACACATTCACCCATTCATTCCAGTCACTTATGGATTCATTGGATTCTGTTACAAAGGCATTTACTTAAGGAAGGAAAGAATAAAGGAAGGAAAACTGAAACAACTGCTTGGAGAGTGAAGTGAGAAAATAACTCATGGAGAGGAAGGATAAATTCAAACGTTGAGTTATTCGTAGAGCTTAGAAATCAAAGTGACCAAGAAAGTATATTCTGTTGTGCTACTTCGTGCTTTGGGGATCTGATCCAAAGGCTGGTGCATGATAGGCATTTTCTTTGATGGCTAACTTCGTTTTAAGTTTAAATTGACTGTGTTTAAGAGATCTATAAAATAAAAATTCCTTTAATCTGTAAGCCCCTTGCCCAAGCTGTCCTGTAATGTTGAGGGCAGTTCTTCGTGTAAGATAACAAGTCATGTGTTTTCATTTCTGTAAACTGGTTTGATTTCCCAATTGATCACAGGTAGGCAGGAAGTATGTCAAAGTGTGTGCTTGTCTGCAAGGATACAGAAGTACATAGTTAGTCTTGTGAGTTTTGCCTTTACAAGCCCCTGGCTGATGTAATTCAGTATCTTATTTTGAGCATAAGTCTCAGGTATGTACCTGGTCAGTACACATGGTCCTGGGAAGTATTTAATAAAATCTTTTATTTGCTAAATTTTATTAAACATCAGATTAGTAAATCTCTGAGTGACCCCATACCTGGAAAAGCCCCAAATTCTCATTTGATTACACATAAAAGGCAACTCACATTCTTAATGACAAACACAACATTTATGAAATTTTGACATTTGTTTGAAAATATTGTAGTAAATTTTTTTCAAATATGCTTATGTGTTTGAAATATAAAATTTTTTTCTTTTTCTAGGCCTCTTAAATACATTTTCAAAAGTGATCCTTATTTGCCAAAGAACTTAGAGAGAACTATGTGTTAAAGTTAATGTAAACTAAAGCTATATTGATATCCATAGATAGATAGATAGATAGATAGATAGATAGATAGATATAGATATATATGTTTTTTTCTTTTATATAGTGTTTTTGTTTTAGATAGTACCCTAACCCTTTTCAACCCTTTCAACCTTCCCTAAGGTCTACTTAGAGAAAAATTATAACAGACACACATAGTGTTTCAGGTTGTCATTATCCCACATTTAAATATTTATGAAATTCTCCTCCTTGGTTAAACATCAACAGTCAGTGTTGTGCTTACAAAGGTTTCACAGATTGGACTTCTGTGCAGCCTGATATCTGCTTTCTCCTAGGATGACGAAGGCCAGGCCCTGCCTTCCATTTGTGCTCTTGTACCATAAGCACAGCGTTCCAGCAGTTTGTTGCTGTGCAGCTTACACTGCTGGGCCTTTTCAGCAGTGGTTCCCCTTACAGAGGGCTCTAAGCACTTCGCTGAGTGTTCCTAACCACACGGAATCCGTGATGTGTCCTGTGGAGGGAACACATGTTAGATCAGCTCCTTCCATGAATGAGTTATAGTGCTGTCAGCTGTGGGCTGCGTATTAATGCATCAACAATACCTATATCTAAGTTATCTTTGACTAAAAACACACATAGAACAAGGTTATGTATTGATTACTTGACAGAGGAAGCCTAACGTGGATTTCCCTTAGGAGAGGGGGCTTAGTATTTCTAACGTATTTTTTAGAGAAGATGTCTACTATTAAAAAAGGCAACTTCACTGAACATAGCAAAATGTTTGCCTTATAATTCCAGTTTTTCTAAAAGTAATATAATGACTTGCTGGTGATAGTTTTGATTGTATTAAGCACAGTCTATTTCATTTGAATAAAAATGTTTTTCTCAACAACTCTTATTCATATATTAATTCAGATCCACCTTATTTATATAATAGCAAGGTTTCATTATAGTTATAGTACTACTAATTTTTACTTGTACAGACAATTTGCTAAGAGTTTGGGAGGTACTTAGATTACTCTACAGCACATATATTTTCTGTATGATGGAACAGTTGTGTAAATTCTTATTTTTCCCAAAACACAGAACATGCTGATTTGAACACATAAAAGAAAAGTTTTAAAATTCTCCCCTGTTAATTGCCTGTGAAAGTCAAGCTTAGAATTCTATACAGTAACATACACACATGCATACATGTGCATGTATAGATACACACATGTACACTTACACACACATACTCTATGTAGACCAAATGTTTCAGTGTTCCATTCCAATAGTGCAATAATGATTACATGATAATTTATTGGATGACTTGTACCTTAGAAGAACATTATCTACCGAAAGAAGATGTTCTTGTAATTACTTGGTTTATACGTTGACTAGAGATGAATGAATGCTGAATGAGGATGAAATGCGTTTGTATTATAGGCATAGATCTGCATGCAAGAAATGCAGGCTTTCTGACGGCTGTTTCCTGGGACAAAGAATTGTGCTGGAGATATATGGTTAGAAGTTAAAAGTAGACATACTTTATTAAAAAAAAGAGAAAGCACTCCCCAGAATGAAAGTAGGTTAATGAACCGAGGAAAAATCCCCAAAAGTCTTGGGGTTTGGGACTTGAGGCCCATGACCCTTTTTAGATCATTTGCATATAGTTCCCAAGACTCCTACATTTGTACATCATTATCTTTCCTTGTTCTGTTCATTACCTGAAGCGTAAGCAAGGAAGGGCTTCCAATCTTTCCTTTAAAACTGGTGTGGAAATGTTCTTTTTATTCAATGAAGGTTGGGAAGAGTGTCCAGGCCTCTGACAACCTTTTTTATACATTAATCTTAATGTCTCTAGTTTCTATTCTTCTGTCCCCCATCCCTTAGTGTGTGTGTGTGTGTGTGTGTGTGTGTGTGTGTGTGTGTGTGTGTGTGTCTGTTGCTTATAAAGCAGAATCTGAGCCAACAATAAGAGTCAAAGTTGGCTCCTATTTTCACAGTCAAACAAATCTAGAAATGTTACAGTATAAGAAGCGTTTAGTTTTTCCCCTGCTGGTAACTAAGATGGTCAGTGTTGGAGAGCAACTGAACCAATGTATGTTTTGAAGAACAAAAGGGAAGAGTATTGTCTGTTTTCCCCCTATTAATTATATCCAGTCATTATAAGCTTACATTGGCATGTAGCCTGTGATGGCGATGTTAGGCACACAGAACTTTGGATTATGGATCAGTAGCACACCTTTTTGTCACCAAACATTCTGACACCCTTTTATTGCTTCTCTCTGCATTTAGAGTTAAATGATCTTTTATTTCTTGTGTTGTCAGAGGTTACTTGTTCATTCCAGCAGCCCAGAACTGAAATAATCACACAGAAGCTATATTATTTGCTATACTGTTTGGCCAATAGCTTAAGTATATTTCTGACTAACGCTTATATCTTAAAATAACCCATTCCTATTATTTTATATTTTACCTTGAGGTTTGTGGTTTACTGACAAAGTTCCAGCTGGCATCTTGTGTCTTTATCCTCTGGTGCCTGCATGACTTCCCAGTGACTCCACCTACTCTCTCTATGTATCTCTTCCAGCCTGGCTATATTCTGTTACGCCATTGGCTGAAAGCAGCTTCTTTATTAACCAATAAAAGCAACACATATGTAGAAGGATTTCTCATACCATCTTTGGAATGAACTTCTCTTAGGATTATTATTTATTTTTTGTACTTAATTTATTTTCTTTTTTGAATTATTTTATTTTATCTCTTTATTTGCATTCCAACCAGAGTTCTCCCTCCCCCCTTCCTCCCACCTCATTCTCTTCTCCACCCCAGCCCACCCTTCTCTCCTCACAAAGTGTAGGGCTCCCATGTGGAGTCAATGAAGTCTGGCACATTAAAATGGGGCAGGACCAAACCCCTCTCCCTTGCATTAAGTTCGCACATGGCATCCCACCATAGTGGAGGTGAAAGAGTATCCAAGCCAAAGTGATGGATATTCTAAGTTTTATTTTAAATTTGTCTGAGTTTATATGAGTTGTAGGTACCTGAGAAATAGCTTTACATTTAAACAAAGAACTTTAGTAATTCAAATTACATGTTTTCAGATTTAATATTGGCCTGATTTCTTGTCTCATGGTTAAGTATGTATCACTCAAAGCATATCTGTATTTGTTACTAATGATCTCTTTGATAAACCATTTCTGTAGCTATGAAACGACTCAATAGTTCAGAGTGCTCTCTACTCTTGCAGAGGACCCAAGCTTGGTTCCTAGAACCCACGGCAGGTGGCTGACTCTGCTTGTAGCTCCAGCTCTAAAGGCTCTTGATATGTCCTCTTTGCCTCCACAGGCATCTTGACCTATATTCACAGGCAGACAGACACATCCTTACATATAATTGAAAGTCATAAAAATAAATATTTTAAAAAGAAAAGCTTTCTCGAATGTCATTAGGACTTTGGTAGTTAAGGTCTTCCTCCTTACAGTAGAACGAAGTGCCATAGCAGAAAAGAATAGAGGCATGTTAGGGATTGGGAAGAATATGTACACTTTTCCGGAGTACCAGAGTTCAATTCCCAGCATTCACATCTGGTGTCTTACAACCAACCACCTATAATTTCAGCCCTTGGGGGATCCAATATACTTTTTTTTTGTCTCTGTGTTCATTTGCACAGACATGTG
The DNA here is from genome assembly GCF_982192425.1 of Myodes glareolus. Taxonomy (NCBI): domain Eukaryota; kingdom Metazoa; phylum Chordata; class Mammalia; order Rodentia; family Cricetidae; genus Myodes; species Myodes glareolus. The sequence continues at coordinate 3,737,188 of NC_142038.1, read as the reverse complement.
CACATGCTCCCCCAAATATATACACACATAATTAAACATATAATTTTAAAAACTGAAAGAGTGTAGCAAAGTCACCTTGTTCCTTGATAAGTGAAATAAGAATTTTAAAAATCATTTCAGAGATTCACCACAGACTCAGGTTCATTAGACAATAGTCACAATTTTGACTTCATTTCTTCAAAGAGTAGACGGGAAATCTACTCAAATATCAGGCAGGAAAATTTAAAAGCCAGAGTTTAAATTTGGACAGTTTATTCCATTTTACGATGTGATATATTTAACTTTTGATAGGCTCAGTGAGGTAAGAGTCTTTTGTAAAACATTTACTCAGTAAATGCTGACGTGGGTTGATTTACTACATTATCTCCGCCAGCTCTTTGCGAGTCAGGGTAACCACTTCCAAGGGTGACTGTCAAGGAATTTTCATGATAAACAGTCTGTTAGATGCTTGATTTTTCCCACTTCAAATGTGCACGGTTTGTGAATCATGTCCCTTCTTTCACTGCAGTTCCCCTGTCTCTCATTGTGTTTCTCCATTCTGATGAAATCAGTTTCAACCTCAGACCTATGCTTGAAAATATTTCTTGTCATCCAACGTCCTTGTCTTCCATTGTGTTCCTGGACAAATTCCATGTCTACAACAAAACCTAAAAGGTTTAGCTCACAATTCTCTGCTGCCTTTTGAAAGAGGCTGTTCCACAAATCATGACAGTTACAAAGGCAAAGTCTGAGATATGAGTTCTGATTATTCTTCAGCAAGAGAGCCTTCAGGTTAGGTTGAATTCACCGAGGGTGTGGGAAAGCTCATGTTGGCATTTATCCATTTGGGCACCCATTTTACATAGACATATGGTAAAAACATTCAATATTCCGTGATATTATTGATCTGTACTGTGTGTAAATAATTGTTCAAGGAACCTGAGATGAAGCAATGAGCTGGAAAATTCAAAGCTCTTAAAAATATCATGGCAGAAGCCAAGATATTCAAAAGAGAAAACACATACCCTTCTCTTCAGCTATTTGACCACTGAGACCATGGACAGCAAGGAATTAGAAATCTTCCTGCTGATGATGGAAAATGTTGAAACAAGGTTCCAACAAGAGATGGAGCTTGTCTCCAGGAAATAGGCTCCCCGCAGTTCTAATCACGTGCCAGGTTACCTTTCAAGGGGAGTCTGAAGCCAGATGATAATGGGTCATTGATGGGCAGAATTACTCCTTGACACGGTCTGCTTAGTTAACTATGGGTCTCTGTCGTGACCGCCTGGACCAGCAAGGAAGACGCAACACCAGCGCTCTTCTTGCGAGCAGTTTACTCTAGACCTTGTTACAATAGTTTCTTTCCCCGGGCAAGCCCCTCCCAGCCCTTAAATAGCCTTAGGCAGCCAACCCTGAATCGCCATGTGGGCACTGTCCATAGGTCCACTTATACGCAAACAGCTTACGATCATTGAGTGATCCTGGCCTTAGCCAAATAAGGTGTTGTTTACCACTGAGAGCGCTGGCTTCCGGGCTTGCAGAGGGTGGCAGCCGCTGCCATCTTAAAGGCACGGCTCCACGCAGCTCTCTACAGGTCTCACCCTCCATACGAAGTTAAAGCTGTGGTCAGCAAAGACGTGGTCAGGATCATGCTAAGGTGCCCCTTTGTTCTTCTTTCTAATATGGCCACATTGAGAAAAATCTGCTTTTTCTCTACTGATACTTGCATTTTCTTTCTTTTCTTTCTTTTCTTTTCCTTTTCTTTCTTTTCTTTTCCTTTTCTTTTTTTTCTTTTCCTTTTCTTCCCTTCCCTTCCCTTTCCCTTTCCCTTCCCTTCCCTTCCCTTCCCTTTCCCTTTCCCTTCCCTTCCCTTTCCCTTTCCCTTCCCTTCCCCTCCTTTTCCCTTCCCCTTCCCTTTCCCCTTCCCCTTCCCTTTCCCCTTCCCCTTCCCCTTCCCCTTTCCTTTTCCTTGTTTTTCGAGATAGGGTTTCTCTGTGTAGCTTTGGTGCCTGTCCTGGAACTAGCTCTTGTAGACCAGTCTGGCCTCAAACTCACAGAGATCCACCTGCCTCTGCCTGGTGATACTTGCTATTTAATTAACCTAATTAGAAGTGGTTGCTGGACCTAGTTTATTAGGTTTGCCAGGGACCAGACTCCAATTTGAATAGCTGCGGTTACTCTTTGTAAAATAGTATTTACTTCAGTATAGAGAAAAGGAAATTTTAACGCAAAGAGGTAGAGACTGACACGAGCTTCAGATGCTAAGTGGTTTGTGAAGAGTATTAGGCTACATATGTAGAGTTAAAGGTTGTGCCTGGGAGACAACTTTTCTTATTCATTTTCTCTTGTTTTGCTTAAAGGGTACAAAACTACTTGAAGGAAGCAATAATTGAGAAAAACTTTAAAGGGGTGAGGGAATAAGTCTGCTGAAGACACTGACTGGAGATAATTAAAAATCAGGAGGAAGAAAAACCTGGTGTGTTCAGCAGCACAGCGTTGATGTGGCAAGGAAAAGGAAGAGAAAGGATTTGGTGAACTCCTTTCAGCACCCAAGTTAGATTGTATCTTACAGACAAAGGAAAGCATCTTGAACAGTTGTTCTCAACTTTTCCAAAACTGTGATCCTTTAATACATTTCTCATGTAGTGATGGCTCACAATTATAACATTATTTTCTTCACTACTTTATAACTGTAATTTTACTACTGTTATGAATTGTAATGTAAATATCTGATATGTGACCACTGTAAATGGGTTCTTTTACTTTAAGGGGTTGTGACCCACAGATTGAGACCCACTGACCTAGGACGCTCTGATTATAGGGATACTATCTCTATTTTTTATTTAATTCATAAAAGACTTTCTCCTATTTTCTTACTTAGGGTTTCTATTGCTATAAAGAGACACCATGACTATGGCAACTCGTACAAATGAAATCATTTAACTGTGGGAAGTTGCTCACAGTTTCAGAGGCTCAGTCCATTTTCATGACTGGGAGCATGAAGGCAGATCTGGTGCTGGAGAAGGAACTGAGAGTCCTACATCTTGCAGTCAACAGGAATTGGTCTGTTTCAACACTGAGTATAAAAAAACCTTAAAGTTTGCTCCCACAGTGACACACTTTGTCCAACAAGATCATACCCACTCCAACAAAACTACGTCTTTTAATATTGCCACTGCCTATGAGATTATAGGTACAATGAAATTCAAACTGCCACATTTCTCATCTGACCCCTATAAGATTGTAACAATATCATAATGCAAAAATGTATTTAGTTCAACTTCAAAAGTCTCCATAGTCTATCATAGTCTCAACAATGCTTGAAAGTCCAAAGTTGAAAGTCCAAAGTTCAAAGTCTCTTCTGAGATCCATGCAATCTCTTATCTGTAATCACCTGTAAATATCAAAATCAAAGAACAGATCACACACTTTCAACATATAATGGCACAGGGTATATATCGCCATTCCAGCATGCAGGGAAGGGAGCATAGCAACCAAATACTGGACCAAAGCAAGAGTGAAAACTAACTGGGCAAACTCCAAACTGCATCTCCATGTCTAATGTCAAAAATGCTCTCCAAGTCACCAACTCTGTTCAACTTTGTTGAATGCAACACACTTCTTTCTCTTGGACTGGTTCAACCCCTGCTTAGCAGCTCTTCTTGGCAGGTGTCCACAGCTCTGGCACCTCTAACATCTTGGGTTCTCCAAGGCAATCCAGGCTTCAGGTTTACAGCTTCGCACAATGGCCTCTCTAGGCCTCCATTCAGGGACACTGGTTTCTTATATACTTACCTCTAAATCCAGAACCATGTAGCTGAAGCTACCAAGTTCTTGCTAGGTCTGGAACATGGCCTCCTAGATCAATTATATCTTCACCAGCTTTCATTTAATTGGGCAGGAGTTACTTGCAGTTTAAGAGGTCCAGTCCATTATCATAAAGGTGAGGAGCATGGTAGCATGCAAACAGATGTGATGCTGGAGAAGGAGCAGTCAATACTACATTTCGCAGACAACAGGAAATGGACTGAGACACTGGGAGTATCCTGAGCATAGAAAACATCAAACTGAGCCTCCCCCCCGCCCTTCTGCCCATGACACACTTCCTCCCACAAGGCTATAGCCACACCTCCTAATAGTGCCATTTTCTGTGGCATTATTGGAGACAATGTATGCCCATAGGGGACAATCACATCCAAACTACCACATCTACATAGAGTAAGCTGGCCTTAAACTTGATGTGTAGTTGAAGATGATCTTGAACTTTATCCTTTTCCACCTCATAAGTGCTGTGTGCCACTTCAGCACTTCAGCTGGTTTGTGTTAGTGTCTCTGAACCTCCCTAAACCTTTATTACAGTTCCTCATGTTGTGCTGACCCATAATCATAAAACTGTTTTCATTACTATTTCACAACTGTAATTTTGCTACTGTTGTGAATTAAATGTAAATATCTGACTTTTTCTGGTGTTCTTATTTGATTCTTGTAAATCCTTTGGGGATTATTTGACCCCCAAAGAGGCTGAGACCCACAGATTGAGAAATGCTGGTTTGGTGCAGGAGAATTCTCTGTATTCTGTCAGTCATGTTTTAAATAAATGCTGATTGGCCAGGCAGGAGGTGTAGGCAGGAAAGCCAGACAGGAAGTGGAAATGATGCAAGGAGAGCAGGAGAATTCTGGGGAGGAGGAAGTTGATTCCCCCGCTCCTGCCCAGATCACCAAAGCAGCAGGATGTAAGCTGCCCCGATGAAAAAGGTATTGAGCCACATGGCTAAAATAGATCAAAATAATGGGTTAATCAAGATATGAGAGTTAGCCAGTAAGAAACCTGACCTAAAGGGCCAATCAGCATTATAACTTAAAGAAATCTCTGTGTTATTTTCTTTGGGGCTAAACAGGCTGGGGTAACAGGGCAGGACAAAAACTCCAAACAAGCTGGCCCTTCATGTTACACTGGTTTATGTTGTTCTGGGAGTACTAACGAGGACTTTGAAGAGCATATTTTGTATGCTAGACAAGAATTCTGTATTTCCTTCTTATTTGTATGAAAAGAAGAATGCTTTGACTACTGAGAAAAGAATTGACTTGGGGACGGGACAAGTTAGGAGATAAAGAAATTTTGAAGCGATTATGATGACCTGAAGTAAACAGGAAGCTTTACAAGTGCTAGAACAAGTAGTGCTTGATTATCTCTATGGCATGAGCTTAAAACAAGTGCCTCTGATGGGAGCTTCTGATGGAACAAAATGAGTAAGTGTTCATACATAATATGGGAGGGTTATGCAGATACTATCTACAATGAAGCCCTGAGGGAAACAGCGAAGTATCCTTACATGTTTTCACATTTCTGTTGGATTTTTCTGATACAGACTCAGAGTCTCTGTCAGAAAGAAGCTATGCAGATCAAAATAGTTTTGGAATGTGAAAAAAGTGTATATGTAAGAACTCGAGGCTGAGCAAAGCAGTGGTGTTACATCTGATCACCTAGAAGGGGAGTAAAAGTAATAGGTGAGCTAGGCCATCAGTGACTCTAACTATACGGTGTTGGATCAAAATGGAGCACCTGGAGAGAGAGGTTGCTAGAGAGGAGAGCATAAGAGAGCTCATACCACCAAACCCAAGGAGCCAGTGAATGTCTGCGAGGGCGAAAAAGCAGAGTGGGTAAAACAACAAACAATGAACTTAAGACAAAGGCTAGAAACTGCTGCTTCATCTGAGTCACGGAACTTGTTGGCTTTGAAAAGCTTGTCCTCAGTGTATCATGGTCTAAAGGGCTACGTAAAAAGTTTTCAAAAGAAAAGTGGGAAAAGTGAAGACATGAACTAGGCTACTGTTTCTCAGAATTGCATGTGTCTGTTGATAATAGAAACAGAAGTGAAATGGTGGATTTAAATATTTGTGGGCTAAGAAGTTTTAGAGAAACAAGATACTAAATCACAATTATTACTTTATAGGATGTGTAGAACTAAAGGAAAAATTAATGCAGAGGATCCAGCAAAAGGAAAGATGAACAGATACAGAGACAGATAAATGATAAGGAGATAGGTGATGAACAGTGAATGATGGATAGACAGATGATAGATGACATTGAGAGAGATTATAGACACTTCATTATAATCAAATCAGCTTTATTCCATGATATGAGATATTTATTTGCTTTAACATCCAAAAAGTAAAGCAATCAATCATGTTAGTAAGTTAAAAAATGCATATAAGGAAATCCAACACTTGTTCATGATAAAAAATTTTACTGCGTTAGGAAAATAAGTAACTTTTGTTGTTTTTCTATTTAGTGATAAAGATCTAGGAAAAACAAGGGTTAGTGACAGTTATTGCTCCAGCAGAACTGGGTACTTTGATAGTTTTATTTTAGTTTTTATTGATATTGTTTTTGTTTTCTGTTGAGCCAAAATTATCTTGTCATAGTCAAACAGGCTTGGCTGTCTCTCATTGACTGGAGGTACCCCCACATAACATGATGTCACTCAACCTATAAAAGCTGATACTCACAGTAATAAACTGAGTTCCTACTTTGACTTGATTTTCTGTTGCAGCTGATTGTCCTGAATTGTGGGACTGTGAATCTGATTGCCCTGCATTGAGGGGCTGTGGAACAGGCAGATAGCACACTCACCTTTCCCTGGGGAATATGGTTAAGGAGGTGTGGCAGTTTTCTAGGTCAAGAACAGGAAAAGCATGTTTACTTTCTCCACTTCTACTCAGCACATTAACAGGCAGAAATGAGGGGTCAGGAACTGAGTTGTAACAGAAGAGACTGCACATTGGTTTCGCTGCCACCGTGAACCGAATAACCACACAGAAACTATATTAATTAAAACATTGTTTGACTGTTAACAAATATATATTCCTAGCTAGTTCTTACATCTTAAATTAACCCATTTCTATTAATCTGTGTACCACCACGAGGCTATGGCCTACTGTTAAGTTTTCGGCATCTTTTTCTTTCAGCAGCTACATGGTCTGTTCTGCCTTGTCATGGTCCCAAGCATCTTCTTTATTAACTAATAGTATTAAAACATATTCAAAGCAAGCAGAGGGAAATCCCACATCAACTAGGTTCATCTTCACTTTGGGGAGCTCCCTGAGTAGTAAGAGAAAAACAAAGAGAGCATGTTGTCCACACAGTAATGTTGCTTTACTTAAGCCTGAGCCTACTGAAGTTCAAAGGTTTTTGTTGATTTTCCCTCTGTAACAGGAAGGAGAGGGCTGCTTGTTCTTTCCCAGCCGCCCTGCTATCTTACTTCCGAAATAACCACACAGAAACTGTATTCATTAAAACACTGCTTGGCCCATTAGCTCTAACTTCTTATTGGCTAACTCTTATACATTAATTTAACCCATTTCTATTAATCTGTGTATTGCCACGTGGCAGTGGCTTACCAGCAAATTTCACAGTGTCCTATCTCTGGCTGTTTCATGGCGCCTTCCTGACTCTGCCTCCTTCCTCCCAGATTGCAGTTCCATCTTCCCCACCTCCCCAAATTCTGCCCTATCAACAGGCAAAGGCAGTTTCGTTATTCGTTAATGGTAATCACAGCACACAGAGGTGACTCCCACATCATCCTTCTGCTTCTTCAGTCCATTCCACTGTGCAAAACACCATTTTGAGTCTTGTTCTGGCTAAAAGCAGAGCCCAGCCTCCATGTTTGGGACCAAGACCAGCCTCTGAGCTTTTTGCTGCCATTGATTCTCTGTCACACAACCTTAGACCTTGGATCATGCTTGCCCCAGCACAATGACAGTATGCACTGGTGAAGCATGATCAAAAAGATGGAAATATATGCAAAGTTCCTTGCATGTACACTCAAAGAAAGGACACCACTGAGCAGAGAGAGAGAGGCAGACAGCAACATGCTGGGATATATTCTTATTAGTGAATAGTAGTGAAAAAATAAACTCTTTGTCTACGTTATTGTCTTCTGGCATTGGGTATATGCCCAATGTACTGTTGAGGGATCACTGGGAATATATTTTAAAATGGTTGTATCATTAGGGTTTTCACTTAAGTTTCTTCAACTTTTGTGGCTACTGACTGAGGGTAGGCAAAGAAATTTTTTTTAAAAAAAAAGCCAGCCGATAAGATGAAAGTGTTCTAAATAATTATAAATAAACTTGAGTCCTGCTGCAAAAAAAATGTTTATTGAAGGAGCACACACACACAAACACATGTGAGCACCACACACATGAGCACACATAAACACACACACATACACATGAGCACATGCTTGTGGTTTCCATTGTGATGAAATTGATCTAATTTTCTTCTCGGCCAAGCAATTTCACTTGGAGCTCTTGGGTTCTTCCAGGGACTATTTCTTTTAAGACGGATAATCTATTTCTCCACCTGATATTTCTGCTTGTTTTCATATATCCCGCTCAAATATTTATCATCTTTAAATATTCCTTGATTCAAGTGATTCTTGTCTTGTTCACAGCCTCTCTCATCACTTTGCTTACTCATTTATAGATTTGTCACTTATCAAATAACACAATTTCTACCTAATCCTCTATTCTTCTGTCTGTCTGGTTCTACATTCAGCTGATCTTGCTGTGTGTACCCACCACATTCCTGTACCTCATCTCATTGAATAAGGAGACAGTGCTTGTCACCCACCATAGTATTTATGACTGTCTTCATCCAATCCTTCAGATTCATTGTGTGCCAACTGCTCTCTCAGGATTAGTTGCCAGAACCCACTTCTCCTGTAAATCAACTTTATTATGTGTACTGGATTAACGGTGTTCACGCCATCCTTAAACTCACCCTACTCAGTTTGGGAATTTTGTCATGAGATATTCACCAGGCTCCTACTACTGAGCCAAAATTAAGGATCTTTTCCTATATCATTGTATTCTCCTACTATGTTTTTAAAAGTACAAATTGTAAAAGAATAAAGCAATTATGATATATTAGAATCTTAAATTTTTACATTTTCCCTAGTCTTTCATCTTTCCTGTGGTAAATAGAGTCACTTAGGGTGAAAAAAGTGAAAGTGAGAAGTTATTAGCGTAGGAGTTCTTGACACAACCCATGGCTGAGAGACAAGTTCCCCAGGGGCGGGATTTGCTCTCCCCGAAGCTCTGAGTCCACAGTGCTATTGTCTACTACGTCTTTGGTTCCTTACATTAGCCAGGCAGGTGTCACTGTGATAGATGTCTATCTTATAAAGGATAGACATAATCACATATCAAACAGTAGTCATCGAAGTCTGTTCCCTCCTCTCAGCAGCATCTTCATCTCCTGGGACCTTATTAGAGACACAAGCATCCTATAGTCCTGAGAGATAAGAAACTGGGCTCAGCACCAAGCCCAACCTTACCTCATTCTAATAGTCAAGATACTTCCTAGCCAAGATACTTAGCTGTGCTGGGGACCCTGTACCAGGGAAACAAATCCCATTGTAATCTGAAACAGCTTGGTTGAAGTTATATGGATATAAATGCCAAGGTAAACAACATTTTGTTGAGCTGCAGTATTACTGCTGCTTTCTTGGTATCTTTGGAACACCTCTTCATTACGTCATGGTGTCTACAAGCTCTGCAAGCCTCAGAAAGACACAGCTCATTTTGCTTCTGGAGCTCTGATATCACTTAGCCTGATTGTGTTTTGCTTGCAGGCAGCTGAATTCCAGAAGTGTTCCTATTTCTGGCAGTGAGTTATATAGCAAGGACACTGCATTTCATTGAGTTTATTATAATCTCTTAGTATTGTTTTTGCAACTTGAGGGGGCTGTCTTAAGTAGCCAGAAAAATTATTCATTTGCTTGGTTAGGTTTCTAAAACCATGTAAAATCAAGTTGATATAACTAAACATTTGTATGAGTGGACCTTAAGTCCCCTCTAAACAGAGTTAAGATTAATTTTTGAGAAGTTTTTTTTTTTAATATGATACAGTCAGGGTTGACAAGACCTACTAAGTGATGATAATACAATCTATTTTCATCAATGGGAAAATGTTTTTAAAAGATGAGAATTTTACAAGTTGATTGTATATATTTTCATTTGCATACATGTGTGTGTATGTGCCTATATATGTGTGTGCATGCACATGCATATGTGAGAGAGGGAGAGAAGGAGAGAGAGAGAGAGAGAGAGATAAAGAGAGAGAGAGAACGTGTGTGTGTGTGTGTGTGTGCATAGAAAACAGATGTGAATGTGCTTATTCAGGTACTACCAACCCGAGGTTTTGAGATTTTTGAGGCAGAATTTATCACTTTGCTGGAGCTTGTAAATTTGACTAGGCTTGTGCCAGTGCCCTTCTGCCTCCCTTTGCTCACTCTGTCTCTGAGATCATGAGCATATCTTATCTGGCATTTCATGCAGTTGCTGAAAATCCTGTTCCAGTTGTCATGTTATATGACAAACACTTCACCATCTGAGTCCTTGACCCAGACCCTGAGTTGAGGTTTAGAAAGGCAAACCAGGTAAGCAAAGTAAAAACAGGTGTTTAGAATTGAGATGAAGTCTAGCTGGGGTCTTTTGTGTCTTTTGACTTTCATGACACCTAAAAAAGAGTGAGGTTTCGTGAAAACACAAAGGCTTTTCTCAGAAATCTTTCTGCTGGTTAGGATCAAGAGATTTCCCAGATAGAGACAAAAACAGTTTCTTAACAGAATGCCACATCAGCTTCAACCAATGAAAGCACATTACTCCTATCTCATTGTAAACACTAGACTTTACCTTCAATAAATAGACTGGCAGCTGAAAAGCTATAGGATTTTAGGAAATAATTAGTTTCAAATCAAATGAATCAATTAGCCACACTGTTAATGACAAGACACAACCAATACCTCATAGTTACACAGTCAGATCACTAAGGAAATATACTTACATATGTTGTAGGTTATTAAAAAATTATTAACAGATTAAAATCTTGCTGATTTGTGTATAAATAATTAATATATTTCCCATAAAATGATTCATCTTAAGACAGCTTGTTCCTTCTGTTATAAGAGAGGGTTTAAAGAATCACAAATAAATCAGGTTACGAAGTTTGGATTCTTATAAAGCTGCATATAAACAGTGACAGACGAGCCAGCATTTTAAGATTTCTTGTGGTGGTGTAAGTGACTGAGCTCAAGGCATGGGGCGCTAAGGCATGGGGCTTTTGGCTGACACTTTGAAGTTAGGTCTGGATGGCTCTCCACCCTCCAGGCTTTAGTTCTTTCAGTTCAAGTCACATTGCTTAGTTAAGGTGCAGACAGTTGTCTCTGTGAGGAGTGAAACGAGACCCAGGTCCCATGTGCTCATCTTGTCATGGGTCATAAAGTAGGAAAGACTGAAGAATTGTTTTTATGTGAAGAGGGAATAAAACCCAGCTTCAGCGTTCAGCCTCACCCCTACACCACAGCTGCCAGACACCTTTTCTCAGAGAGGGTCTCTACTGTGCTTTGAAAATGACATATATCTTTTTAGGCTGATGTATAAGGGACACTTGGTCCTCAACTGGGGGTGCTATCTGTGAAGACTGTAGGAAATTTAGGAGGTAGAACCTCTCTGAGGAACTGGTTCATACGGGGTGGGCCATGAGCTTTCACAGTCAAGCCTGACTTCCTGTCCACTCTCACGTTGATGTGGCCATCAGTCTCCTGCTGCCATGCCTCCTCTTTATGGTGGATGTTTTCACCTTCAACAGTGAGCCAAGACATACCCACCCTCCTCTACGTTGTTTCTTGTCAGGGATGGTGTCAGAGATGAGAAAAGGAAGCAGGACGTTTATCTTGAAAACCAGCCATCTATCAAGAAAATGTATTCCATGTGCCGTGTGTGTGTGTGTGTGTGTGTGTGTGTGTGTGTGTGTGTGCATGCACACTCATGCATGGGCATGTGTCCTAGTCCTGCATGGTGGTGTAGAGGTCTGTGGCCTTGGCCTCTGTGCCAAATTGTAGGTCAGTTCTAGAGGGATGGAAACATGCCTTTTGCACAGTCTCCTGCATCAGGTACTTAAAACTTACAAAAATCTCCAATTTCTCAGCTGAGAATTTTCATTTTATCATGTTTCAAGAGAATTCATGATGCTAGCAGATTTTGATGAAAGGAACTTTAAATATCCTTCATTCTGGTATCAGTGAATTTTCTTTCTCACTCTTGTCATGTTTTCTCTGGGCATATATATTTTATATGTCAATAATTACATACAAATACATAAATAATATACTGTTTTGATGTGAGCCATTACCTCTCTCTCTCTGTCTCTCTCTCTGTCTCTCTCTCTGTCTCTCTCTCTCTCTCTCTCTCTCTATATATATATATATATATACACACACACACACACACACACACACACACACACATACATACACACATCTTAGCTAGGATTTTATTGCTGTAAATAGACACCATGATGGTGTCAGCTCTTATAAAGGAAATATTTAATTGGGGCTGGCTTACAGTTTCAGAGGGTTAGTCTATTATCATCACAGCATGAAACAAAGCAGCAGACAGGCAGACATGATGCTGAGAAGGAGCTGAGAGTTTTACATCTTGATCCTCAGGCAGCAGAAGGAGTCTGTGTCCCATACTGGGTATAGCTTGAGCATATGAGACCTCAAAATCAGTCTCCATAGTGACACAGACAACAACTGCTAATAGTGTCACTCTCTATTGGCTAAGCATTCAAACAAACGAGTATATGGGGGCCAAATCTATTCTATTCAAAACACTCTAATACCTCTCTCTCTCTCTCTCTCTCTCTCTCTCTCTCTCTCTCTCGTATCTATCTATCTATCTATCTATCTATCATCATCTATCTATCCATCCATCTATCTGTCTGTCTACACATATGTTGTTGTTTTGTTTTTTATTTGAATATAGGACATTTTGAAAGACATATCAGGAGGTCCCTGATCCTATTTAAAATTACTTTAATGGGCAGTAACACTCATTATTTCTAGCTTGCAGTTCTTGTTATACTTCTGAAGCAGGATATAAAGGCAGGGGAAAACTGAGGACGTAAAAAGGAAGAGGATCCCATCACATGAGAACATGGTTAAAACCTCTAAGAATTCCAGAAAAATTAACAACTATTTAAGTTCTCTCTGTTTCCCCACTGGTAAACCAGTCCTTTCTAGGAGCCTCACTACCAACCTTATTTATAAAGAAAAGCCCTTGTCTGGCCACAGTCAACCATTCCAAGTTCTCCTCAATACTGCCCTCTGGTTCTACTAGTCAACTGAGGGACAGGAGAGAGTGTGTGTGTCTCAGAATCTTTTAGAGATGTAACTTGAAAGCCACCAAAATGATGTATACGGCTCATGCTAACACAGTTTACATATTAAGGTGTGTTTGTCTTTCTGTGAGGCCATTGGAGGAATCTACACCTGAAGGCAGAGGCTGCTCGTTCATTTCCCGGCCTTGCAGACCCAAAATAGTTACATAGAAACTGTATTAACCACAGCACTGCTTGGCCTATTAGCTTATGCATATTTCTAGCTAACTCTTACATCTTAAATTAACCCATCTCTATTAATCTGTGCATCACCATCAGGCTCATGGTTTACTGGTAGAGTTCCCCGCTATCTGTCTCTTTTGGTGGTAGATAATAATCTCCCTGATTCTACCTTCTTTTCTCCTCTATCTGCTTGGAATTCCCACCTTACTCTATCTGGCTCTGCTGTAGTAGGCCAAAGCAGCTTTATTAATTAACCAATAAAAGCAACACATATACAGAAGAACCTCCCACACCACATGCTCTTGCCCTTGTGTATATCTTAATTTCTTCTAAGTGCTTCTCTTTCTCTAACCCCCATGCTTAAGAACGCATAAAACTCTTTCTAACAAAATCTCAAATCTGCTTCATTATACCAGTCAGTCCTGAAATTTTTTTCGACATCAAAGCCAGAAATCCATATTTGTTCATAGTCAAGGTTCCTAAAATTCTAGGGGAACTCCTTAGATTGCTGGGGGTAGTAGTGAGGATCAATGTCTTTAATGCCGCTCTGATGACTCTTCCCTGAACTTTATACACAGTCATGACTTAGCTTTCGTGGCACTTGCAGCGCTATCCCAGATGCTTTATTTTGTGTTTTCCACAGTCTCCCCCATCATCATCTGCAAGTACCTTTCATGGTGTTCTAGGTAGCTTCAACTCTCAACTTAACACAGTCTAGAGTCCCCTGAGAGAAAAGCCCCAATTAAGGGATCACCCAGATCAGACTTCCTTGTGGGGGGCTTGTGTTGATGGTTAAGAGATATAGGAGAATGTAGTCCATGGTAGGCGGTACTATTTTCCCTGAGCAGATGGTAAGGGGCTACCCAAGGGAGTTAGTTTTGCCTAATCCTAAGAGCGAGCCAGCATGCACCATTCTCTATGGTTTCTACTTCAACTTCCGGATTGAGTGCCTGTCCTGACTCCTCTCACTTTCAGACTGTGACTAGGAAGCATAAGCTAAATTCTTCCTTAAGTTACTTTTTATTAGTGTTTTGTTTTTTTATCATAGTAACAGAATGAAACTAGAATTGAGATGTGCAAGTAATGTCAGTGTTACCCCGGTTTGCATTCTGCTGCCAGAGACCCATGAAGGATATGCTGACTTGGTTTATTTCTGATGCTGGGTGGAGGACTCCGACCTTAGGACAGTGGGTGCTGTGGTGCTGCTGGAGGGACCGACTATGTCACCCAGTGTGAGGCCAAGAATGACAATGGCAAATGGCCTCCTGGGTTCTCATGTGGCTGAGAGGGCTCCACTGATGCCTTCGCTCATCTGTGCTCGGCTGTGGACCTGCCAAGGGTCTGCTTTGTCCTGAAAGAGGCCTGTTTTTCTTCCTTGCATTATTGGTTCCACCAAATAGGGTTATCTGCACCCTTTTCTTTTCTTTTTCTTTTATATTGAGCCCAGACAGAGTTGTGGTCTTTCTTTTCCACTGTGGTGACCTGGGACACTGCTTTCATTATATTATTCACAATGACAATTGGGCTTAAATTTCCAGTGAAGTTTTTGTTCTGTTCTTATTCTTTATTAATATAGATTTATTATGTAAAGTGATGGATCTCATATAAAAAATTTCCTATGGATCATGTGTTTTGACCATGTTCATTTCTCATTAGATTTCTCATCTCCAATAGTCCCTCTTCTACTTTTATGGTGTGTGTGTGCATGTGTGTGTGTGTGTGTGTGTGTGCGTGCGCGTGTGTGTGCGCACGTGTGTGTGTGTGTGTGTGTGTGTGTTTGGGTGCCGTGGATACAGTGAAGGGCCAGGAAACAAAGTTGTACTTTATTTTCCCTCAAAGTTCATGAATCTGTGAATGTTGATGGCTCAAATAACACATCAAAATTTTTGCATGATTGCCAATAATGTTGACCAGAAAACATGGGTTTAGTTTTGGAAGCAGGTAAGCTGAATCTACGTCCTTGAAGCAAACAGTACTGAACAACCAACACATCTTTTCTACAGGTGGATGTTATTATTCAGCCATACAGAGCAGAAACTGAAAAAGAATCAGAAGTCAGTTTTCTTTCTTTCTGATATCTCTGGTGAGTCCTGAGTGATATGAACAAAGAGGCCAGGAGTGCTCCATGTGGTCAGAAGTATTCATTCCTTTGGCAGGGAATAGTTTTCCATGTGTGTATATGACCCTGTTGCGGGGTCTTAGCTCACCCAGATGAGAATAAGCCAGATCCGAGGAAATGTAAGCATGCAACCTGCCCATTCCCCAGCCTCCCTCAATGTTGCTGACACTCAGCCGCAGCGGAGTTGACTCAAGCAGGGATTCATTTATTTTTGCACAGTAAACATCTTTTAAAGCAAAGAATCGCAGAGTAGGCATGGGGGGAGGAGTGGAAAAGGAGCCATCCAATCATTTCAAAAGTCACCCTAACGTGCACCCAGACACCTTGCATTTACTCCATGCGCTGACATCTCCTTGCCTGATTCTGGTGACCAATCAGGGTTTGGTGTAAACAACTCAGGGTCCATCATTCTGACTCCTTTCGGCGCCGTCTTAGGTGCCCATGTGCCCTACATCCTGTGACACAGAAGACCTCTGTGCAGTACATTTTAGAGCAGTGTTTCTCAACCTGTGCGACTTGACTACTTTGGGGCTGATCAAGCATTTTACAGGGGTCGCCAGAAGAAAAAACACAACTATTTGTATTATGATTTATAACAGTAGCAAAATGACAGATAAAAAGTAGCAACGAAAATAATTTTATGGCTGGGGATCACCACAACGTGTTTTAAAGGATTGCAGCATTAGAAAGGTTGAGAACCACTGTCCTAGGGGAGGTAGGTATATGCAGAGACTCTCCATCTTATCACAGAGCTGACACTAGCACCTACCACGATCACTCTTTCTCCAGTGTGCCTGCACCTCCAGAGTTTAGTCCCTTTGCTTCAGTATAACAGTCTGAATCCAGTTTTGCCTCCTGCTAGCTTCTCTTACCCCAAACTCCAGCATGTTTCTTGCTTGCATGCCTTTTTTCCTTGTTTCCACCCAAATGCAATTTCCCATTTTTCTGCTGATGAAATAGGCCATTCTCCTAATGGCCATCATCAAAGTATCTATGTCACAGTGCAGTCATGGACATTGAGTATGCTGTTTTGAATAAACTATTGATTGAAATTTGGGAATTATCAATGTTTTCAGGGCATTCTTAAGGTATGTGTAAGAAACCTTTCACTATTCCATCTGCAGAGTGGGCCTCCTCTCGGCTCCCCTCCACTGATTGCTTTCCTTTCTCTATGAATTTCCTGGAGGCAGAGGTCTTTATGTGGAGATCTTCAAGCTGCACCCATCACTTCTCCAAGGAACTGAGAACCAATACATAGTCACACACAAGTGTTTGGGAAACCAGTTTAGCTACTTCATTCAAACTGAGAAGGCTTGCATCAGACTTCCCTTCGTAGCTTATTTATCTCCTCGTGCACTTTGCAGTTCTTTCCCAATTTTTTTCTGTTCCCTTCCTTCTTCCCTCTCATTTTAGCCATACATGCTTGAGGAAGGTGGAGGATGAACGTAAAGTTGATAAGAGAAATCATTTGACTGATTTTTCTCCATGATTGCAGTTCTAAAGACCTGGAAGTCTGGAAAAATATTGTTTGAAGTTTAGGAGCTATCTTCTGAGAGATGGCTGCTCCCTTGTTCTTCCAGCTGACACTGTTCTGTTGTAGACACCAAGCAGATTCCTGCAATGTCAAATGAGAGGATGCTGGAGAAGTGTTGACCATGGCAGGTTTATCACTGCAAACTTTTTATTATATTAAAGCAATAATTCTAGTTTAAAAGATAGAGAGCAAGAGAAGGAGAACTTGGATATATTAATGTAGTGATAGGAAGCAAATAAATCTTGCCAACATTTTACAGTACAGCAGCAAATTGTTTTCAGCTATTTTAATGGGAGGTTTATAATTGAGAAAACAAAGACATTCCATCCTTAAAAATTCAACGGTTTAGCTCTTCCAAAGTCTTACTGACTATTATCTAAGAGAAGATTTAGCAGGACATGGAAGCAATTATGTACGTTGTTTTATTATTAAATAGAAGTCTGGAGTCAGATATGGGCAAAATAACCTGATTGATCAGAGAAATGGCTGGAAGTGACCAGTGACCTCTTTTCTCTCTTTCCTCCATCCAAAATGATCTACTACTTCCCATGTCTCTCTATATGTTCTGGGCCCTCCAAATTCTTCGTGACTAATTTTGGGCAGAAGGTAGTTAGCTGCATCCTCTGAATCAAGGTAAACTTGGGAGTGTCAGAGTGCAATCAAAATATCCCACAACATGATGTCTGAGGAATGGTGATCAGGACTAGTGTTTGCTAAGCGGAGCAGAATTCAAGATGTTCTTAGAAGGACTATCATTAGGAACTTCTTTGAATATCTGAGATTTCCTTGAATAGTAGACTTAGGTTATTAAAGAATGAAAACCTGGGACCCTATTCACTGCTTGGACTAGTTTTAGACTGCAAGGACAATCAGCCTCTTTACAGATGATGCATTGAAGACAGCAAGAATTTCAGAGTCTGTCTTCAAGAATCTGACTCAGCATCATATTGGTTAAACTTACCAGGATTGTTTGAAGAGTAAGGGATTCCTGAAAGGATTAAGCCAGGGAGAACTTGTGTGTGTGTGTGTGTGTGTGTGTGTGTGTGTGTGTGTGTGTGTGTGTGTGTGTGTATGAGAGAGAGAGAGTGAGAGAGAGAGTCAGAGAGAGAGACAGAGAGAGAGAGACAGAGAGAGAGAGAAATGGACATTAATTCTGAGCATTTTAAGCTTTTGTCTGACAAATATTTACCTTAGTTTCTTTGTAAAGAAACTTAAAAACATCCTTGAGATTTAACTTGGTTGTTATGTAGAAAATCTATTTCTATTTTCTGTTTATCTGGTATATTATATATTGTGTAAAACTCTAGAAAGCATAACAAGAACAATTTGGGGCTATCCCATTCCCCAAAAGTATTTGCAGAACATAGATCAAAAGTTGGGCTTGAGGTGGGTTTCAAAGTTTCCATGCCACCTGCAGTCATCGGGGAATGGTTTCAAGTGGGTACACTGACACCCTCTCTGCATTTCAGTTCTTTGTTTGCTGACACCCAGCTCATGTCTATTGTCCTGTTGAAATCTGCAAATCCAGGACCCTCCTGCATGGTCATTTCCAGTCCATATGAGTTCTGTTCTGCTTCTTTCTTGCCGGACTGGGGCACAGCAAGGTGCTAGTCAGTTTTCTGTCACTGGAAGAAAATACCTCAAGAAATCAACCTAAGGAGAAAAAAAATGATGTTGTGTTTCTAGGCCTTGTGGATTCTAGGATGTGATGAGAAAAAAATAATCACTTCAGATATCATATGCTAGAGAAACTGTTTGCCTCAAAAAGGCAGACAGGAAGAAATTCTTGGAGACTGATTTTTCCAGTCAAGATTATCTCAACTCTACCACATCTAAATAGTCCTATCAGATTATAAATCAATTAATGAAATTAGCCCATTGATTATGTCAGAGTACCCAGGAGACCTCTATATGGTTGAATCTAATAGCGAGAGACTATGACATTAGACCAAGACAAGAGACACATGAACCATTGGGGTAGATTCCTACCCAAAACAAGCTACCCCAGGACACAGTACATGGTACACATACCCAATCCCTATCCTTTTATGAAGACCTTGCATGACTGCTCCTCCAGTCTGTCCAAAGGGCTTGTGATGCAGGTTATCTGCTTGCTGAATTCTTTATTAATGAAAGCATCCTTTCAGGAACATGATCCCTTTGTTGTAGAGCACATAAGATTGAAATTATGAATATTATTAATGAATATTACTAAGTCTTTGGATGAAGACCACAAATTAACAAGAAAAATAAAGGAAAGAAGAGCTCATTTTCATCTAAAATTAACCCATGACACACAATGAGCGAACTCTGAATGATGATCCACAAGACATCCTCCAGTAATTTCTCTCTAAAACATTTATCTGAAACACAAAAAATGAGTTACTCCAAATGACTTGTGTGAGAATATTCATAAAACCATTGTTAATAGCCATAAACTGAAAACAACATAGATGTTCGTATAAGAAAACAAACTGTACTTATATTTTGAAGGAAACACTAGTATGCAGTACAAATGAATACACAGCTAGTTCATAATCAATGATTTTCAATGACAAACATATAATATGAGGTAATACACATCACTAATAATGTTTTCAGAATAAAAATTAATCATCATTAATAGAAGTCAATATATTTATTGCCATGAGGAGATGTGAACTGGTAAAGTAAGGATTGATTAGAGAGTGATGTGAAGGACTTTCTGGAATGATAGGAATTCTTTTCCTTTATTGGGAGGGTAGTTTCACAGGTTTATTAATTTTCAATACTCATCAAAATGTACCTAAAAGTATATACATTTTCATTATGCAGCAATTATACAGCAATTTAAAACAATAACATGTTCTAAAACATTAGCAAGTCAGATATTGAGTGACTTAGTAAATCATCCATGATAAATACTAACTAATGAATAACTGAGCTGTTCATCTTTCCCTGTGGCAATGGAAGGTCAATACTGCCGTAAGGGCCAAGCAACTTGAGAGAAAACACAGAGAGCAATTAGTAGACTATAACCTAGCTTGAGGTCCAGATAGAAAGAGAAGTAACAAGGGCCACAATATGGTAGAACACCTTTATGGCAGGTCACAACTTGATAGTGGCCAGGATATTTGAGAAGGGGTGAAATGAGAAGGATTTGGATTGTCTTCTAGGTGCTGGTTTAACAGGTAACTTAGTTTCTTTTCTTATTGCTGTGTTAAACCTACTTTGATAAAAGCACCTTGAGGAAGAATTGATTTGCTTCATAATTTCATGTTATAGTCCACGTTTGCTGGGAATCAAGGCGACAGGTATGTGAAGCAGGTAGTCACACTAAGCTCAAAGTCAAGATGAGAGAGCAAGGGAGTAAGTCATACACACCAGTGCTTAAGCTTCTTTTCCTGCACTGTGCAGTCCAGGAACTCAAGCCCAGGAAATGGTACAGTCCACCTTAATTCAAAAATTTCCAACCCTAATTAACCCAATGAAGATTATCTCTCCAAGCCATGGGCCAAGGTCTGTCTCCCAGATGATTCTAACTTCTGTCAAGTTGACTGAATGTTAGCCATCACAGTGGGTTGAGCGATAGCTTTAATTAGAACTGAGTAAAAGACGGGTATAGGGAATGGTGCCAGAAGTAGACAGAGATGAAATGCATACAAGTGAGAAGGAGGCACCAAAAACTGCAATAGCAATGAAGACATGATCTAGAGGAGGCGTGTTAGAGTGTGGGGGATCATGGATTTTATTTTGAGAAGTGTTTACTTTCATATATGAATGATTAAATCCAGTGGCACACAGAGAAAAAAAGAAATTTTAGTTTAAATTTTGAGTACCTTCTGAGTCTTTTGTGTATTATGGATGTAGGTAATGATGGAGGGATTCGTAGAGCAACTAGCCCTGCTAGCACAGCTTGGTTGACATTATGTCCAGCACTTTTCTTAAGAAATGTTTTGTAAGTCTCAGTGCAGCCTCTGGCTCAACAGGTACAAATTCCTCAAATCTATTTTGGCAGAAGCAAAGTAATGGAGAAAGAAACGGCATGAAAGGGCTGCCTTTTTTTTTTTTCAGTGAATTAGAAGCAAGGTCCTTGGAAAGTGACACAAACAAAGTTTATCAGTCAGCAAATGAAAGTGAACAGGATTTAAAACAGCTGCCACAGAGAATTGCAGAGTGTTTAAGAAAATCGCAAAGGGTCACTAATTCTAAAACCAAGACTTTGACAAGTGGTTCTATGTCATGAAATGTTTAAATACTTATCTGTTTTCTTTGTGTAACACCTAAGTAATACTCATTGATACTTATAAATTGATTTGTTTCCTTAAATTGTGTCATTTAAATTTGTAGTTGGTTCTGTAGTATATTGATAAACCTAAAGAATGTGTTTCTATTTATGTATATCTCAAAAAATGTTGACATAAAAAACCTTCAAACCTTTGACAAAACAATTACCTTGAACTAATCCTTCACCAGTTGTACAAATCTCATCAATCAAAGTTAGGGATATTAGTATTTAAGTGAAAAGTAAGTAGTCATGGAACCAATGAGAATGGTGGAGCAACGACACCATATAATCTGTACCCTAAATAGGATAATGCATTACTTTCAGAGCTGGGAGGCAGAGTTGACTAGGGGGCAGATAAAAGTGTCAGAAGGGAGGAGAGCAAGTCATGTCAGGGTACTTGAGAAGGAAGGGAGAGAAAACTTTACTTGACTTATATGCTCCATTACCTGAGGATATTTTAAAACATGATACAAATAGGTAAACTCTTGTTTTATAAATTATATTTATTTATCTGTGTGTGTGTGTGTGTGTGTGTGTGTGTGTGTGTGTGTGTGTTTTCTTACAAGTCCCATGGCATAAAGGTGCTGTCATGTGTTGCTGGAGGTCAGAGGAGAACTTGTGGTAGTTTGTTTTATTCTTCTATCATAGACCCTGGGATTGAACTCAGGTTGCCGGGCTTGGTAATCAAATGTCAATCAAGTGCCTTTGATATGTTGAGCCAGGTCACTGGCCCAAGTCTCTCTTTTTTTTTGGTAGATATACATAATCTTAAAATAATTTAGAGTATCAATATTAGTTCCCAGAGGATTAGTAGATTTTTGCAGACATTGCCAATAATTTTTTATGCATGTGAATTGCCAAGAATATGGTATTAATAAAATGCACTGATTACATATGAACATTACATTACTAATAAGTACATATAGAGATGATAATTTCAAAATAGTGTATGCCATAACTAGTAAAGAGTGAAATAAAAACACCAGCAATCATTTTGCATTTTCACAGTTAAAAAGACTATCACCATACCATAATATATAAATGATGTCCAAAGTATAATTTAAAGGAATTAGAGGTATCGTAAGTAATTTCATAAGCAATCATAAAATGGCCATAAAAAGCACTATCTTGACATACTTCTTCATAGGACAAAATGTGGGATATAACCAAAACAATGTGGCAAGAATGTAGAGCAACAGAAACTTTGATTTAATACAGATGATAAGGAAAGGTGGGAAAAGGGGTTGACTTTTTTTATGAAACTGCTCATACATTGCCATATTGAAATGTTTCTCATGAGATAGTTGTTGACAACCAGGTTAATTAAGCCAATTAGAAGTTTTTAAGTCACTTTACTGATGACTAGGCAAAGAGCAGACTCATGCCCCTGAAAAGTCTCTTGTACCTGATCTTGGGGTATAGTGGTTTTAAAGACAAACCCAGAAAACATCAGTGTCCAAGGAGGTGGTGTTACAGTAATGAGGAATTTGGAGTGGCCTGGTAACATTCACTTGTCTGTATGTCTCAGTGGTATTTTCCGGACACTACGTAATACATTTGGTCATGGCCAAGAATAGACTGAAGTTTCTGTCCCATCTGGTCCCACAGGCATTCAGTCCCAAAGAAACATACGCAGAGGCTTAATTGATTATAAACTGTTTGGCCTATTATCTCAGGCTTACTATTAACTAGCTAGTACAACTCAAATTATGTAGAAGGCCGCAATCACACTCTCCACCATAGATGGCGCTGCACCACCAGGTGAGCTAGAAAGCTCACACGTGTTGGTATTTTTCCACTACTCCCAAGGTTTCACCTGGGACTGGGAGCAGTTGACCAATCCGAGAATGACACGTCCAGAGCAGGGTCTGTTTCCTTTATAAGGGATGGGTTCCATCTTATCTGGGTCCCCGGCCATGTTGGCTTATGCTCTAGCTCCCAAGAGGATTAAAGCCATTCCTGCAGAAGGATCCTAGTGTTCCGCGTGGTTCTTGCTGGCGAGACGGTAGCGCGGGACAACTGGTGCCGAAGCCCTCGGGACGCCGAGGAATCCTGACCACCGCACCGACGGGGATCTCTTGGATTCACCTTGGATTCAGGAAGGATTCAGAACTGCAGGGTCTGCATATTCAGAGAGGTAATGTCTGTTCCTGGATTTTTCGGTTTTGAGCTTGACTTGTCTCCGCATTGGGAAGGTTTCATACAGGCCTTGATGGTTATCTTAGCAATTCTCTTATTTTCCGTCAGAAATTGCTTAAAAGATGAATCTTGCCAAGCGGTTGTTGCAAAGGCGGAGGAAATTCAGGACAGAATATCAGAAACTGAATGCAGTGGGAGGTTATACGCGCGCGTGAGAAAAAAAATTAAGGAAAGAGGACCCTCCAGGAATTCTAAGGAAGTAGAAATGGGGGAGAACATTGGCCCACAAGGCCAAAAGCTTTCTGATATCATGACGAATGCAGGTTTGGCTGCAGCCATCATGCAGTCACAAAAACACCCTTTTAAAGGGCCAGACAGAAGAGTTTGCTTTAAATGCGGGAAGCCAGGACATTTAAAAAGGGACTGTAGGTCATCAGAAAAGGAGAGAGCGCCCCCTATGCTTTGCTCACGCTGTGGTAAAGGTTATCATAGGGCAGAGCTCTGCCGCTCCGTCAGGGACGCCCATGGTAAGATCCTCCCACCATTAGGAAACCCACAGATTGATAATCCAAAAAACGGGATGGCGGGCCCTTGGTCCCAGGGCCCCCAAAAATATGGGAACAAGTTCGTCAGGGCAACGACCGAGGGACCCTCGGAGGCAGAACAAGAGTGGACTTGTGTGCCTCCACCGACTTCTTATTAATGCCTCAAATGGGGGTACAGCCCGTCCCTGTGCAGCTGCCTGAGCCCCTACCCCCTGGAAGCGTGGGCCTGCTTTTAGGACGTGGCTCGCTTACCCTACAGGGATTAATCGTCCACCCAGGTCTTGTTGATAGTCAGCACACTGCTGAGATACAAGCCCTATGCTCTTGCCCTAGTAGAGTTTTTTCCATCAGTAAAGGAGACAGGATAGCTCAGTTACTGTTTCTCCCGGCAGACATCCACCAGAGGCCGGAGAATAGATTAATGGGGTCAACAGGACAGGATTCAGCCTACTTGGTTGTTAGCCTTCAAGATCGACCCAAACTGCCCCTTTGGGTCAATGGTAAATGCTTTGAAGGCATTTTGGACACCGGCGCGGACAAAAGTATTATCTCATCGCGCTGGTGGCCACAGTCCTGGCCAGTTACTGAGTCGTCTCATGCCCTACAGGGCTTGGGCTACAGTGCAAACCCCACCATTAGCTCCACCAGATTAACCTGGGAAACAGATGAAGGGCAGTCAGGATATTTTACACCATATGTCCTCCCCCTGCCGGTCAACTTATGGGGAAGAGACGTGATGCAGGGCATGGGATTGACCCTATCTAATGCATATTCATCTCAGGCCCAAGATATAATGATCAGAATGGGTCATAGGCCAGGAAGGGGCTTGGGTCGCTCCCAGCAGGGAATACGGGAGCCAATAAATCCTAAACCTAATATCAGCAAACAGGGCCTGGGTTTTTCCTAGGCGCCACTGGGGCAGCACGACCTATACCATGGAAAACAAAGATCCTCAATCAGTTATCTACCACAGTGGCTACAGCCCTGGATCAACAGGCTACCATAGATACATCTATTAGAGGTAAAATAAAGAACAGGTGGATAGCTTATGGCAGCTTGCCCAATTGGGCTATGTATGGAAAACTCCAGCCTTTTGTGTGACCAGTGTACCATATGAGAACTTTATAAAAGTGGCTAACTTGTCCCGAGAATTGTCTTTGTATCTTGCAGGAGAATTTTGATGATTTGCTGTCCTCCTTGAGATGGTCCATCGTGACAATCAACTCCACGCGAGTGGACATAAGCCTGGCCAAAGGATTCCAGTCCTGGATTGTGTCCTTCATCCCCTACTTCAAAGAGTGGGTGGGGGTGGAAATGTTTTGGAACAATCCTATGCTATGGAATAGTGTTTCTCCTCTGGATGGTCTGCTGACTCAAATCCCAAAGTCTTAGGGACAAAGTGGTTATTGCACAGCGCTGGCTGCCCTGGAACAGGGAGCTTCTACTGATGTGTGGTTATTTATGTTAAAGCAGTAAGGTTTAAGCCAACCAGCTCCTGCACCCCTAGGACTGTGGTCCATTGCACAGGGTGGAGTGCTTGGCTTAGCTAGCCCTGAAGGTTGTCGAGCTTAAGAGCATCGCACAGAGAATGACCCTCTCTGAGAGATAAGTCGCTCTGCTTAAGGGTTTCCTGCCATATATTCCCTTTCCCAGAAAATTGGCAGAGGGCAGGCCGGATAGGTTCCAGGTGTCATGAGCCTAGGGACAGATTCCGTGTAAGCCCATTTTAATGTTTTCATTTTGGGAAGTGCGACCTCTATCTTTACCTTCCTAGGGAGTTGCCTTTCTGCAAAGAAGTAAAATTAGGGGGAAATGTAGAAGGCCGCAATCACACTCTCCACCATAGATGGCGCTGCACCACCAGGTGAGCTAGAAAGCTCACACGTGTTGGTATTTTTCCACTACTCCCAAGGTTTCACCTGGGACTGGGAGCAGTTGACCAATCCAGGAAAGACACGTCCAGAGCAGGGTCTGTTTCCTTTATAAGGGATGGGTTCCATCTTATCTGGGTCCCCGGCCATGTTGGCTTATGCTCTAGCTCCCAAGAGGATTAAAGCCATTCCTGCAGAAGGATCCTAGTGTTCCGCGTGGTTCTTGCTGGCGAGACGGTAGCGCGGGACAAAATTACCCCATAATTCTTGCCTATGTTTAGTCACATGGTTTAATACCTTTTCCCAGTAAGGCATTCTCATCTTGCTTCCTCTGTGTCTGGCTGGAGGTGATTGACTCTCTGCCTTTCCTCTCACCCGAATTCTCCTAGTTTGGTTGCTCTGTCTATACTTTCAGCCTGGCTACTGGTTAATCAACATTTTATTAAGCCAACATGAGCAAATTTTTTTTTTACATTATACAAGAGTATTAGTTCCTCCTTTTTCTTTCCAAAACAAAAACTCTGAGTCTAATCTTCTTTGTTTAGCTTTTTTTCTGACTATTATCCATTACAACTTGTAAGCAATACTCTAAACAAAGACAAACATCCATAATCCAGTTTTTGGGAATGTGGGCATAGTTTTCTCAGCTACTTCCTGCTGATTGGGGGCACTTATAATATTATGGGGACTCAAAGAGGATTTAGGATTATATTCAAGTCCTGACTGGAGTATTCTGTAAACCTTGATCATCTCATCCAACAACCTTGAAGGTGTTGTGGATGCAGAACTCAGAGCAAACTACAACAGAGGTGCTCTGAAACACTGGATCATCTGGGTCATCTGTACTCATTGGACATTTTCCAGAGAGTCTTTCTTGATCAAAACTTATTTTTCTTAACCCAGAATGAATCCCGGCCTTCCAGTTCCTGTGGAAACAAAAGTAGAACCTCTTCTCCAAAGTAACATATCTTTTAACTTAAATTTTGAAGTTAAGGCATTTTCAAAATGTATAGGTTAGATTAATCCAGCAGCATTTATAATCAAATATCTTTCAGCAGTTGTTACAGCAGTCAAAAAATTCAGCAGCTGTTACTCTTTCCTCAGCAGTCAAACAATTCAAAGACAACACAATAACATACAGTATACAGATTCTCTGGGTAATTTCCATCTTTACATGGCTTTTTAAAAACTTTATTTCTTTTATTTTATTTTTAACTTTTGGTTTTATGAGACAGGGCTTCTCTCTATATCTTTGACTGTCCTTGAACTCACTCTGAAGAACAGGCTGTCCTTAAACTCACAGAGATTCACCTGCCTCTGCCTCCCAACTGCTGGGATTAAATGTATGCACCACCATGCCTGCCTACTCTTTTTTTATTTAAAAGACTCTCCATCCCTTTTCTTTTCTCTCCCAAGTCTACGTATATTTTTAAACACACTGTAAACTATTTAGAGGCTTTGTTTTTTCCATCTCAGTCAGTCTTTACTGTCTATCTTTGTCTTTTTCTGACCACATGAATCTTAAATCTCCTAAGCAGCATGGCTAGGCTTAAAGCTGCAGCTTTGGCAGCTAGTTACACTCCATTTCTTTGCTTTCTGGGAGTCTAGCTTTATGGCAGAGGTACTGGTGGGAGCCATGTTTATTGCCAGCACTCTGGAATTTTGTGGTCCCTGTCACCACCAAGAAGCATGTCACTGACTGTTCATGAATACCATTTACGTGTTAGATGGCAGGACCTCTTAAAAGACCTAAAAGGCTTTTGCAGCTAAAGCTGAGTCAGGAAGCCTCTCTTAAAGGAGTCGTGCCTCTGTTTGCCTCTAGCAAACAGAGAAAAACTAGAGAAAAGATGGTTACCAAGAAACTGTACTTGAGTCTGTTATTGCCTGTCTAGAATTATTATTTGTTTTTTTCTTTCTCAGACTTTATGTGGAAATTCTTGCCAAATGTTTGGACATCATATGTAGATGGATGTTTCTGTCGCATTCAGTCCCGTAGTCATTTAGTCCCAAAGAAACACACACAGAGGCTTATATTAATTTTAAGCTGTTTGACCTATTAGCTCAGGCTTATTATTATCTAGCTAGTACAAATCAAATTAACCCATAATTCCTGCCTATGTTTAGTCATGTGGCTTGGTACCTAGCCAATGAGTGACAACCATGTGTTGTTAATGGATAAGAATGCCTAGGTACTGAAAGGGTTTATAAGTTTCCCCCCCCCCATTGGTAAATAAATGAATTTGCTGTATGCCTTCTACTGGACTCCCAGCATATGTGTTAGTTGATGTCACACCTTCTCACCCCCTTCCACGAGGAAGATGTTAGGGCCCAGCAACACCTATCTGTCTACAATGTATCTTGGTTTGACCTTGAAAACATACTTAACATGCCTTCAAGTTTGATAGTTGTAGAAGACTAACTACTCACCTGCATTTCTTATTTACCCTGAACAATTTGTAATAATAGCTTTTAAGGACTGAAACTTTGCATTACATTATAAAAAGAGCTCCATAGGTACAATATTGTAAACAAGAGTGTATATATATATATCTTGAAACTTGCAATCAATATCCAAAAATTCATATCATTGTCAAATATTTGAAATATGTAGTTTAAAAGTCAATTCAATAATTTACCAATTTATCTTTTTTATATTAATATATCCCCTTTTTCACTAGACAGGAGAGCAAGAAGGATAGAGAAAAGAAGAAGAGAGAAAGAAATCCCTTAACTCAACCTCCTTTGCTTAGTTTTCTCCCTGACCATGACCAATAACGACTTGCAACTAACAGATCCCATAAATTACACTTAACTCCTATAAATAATGACAAATGCCTCTTGGGAATGTGGTCATTGTGTTCTTAAATTTACTTCTTGCTCTCTGAGGGCAGAAGAATCTTTAGGAGATTCTAAGAAAATTGGGAAGTAGTCAAGTTCTGGGAGAGGTATCATTTGTTGACTAAACTGTGTGTGATTGGAAAGTTCAGGGCTTATTTGAAGTTCTAGCTCGAGTAGTCTATGAGTCCAAACCATTCTAGCTGGCCACTTTGAACTTGTCCTGGGGGCAGATTTTTGAGGAAACATAACACAAAACCTTTTAAAGGTAACATACATATCTACATAACATAAGTATGGAATGTGTGGTGTGTACAAATCAGCTTAAGATGATCCTCTGCTCTGTGTTTGAACAGATAGAAGACATCTGTCAACTTTTTAAATCTATTTGGACTACATGTAATCTCCATTTATACCATATGAAAGGATG
Source organism: Myodes glareolus (assembly GCF_982192425.1). Classification (NCBI taxonomy): domain Eukaryota; kingdom Metazoa; phylum Chordata; class Mammalia; order Rodentia; family Cricetidae; genus Myodes; species Myodes glareolus. The sequence goes on along the minus strand of NC_142038.1, from coordinate 3,708,058 downwards.
GCATATAATAATAATTCATAGGGACTCTAGTCAATAAAAGTTATCCTGTCTCTTCCAGTCTCAAAACTGTTCACATGTATAGGGATAAGCAGATACATAACCTGTCTTGTAGTTTTTCTTGTAGTTTTCCTTTATGTCTGCAGCTAAGACTTTCAGGAGATCTTCTGTAGTCAAATCTGATTTCTATTAGTTTTGAAAGACTCCATAGTTTTTGTTTTCTGTGGAAACAAAGGAAAAACCTCTCCCCCAACACAATCCATTTCCTGACTTCTATTCTGAAGTTAAGACATACTTAAAATATATAGACTGATTTAATTTGGTAGTTTTTCCTCAATCCAGAGTCTCTCAGTCACTGGCATTTCTTTGTTCATTAGCGTTTAAAAAATTTAAAGTTAATAAAACACTTTGTAGGATCCAGACACCTTGTGTTATGATATTTTCCATCTTCTTGTGGCTATTCTATTGATATTAGTATGCTCTCTCTTTAAAGACTTCATTATTTTTAAAGTATTTCTTTCTATGACTATACTCATTTTATTTTATTACTTCATCTTCTAAACATATTTTAAGTATTCTGTACATATTCAAAATTTATTGTTTTGGTTTGATTTTTGATTCGTTTTTTGTTGCTGTTCTGGACCTGGATTTTTAATTCCTGCAGCCATTAATTGACCATGTGAACCAAATCTTAAATGACCAAGCTGTGTGCCACCTGACTCCGCTTAGCACATGGCCCTGATGCCTGGCTCTGCCCCTCCTTGAGTTGGTTCTGCAGGCTACCTCTGTAGTTCTGGACTGAAGCTGCTTCCTTCCTTTCTGTTAGAGCCAAGCTTCATAACTGTGGACACAAAAGAGGAGCTGCACCTATCCTCTACAGCTCTCCGAAGTTGGTGAGCCTCCACTAGAGCAGGTGTTTCTTCCACTGAATAACTGTTCAAGTGCTCAGTTGCATAACAAAGCCTCTTAAAGTAGTTGCCTCTCTCTATGCTGGGGACACCAGGCCTGCCTGAGAGACTGCAGTTTCTAGAAACTGATATCCTGTTCTGTGTCCAGAACTTCTGTCAGCTTTCTCAAGTCCTATGTGGATGTATGTGCCAAAAATAGTAGGACTTTCTTTGAACTTCTAGCTTTCAAATAATGACACAAAGGCTTACCAATTATGAAAGCTTGGCTTTAGCTTTGGCTTATTCTTAACTAGCTCTTGTCACTTTTATTAACCTGTTCATATTAATCTATGTTTTGTCATGTGGCTTGTTACCTCTCCTCCACACAGTACATCCAATTTCCTTAGTGTCTTGCTAGTGAATCTCTGCCTCTCTGACTCCTTCTCAGAGTAACTATCTCTGCTCATCAGTCCTGCTTGTCCTCTTCCCCTAGGTATTAGCCATTCAGCTCTTTATTAAACCAATCAGAATGTTCTTTGACAGAGACATGTCTTCACAGTGTACAAAAAGGTTATCCCACAATAGGCAAATGATGTAATTATATTATAAGAAAAAAACCCATCACAGATATCAAAACTATTAGTGAGGTTGTGGATACAGAACTCTTGGGCACTGTTGACTATATTGTAAACTGGTGTAGCCACCATGAGAAAAAGAATATGATATTAACTAAAAGTTCAAAATTACAATCTAGCATATCACACATGTGTAAGTATCCACACATAAACTATCATGTTATGGAATTCTTACATTATACCACATGCCAAAAACTGCAGTACTGGGGATTGCATCCAGGGTATTAGACATGGAGGCAAGTACTCAACTATTAAGCTATGGTCCTAGGCATAAAAAACAATTTGAATCTATCTGAATATGACAGTGAATGTTGATTGACCACTTGACAGGGTCTAGAACTATTGACAAAACAAGTCTCTGGTCATATCTGTGAGGAATTCTACGGGTTTATACTAATTGAAGAAGAAGAGCAATCTTAAATGCAGTAGGTACTAGCAGATGAGCTGGGGCCCAAGAACGGATGAAGAAAATAAAAGCAAGTTGGGCACAGAGACTCACAGCTCTCTGCCTCTTAACTACAGACATAATGTGAGTAGCCTCCACCTGCCAGTCTCTAGGCCATGATGTACTGTATCCTCTGGAACTGCAAGTCAAAAACAAAGAGTTCTTTTCTTAAGTTGCTCATATCAGTTATTTTATAGTGCAATGAGAAAAGTCATCAGATTCAGGAAGGGATTCACAAAATGTTTTCCTGAGAATATTTTCCTAGTTGAGAAAGTGCCTCAAATAATGTGTCTACCATGTATTGCCATTTCCTCTTTCATCTCACATTATATTTGCTTAACTTATGGATTTACTGCAGTTTCACTTTTCCCCCTTCCTGCTTTGTGATATGTACGTTACTATCTTTTAGCGCGGAAAGTTAATGTTAGAATGGAATTAGATAACAGTAATCTAGAAATAGGATTATCTTTGGCGTTTTCTTGTTTTATAGTCATAATTGCTCACTTGGTACGTTTCTTTGTAGAGTACAATTTTCAGTGCAGTAGTTACTTAGTGGAATTTGAACCAATAAATATCTAACTGAATAAGCATTTCATCTGTGGGCATTTTTGAAATCATGCATGCACACACACATATTTAAATTTGATATAAAACAATTGTTAGGTAATTTACAGTAATGTTTCAACTTTCAGAAATCCCTTGATATGCTTATTTAATAATTGATATGGTGGGTATGAAGATATGGTATATAAAATATAGTGCTGGTGTATGAATAAAAATGAGGCTGTTTTTATTACAGAAACTTAATGATCCTCTAAATTAACCTTGTTGGATGTGATGTGAACCTGAATGTTGGCAATGATCTACTTTACTTTTCCTTGAAAATCCTGCATCTAGATTCTGTCTAGGATGTGAATAAACCTTGAATGGAGTCAATCATTTGGTGAAAGTGCCAGTGAGTGAACTGTGTTTGTAATTTCCTAAATGGCAGCCATGAGGCCCTACTGTAATTACAGATCCTGCTTAACTGCAGACAAAATATCTACTAATCAGGTCCGGAAGCTTTCATGTATTAATGCCATTTATAAGAAAAAAATTTTTAATTAAAAGTTAAGTATGTTTGAGGATAGAACGATGATCCCTGAATCCATCTGTTTGTGAGTCTTTGCAGTCTACTTTCTTTACATTAAATGGCAAAAGAGTGATGTGCTCAGAGCAGTGAATTTCATTAACATTATGTTGCAGTAAACAGAATGGAGCAGATGCTTCCAGTTCCAAGTGCTGCAAATACATCCAGGCAATAGCTATGAAAAGAGACAGCACAGGCACACTGATGGAGACCCCACTCCTTAACCCTCTCGGTGGTAGAGCATCTCAACCTGAACTAAATCCATATCAACAATCATTCTCAATAACCTCTTGAATGAACTTACTATTCTAGTATTAATTAGAAAATCTGAGACAAGTCATTTAAACAACCAGAGTCCACAAATCTCTCCATAAATTTCTTTAAGTCATTTACTATTGTATGTATTATATCAACTCCAATAAAAGATAGCATTACTCATGTATTTTCTTTAAGTGCAGAAGGTCTTCATTGCTTGTAGGTTAAACAGAAAGGTCTTTCATTGGTGAAAGCTTCTATTCTCTCCTTAAATATCCCTCCTTTGATAGGACTTCAGTCCAGGAGAGGTTTTGAGCCACTTGGTCACGTTGTTTTATTGGGGTAGTTCTTATAGTATGATTTTTACTTCTATAAAGGCTTCTTAGCTAATTGCCATGAGATTAATGACACTACCTAGCGTTAAACAGTATGTTAAGATTCCTCATAGCCATCTTTATTTGTATATAATTATAAGGGGGGAAAGACTTTACCTAATTTAATACATTTTTGGACTTAAAATATCTTCTAGTAATTAATTTCTGGGGAACACAGTTAATTATCTGTTCTTTTAATCTATCTAATGGTATCTAGAACATTAAAGTATGTACCAGAAATAACTAGGGCCAGTCCTATTGTCTTTTCTTTATGTTGGTTTTTCTAATAACTCTACTGTCTGTCATAAGCACTAAACTGGGGAACTATCTGTAGACACATTTAGTAACTGAATCTCCTGCTATATGTGGAGCTGGACTGAGACTTTTAGGGCTTGCTTTCATACTCGGTAGGTCAACAGGAGGTAAGGTAACTGAGACTAGATGACAGATTTGTTTGAATCAACACACCAGCATTTCTTAGTGAACATTCCATCACATCAGAAAGAGATGTGTGAATGATATTTAAGTTTCTAAAAAGAGTGAAAGAATTTATGCAAAAGTGGGTGTTGAGAATATATGTTCATGTGTTCAGGAGAATTTATATTTTGACTCAAGAGCCAATCTATATATTATGAAACAAAATTATATTTTTCGTCTCAGATACCAAATTTAAAATTAAAATAAGACTTTTTGTACAGAAAAGCGATCATTCATAGACAACTAAATTTGAAATTTAAGATGTAATAACTGATCTGATCAATGATTAAAACTGGAAATATAAATAGAATGCAGAAATATCTATAATGGAAAGATCATTGCAAAATGAAACTTTAACAGTAACTTAATTGATCTGTAATTTATCTTAGAAAATATATTCGATAAAAGAGAGGATTGAAACTGCTGAAGCAAACATTGTGTAAGGCTAAGCTTAAATTGTACTGCGGTTATTTTGTAACGAAAACAAACTCTCACTTTGTGGTTGTTGTATGGATATCTAACTGAGCATCTCAGGAGGTTGTTGTACGAATATCTAACTGAGCATCTCAGGAGGTTGTTGTACGGATATCTAACTGAACATCTCAGGAGGTTGTTGTACGGATATCTAACTGAGCATCTCAGGAGCTATTCATGACCTCACAGCCAACAGGGCACCAAGAGGAATGTGGAAAAAAACGTAAGTCCATATTTTGAGGATAACCTGAGGATAGCCTGCTCAACTGTTGTTCTGTTGTATGAAGACCTGAGTTCAATTCCCAGGACAGAAAGTGTGGTGGTTTGTGATTGCAATCACAGCACTGAAAAGTAAGACACTGGTGGATCTCTGCTACTCAGTAGTTTAACTGGTTACTCCATGTCTAGTGAGAGACTCTGTCTCAAAAATCCGTGCGGATGGCTCCTGAGGAATGGTTCCTCTGACCCCTGACCTCCAGATAGATGTACACACTTTTTCATGTATAATTCTCTCTCTCTCTCTCTCTCTCTCTCTCTCTCTCTCTCTCTCTCTCTCTCTTTCACACACACACACACACACACGCGCGCGCACGTGTGCGTGCACACACACTTGCACAATGAACGAGCACACACACGTATGCTCACATCCACAGAGACTAGAAAATATATATAATATAATTTGGATCTTCTTCAAAGTGACTTTGTCCTCCATTTTCACGAGCTCACTTGGCACACAAAGGAACTACACTGCTGTATAAATATTGGCAGTTCAAATTTAAACTAAACTTTAGACTCTCGGTGCTGAGTGGGACCTAATCAGTTTGTTCTGTTTGAATGCAGTCAGCTAATTGTCCTGTACATGTCAGGACAAATGTGTCAGTCCATACCATGTGGTTCAGTATCTGTTTAAAGAGATCCTTTGGAATTTCCAAATTTGAATGAATTCTTTTTTCTAGTGTCTGCTTTTTTGCTAGTGTGACTTATATTTTTTTCCATTCCAAAAACAGCCTGCGTTAAAAACACAAGCAGATTTACATCTGTGAGGGCAGAAGTAACCATAGAGAGGCATCAATACCAGCACAAGTAAGTTAAGAATGCCCGTTGCTGTACCAACTAAGACAGTATTTTA